>NC_140243.1:27876348-28216348 GCF_949987555.1 Borostomias antarcticus
GTGCTAGAGTACATCCCAACTATGCTACTATCAAACCAATGTGCTAGCTACTGTCCATCCCAACTATGCTACTATCAAACCAGTGTGCTAGCTACTGTACATCCCAACTCTGCTACTATCAAACCAATGTGCTAACTACTGTACATACCAACTAGGCTACTATAAAACATATGTGCTAGCTACATCCCAACTATGCTACTATCAAACCAATGTGCTAGCTACTGTACATCCTAACCATGCTACTATCAAACCTATGTGCTAGAGTACATCCCAACTATGCTACTATCAAACCTATGTGCTAGAGTACATCCCAACTATGCTACTATCAAACCAATGTGCTAGCTACTGTACATCCTAACCATGCTACTATCAAACCTATGTGCTAGAGTTCATCCCAACTATGCTACTATCAAACCTATGTGCTAGAGTACATCCCAACTATGCTACTATCAAACCAATGTGCTAGCTACTGTCCATCCCAACTATGCTACTATCAAACCAATGTGCTAGCTACTGTACATCCCAACTATGCTACTATCAAACCAATGTGCTAGCTACTGTCCATCCCAACTATGCTACTATCAAACCAATGTGCTAGATACTGTACATTCCAACTATGCTAGTATCAAACCAATGTGCTAGCTACTGTACATCCCAACTATGCTACTATCAATCCAATGTGCTAGCTACTGTCCATCCCAACTATGCTATTAAACCAATGTGCTAGCTACTGTCCATCCCAACTATGCTACTATCAAACCAATGTGCTAGCTACTGTCCATCCCAACTATGCTATCAAACCTATGTGCTAGCTACTGTCCATCCCAACTATGCTTCTATCAAACCAATGTGCTAGCTACTGTCCATCCCAACTATGCTACTATCAAACCAATGGGCTAGCTACTGTCCATCCCAACTATGCTACTATCAAACCAATGTGCTAGCTACTGCCCATCCCAACTATGCTACTAACAAACCAATGTGTTAGCTACTGTCCATCCCAACAATGCTACTATCAAACCAATGTGCTAGCTACTGTCCATCCCAACTATGCTACTATCAAACCATTGTGCTAGCTACTGTACATCCCAACTATGCTATCAAACCTATGTGCTAGCTAATGTCCATCCCAACTATGCTACTATCAAACCAATGTGCTAGCTACTGTCCATCCCAACTATGCTACTATCAAACCAATGTGCTAGCTACTGTCCATCCCAACTATGCTACTATCAAACCAATGTGCTAGCTACTGTCCATCCCAACTATGCTACTATCAAACCAATGTGCTAGCTACTGTCCATCCCAACTATGCCATCAAACCTATGTGCTAGCTACTGTACATCCCAACTATGCTACTATCAAACCAATGTGCTAGCTACTGTCCATCCCAACTATGCTATCAAACCAAAGTGCTAGCTACTGTCCATCCCAACTATGCTACTATCAAACCAATGTGCTAGCTACTGTACATCCCAACTATTCTATGAAACCAATGTGCTAGCTACTGTACATCCCAACTATGCAACTATCAAACCTATGTGCTAGAGTACATCCCAACTATGCTACTATCAAACCAATGTGCTAACTACTGTACATATCAACTAGGCTACTATCAAACATATGTGCTAGCTACATCCCAACTATGCTACTATCAAACCAATGTGCTAGCTACTGTACATCCTAACCATGCTACTATCAAACCTATGTGCTAGAGTACATCCCAACTATGCTACTATCAAACCTATGTGCTAGAGTACATCCCAACTATGCTACTATCAAACCAATGTGCTAGCTACTGTCCATCCCAACTATGCTACTATCAAACCAATGTGCTAGCTACTGTACATCCCAACTATGCTACTATCAAACCAATGTGCTAGCTACTGTACATCCCAACTATTCTATCAAACCAATGTGCTAGCTACTGTACATTCCAACTATGCTACTATCAAACCAATGTGCTAGCTACTGTACATCCCAACTATGCTACTATCAATCCAATGTGCTAGCTACTGTCCATCCCAACTATGCTATTAAACCAATGTGCTAGCTACTGTCCATCCCAACTATGCTACTATCAAACCAATGTGCTAGCTACTGTCCATCCCAACTATGCTATCAAACCTATGTGCTAGCTACTGTCCATCCCAACTATGCTTCTATCAAACCAATGTGCTAGCTACTGTCCATCCCAACTATGCTTCTATCAAACCAATGGGCTAGCTACTGTCCATCCCAACTATGCTACTATCAAACCAATGTGCTAGCTACTGCCCATCCCAACTATGCTACTAACAAACCTATGTGTTAGCTACTGTCCATCCCAACTATGCTACTATCAAACCAATGAGCTAGCTACTGTCCATCCCAACTATGCTACTATCAAACCAATGTGCTAGCTACTGTCCATCCCAACTACGCTTCTATCAAACCAATGTGCTAGCTACTGTACATCCCAACTATGCTACTATCAAACCAATATGCTAGCTACTGTCTATCCCAACTATGCTTCTATCAAACCAATGTGCTAGCTACTGTCCATCCCAACTATGCTACTATCAAACCAATGTGCTAGCTACTGTCCATCCCAACTATGCTACTATCAAACCAAAGTGCTAGCTACTGTCCATCCCAACTATGCTACTATCAAACCAATGTGCTAGCTACTGTCCATCCCAACAATGCTACTATCAAACCAATGTGCTAGCTACTGTCCATCCCAACTATGCTACTATCAAACCAATGTGCTAGCTAATGTCCATCCCAACTATGCTACTATCAAACCAATGTGCTAGCTACTGTCCATCCCAACTATGCTATCAAACCTATGTGCTAGCTACTGTCCATCCCAACTATGCTTCTATCAAACCAATGTGCTAGCTACTGTCCATCCCAACTATGCAACTATCAAACCTATGTGCTAGAGTACATCCCAACTATGCTACTATCAAACCAATGTGCTAGCTACTGTCCATCCCAACTATGCTACTATCAAACCATTGTGCTAGCTGCTGTCCATCCCAACAATGCTACTATCAAACCAATGTGCTAGCCACTGTCCATCCCAACTATGCTACTATCAAACCAATGTGCTAGCTACTGTCCATCCCAACTATGCTTCTATCAAACCAATGTGCTAGCTACTGTCCATCCCAACTATGCTACTATCAAACCAATGTGCTAGCTACTGTCCATCCCAACTATGCTATCAAACCAAAGTGCTAGCTACTGTCCATCCCAACTATGCTACTATCAAACCAATGTGCTAGCTACTGTACATCCCAACTATTCTATGAAACCAATGTGCTAGCTACTGTACATCCCAACTATGCAACTATCAAACCTATGTGCTAGAGTACATCCCAACTATGCTACTATCAAACCAATGTGCTAACTACTGTACATACCAACTAGGCTACTATCAAACATATGTGCTAGCTACATCCCAACTATGCTACTATCAAACCAATGTGCTAGCTACTGTACATCCTAACCATGCTACTATCAAACCTATGTGCTAGAGTACATCCCAACTATGCTACTATCAAACCTATGTGCTAGAGTACATCCCAACTATGCTACTATCAAACCAATGTGCTAGCTACTGTCCATCCCAACTATGCTACTATCAAACCAATGTGCTAGCTACTGTACATCCCAACTATGCTACTATCAAACCAATGTGCTAGCTACTGTACATCCCAACTATTCTATCAAACCAATGTGCTAGCTACTGTACATTCCAACTATGCTACTATCAAACCAATGTGCTAGCTACTGTACATCCCAACTATGCTACTATCAATCCAATGTGCTAGCTACTGTCCATCCCAACTATGCTATTAAACCAATGTGCTAGCTACTGTCCATCCCAACTATGCTACTATCAAACCAATGTGCTAGCTACTGTCCATCCCAACTATGCTATCAAACCTATGTGCTAGCTACTGTCCATCCCAACTATGCTTCTATCAAACCAATGTGCTAGCTACTGTCCATCCCAACTATGCTACTATCAAACCAATGGGCTAGCTACTGTCCATCCCAACTATGCTACTATCAAACCAATGTGCTAGCTACTGCCCATCCCAACTATGCTACTAACAAACCAATGTGTTAGCTACTGTCCATCCCAACTATGCTACTATCAAACCAATGAGCTAGCTACTGTCCATCCCAACTATGCTACTATCAAACCAATGTGCTAGCTACTGTCCATCCCAACTACGCTTCTATCAAACCAATGTGCTAGCTACTGTACATCCCAACTATGCTACTATCAAACCAATGTGCTAGCTACTGTCTATCCCAACTATGCTTCTATCAAACCAATGTGCTAGCTACTGTCCATCCCAACTATGCTACTATCAAACCAATGTGCTAGCTACTGTCCATCCCAACTATGCTACTATCAAACCAAAGTGCTAGCTACTGTCCATCCCAACTATGCTACTATCAAACCAATGTGCTAGCTACTGTCCATCCCAACAATGCTACTATCAAACCAATGTGCTAGCTACTGTCCATCCCAACTATGCTACTATCAAACCAATGTGCTAGCTAATGTCCATCCCAACTATGCTACTATCAAACCAATGTGCTAGCTACTGTCCATCCCAACTATGCTATCAAACCTATGTGCTAGCTACTGTCCATCCCAACTATGCTTCTATCAAACCAATGTGCTAGCTACTGTCCATCCCAACTATGCAACTATCAAACCTATGTGCTAGAGTACATCCCAACTATGCTACTATCAAACCAATGTGCTAGCTACTGTCCATCCCAACTATGCTACTATCAAACCATTGTGCTAGCTGCTGTCCATCCCAACAATGCTACTATCAAACCAATGTGCTAGCCACTGTCCATCCCAACTATGCCACTATCAAACCAATGTGCTAGCTACTGTCCATCCCAACTATGCTTCTATCAAACCAATGTGCTAGCTACTGTCCATCCCAACTATGCTACTATCAAACCAATGTGCTAGCTACTGTCCATCCCAACTATGCTACTATCAAACCAAAGTGCTAGCTACTGTCCATCCCAACTATGCTACTATCAAACCAATGTGCTAGCTACTGTACATCCCAACTATGCAACTATCAAACCTATGTGCTAGAGTACATCCCAACTATGCTACTATCAAACCAATGTGCTAACTACTGTACATACCAACTAGGCTACTATCAAACATATGTGCTAGCTACATCCCAACTATGCTACGATCAAACCAATGTGCTAGCTACTGTACATCCTAACCATGCTACTATCAAACCTATGTGCTAGAGTACATCCCAACTATGCTACTATCAAACCTATGTGCTAGAGTACATCCCAACTATGCTACTATCAAACCAATGTGCTAGCTACTGTCCATCCCAACTATGCTACTATCAAACCAATGTGCTAGCTACTGTACATCCCAACTATGCTACTATCAAACCAATGTGCTAGCTACTGTACATCCCAACTATTCTATCAAACCAATGTGCTAGCTACTGTACATTCCAACTATGCTACTATCAAACCAATGTGCTAGCTACTGTACATCCCAACTATGCTACTATCAAATCAATGTGCTAGCTACTGTCCATCCCAACTATGCTATCAAACCAATGTGCTAGCTACTGTCCATCCCAACTATGCTACTATCAAACCAATGTGCTAGCTACTGTCCATCCCAACTATGCTATCAAACCTATGTGCTAGCTACTGTCCATCCCAACTATGCTTCTATCAAACCAATGTGCTAGCTACTGTCCATCCCAACTATGCTACTATCAAACCAATGGGCTAGCTACTGTCCATCCCAACTATGCTACTATCAAACCAATGTGCTAGCTACTGCCCATCCCAACTATGCTACTAACAAACCAATGTGTTAGCTACTGTCCATCCCAACTATGCTACTATCAAACCAATGAGCTAGCTACTGTCCATCCCAACTATGCTACTATCAAACCAATGTGCTAGCTACTGTCCATCCCAACTATGCTTCTATCAAACCAATGTGCTAGCTACTGTACATCCCAACTATGCTACTATCAAACCAATGTGCTAGCTACTGTCCATCCCAACTATGCTACTATCAAACCAATGTGCTAGCTACTGTCCATCCCAACTATGCTTCTATCAAACCAATGTGCTAGCTACTGTCCATCCCAACTATGCTACTATCAAACCAAAGTGCTAGCTACTGTCCATCCAAACTATGCTACTATCAAACCAATGTGCTAGCTACTGTCCATCCCAACAATGCTACTATCAAACCAATGTGCTAGCTACTGTCCATCCCAACTATGCTACTATCAAACCAATGTGCTAGCTACTGTCCATCCCAACTATGCTATCAAACCTATGTGCTAGCTACTGTCCATCCCAACTATGCTTCTATCAAACCAATGTGCTAGCTACTGTCCATCCCAACTATGCAACTATCAAACCTATGTGCTAGAGTACATCCCAACTATGCTACTATCAAACCAATGTGCTAGCTACTGTCCATCCCAACTATGCTACTATCAAACCATTGTGCTAGCTGCTGTCCATCCCAACAATGCTACTATCAAACCAATGTGCTAGCCACTGTCCATCCCAACTATGCTACTATCAAACCAATGTGCTAGCTACTGTCCATCCCAACTATGCTTCTATCAAACCAATGTGCTAGCTACTGTCCATCCCAACTATGCTACTATCAAACCAATGTGCTAGCTACTGTCCATCCCAACTATGCTACTATCAAACCAAAGTGCTAGCTACTGTCCATCCCAACTATGCTACTATCAAACCAATGTGCTAGCTACTGTACATCCCAACTATGCAACTATCAAACCTATGTGCTAGAGTACATCCCAACTATGCTACTATCAAACCAATGTGCTAACTACTGTACATACCAACTAGGCTACTATCAAACATATGTGCTAGCTACATCCCAACTATGCTACGATCAAACCAATGTGCTAGCTACTGTACATCCTAACCATGCTACTATCAAACCTATGTGCTAGAGTACATCCCAACTATGCTACTATCAAACCTATGTGCTAGAGTACATCCCAACTATGCTACTATCAAACCAATGTGCTAGCTACTGTCCATCCCAACTATGCTACTATCAAACCAATGTGCTAGCTACTGTACATCCCAACTATGCTACTATCAAACCAATGTGCTAGCTACTGTACATCCCAACTATTCTATCAAACCAATGTGCTAGCTACTGTACATTCCAACTATGCTACTATCAAACCAATGTGCTAGCTACTGTACATCCCAACTATGCTACTATCAAATCAATGTGCTAGCTACTGTCCATCCCAACTATGCTATCAAACCAATGTGCTAGCTACTGTCCATCCCAACTATGCTACTATCAAACCAATGTGCTAGCTACTGTCCATCCCAACTATGCTATCAAACCTATGTGCTAGCTACTGTCCATCCCAACTATGCTTCTATCAAACCAATGTGCTAGCTACTGTCCATCCCAACTATGCTACTATCAAACCAATGGGCTAGCTACTGTCCATCCCAACTATGCTACTATCAAACCAATGTGCTAGCTACTGCCCATCCCAACTATGCTACTAACAAACCAATGTGTTAGCTACTGTCCATCCCAACTATGCTACTATCAAACCAATGAGCTAGCTACTGTCCATCCCAACTATGCTACTATCAAACCAATGTGCTAGCTACTGTCCATCCCAACTATGCTTCTATCAAACCAATGTGCTAGCTACTGTACATCCCAACTATGCTACTATCAAACCAATGTGCTAGCTACTGTCCATCCCAACTATGCTACTATCAAACCAATGTGCTAGCTACTGTCCATCCCAACTATGCTTCTATCAAACCAATGTGCTAGCTACTGTCCATCCCAACTATGCTACTATCAAACCAATGTGCTAGCTACTGTCCATCCCAACTATGCTACTATCAAACCAAAGTGCTAGCTACTGCCCATCCCAACTATGCTACTAACAAACCAATGTGTTAGCTACTGTCCATCCCAACTATGCTACTATCAAACCAATGAGCTAGCTACTGTCCATCCCAACTATGCTACTATCAAACCAATGTGCTAGCTACTGTCCATCCCAACTATGCTTCTATCAAACCAATGTGCTAGCTACTGTACATCCCAACTATGCTACTATCAAACCAATGTGCTAGCTACTGTCCATCCCAACTATGCTACTATCAAACCAATGTGCTAGCTACTGTCCATCCCAACTATGCTTCTATCAAACCAATGTGCTAGCTACTGTCCATCCCAACTATGCTACTATCAAACCAATGTGCTAGCTACTGTCCATCCCAACTATGCTACTATCAAACCAAAGTGCTAGCTACTGTCCATCCCAACTATGCTACTATCAAACCAATGTGCTAGCTACTGTACATCCCAACTATTCTATGAAACCAATGTGCTAGCTACTGTACATCCCAACTATGCAACTATCAAACGTATGTGCTAGAGTACATCCCAACTATGCTACTATCAAACCTATGTGCTAGAGTACATCCCAACTATGCTACTATCAAACCAATGTGCTAGCTACTGTCCATCCCAACTATGCTACTATCAAACCAGTGTGCTAGCTACTGTACATCCCAACTCTGCTACTATCAAACCAATGTGCTAACTACTGTACATACCAACTAGGCTACTATCAAACATATGTGCTAGCTACATCCCAACTATGCTACTATCAAACCAATGTGCTAGCTACTGTACATCCTAACCATGCTACTATCAAACCTATGTGCTAGAGTACATCCCAACTATGCTACTATCAAACCTATGTGCTAGAGTACATCCCAACTATGCTACTATCAAACCAATGTGCTAGCTACTGTCCATCCCAACTATGCTACTATCAAACCAATGTGCTAGCTACTGTACATCCCAACTATGTTACTATCAAACCAATGTGCTAGCTACTGTACATCCCAACTATTCTATCAAACCAATGTGCTAGCTACTGTACATTCCAACTATGCTACTATCAAACCAATGTGCTAGCTACTGTACATCCCAACTATGCTACTATCAAACCAATGTGCTAGCTACTGTCCATCCCAACTATGCTACTATCAAACCAATGTGCTAGCTACTGTCCATCCCAACTATGCTATCAAACCTATGTGCTAGCTACTGTCCATCCCAACTATGCTTCTATCAAACCAATGTGCTAGCTACTGTCCATCCCAACTATGCTACTATCAAACCAATGTGCTAGCTACTGTCCATCCCAACTATGCTACTATCAAACCAATGTGCTAGCTACTGCCCATCCCAACTATGCTACTAACAAACCAATGTGTTAGCTACTGTCCATCCCAACTATGCTACTATCAAACCAATGTGCTAGCTACTGTCCATCCCAACTATGCTTCTATCAAACCAATGTGCTAGCTACTGTACATCCCAACTATGCTACTATCAAACCAATGTGCTAGCTACTGTCCATCCCAACTATGCTACTATCAAACCAATGTGCTAGCTACTGTCCATCCCAACTATGCTTCTATCAAACCAATGTGCTAGCTACTGTCCATCCCAACTATGCTACTATCAAACCAATGTGCTAGCTACTGTCCATCCCAACTATGCTTCTATCAAACCAATGTGCTAGCTACTGTCCATCCCAACTATGCTACTATCAAACCAATGTGCTAGCTACTGTCCATCCCAACTATGCTACTATCAAACCAAAGTGCTAGCTACTGCCCATCCCAACTATGCTACTAACAAACCAATGTGTTAGCTACTGTCCATCCCAACTATGCTACTATCAAACCAATGAGCTAGCTACTGTCCATCCCAACTATGCTACTATCAAACCAATGTGCTAGCTACTGTCCATCCCAACTATGCTTCTATCAAACCAATGTGCTAGCTACTGTACATCCCAACTATGCTACTATCAAACCAATGTGCTAGCTACTGTCCATCCCAACTATGCTACTATCAAACCAATGTGCTAGCTACTGTCCATCCCAACTATGCTTCTATCAAACCAATGTGCTAGCTACTGTCCATCCCAACTATGCTACTATCAAACCAATGTGCTAGCTACTGTCCATCCCAACTATGCTACTATCAAACCAAAGTGCTAGCTACTGTCCATCCCAACTATGCTACTATCAAACCAATGTGCTAGCTACTGTACATCCCAACTATTCTATGAAACCAATGTGCTAGCTACTGTACATCCCAACTATGCAACTATCAAACGTATGTGCTAGAGTACATCCCAACTATGCTACTATCAAACCTATGTGCTAGAGTACATCCCAACTATGCTACTATCAAACCAATGTGCTAGCTACTGTCCATCCCAACTATGCTACTATCAAACCAGTGTGCTAGCTACTGTACATCCCAACTCTGCTACTATCAAACCAATGTGCTAACTACTGTACATACCAACTAGGCTACTATCAAACATATGTGCTAGCTACATCCCAACTATGCTACTATCAAACCAATGTGCTAGCTACTGTACATCCTAACCATGCTACTATCAAACCTATGTGCTAGAGTACATCCCAACTATGCTACTATCAAACCTATGTGCTAGAGTACATCCCAACTATGCTACTATCAAACCAATGTGCTAGCTACTGTCCATCCCAACTATGCTACTATCAAACCAATGTGCTAGCTACTGTACATCCCAACTATGTTACTATCAAACCAATGTGCTAGCTACTGTACATCCCAACTATTCTATCAAACCAATGTGCTAGCTACTGTACATTCCAACTATGCTACTATCAAACCAATGTGCTAGCTACTGTACATCCCAACTATGCTACTATCAAACCAATGTGCTAGCTACTGTCCATCCCAACTATGCTACTATCAAACCAATGTGCTAGCTACTGTCCATCCCAACTATGCTTCTATCAAACCAATGTGCTAGCTACTGTCCATCCCAACTATGCTACTATCAAACCAATGTGCTAGCTACTGTCCATCCCAACTATGCTACTATCAAACCAATGTGCTAGCTACTGCCCATCCCAACTATGCTACTAACAAACCAATGTGTTAGCTACTGTCCATCCCAACTATGCTACTATCAAACCAATGTGCTAGCTACTGTCCATCCCAACTATGCTTCTATCAAACCAATGTGCTAGCTACTGTACATCCCAACTATGCTACTATCAAACCAATGTGCTAGCTACTGTCCATCCCAACTATGCTACTATCAAACCAATGTGCTAGCTACTGTCCATCCCAACTATGCTTCTATCAAACCAATGTGCTAGCTACTGTCCATCCCAACTATGCTACTATCAAACCAAAGTGCTAGCTACTGTCCATCCAAACTATGCTACTATCAAACCAATGTGCTAGCTACTGTCCATCCCAACAATGCTACTATCAAACCAATGTGCTAGCTACTGTCCATCCCAACTATGCTACTATCAAACCAATGTGCTAGCTACTGTCCATCCCAACTATGCTATCAAACCTATGTGCTAGCTACTGTCCATCCCAACTATGCTTCTATCAAACCAATGTGCTAGCTACTGTCCATCCCAACTATGCAACTATCAAACCTATGTGCTAGAGTACATCCCAACTATGCTACTATCAAACCAATGTGCTAGCTACTGTCCATCCCAACTATGCTACTATCAAACCATTGTGCTAGCTGCTGTCCATCCCAACAATGCTACTATCAAACCAATGTGCTAGCCACTGTCCATCCCAACTATGCTACTATCAAACCAATGTGCTAGCTACTGTCCATCCCAACTATGCTTCTATCAAACCAATGTGCTAGCTACTGTCCATCCCAACTATGCTACTATCAAACCAATGTGCTAGCTACTGTCCATCCCAACTATGCTACTATCAAACCAAAGTGCTAGCTACTGTCCATCCCAACTATGCTACTATCAAACCAATGTGCTAGCTACTGTACATCCCAACTATGCAACTATCAAACCTATGTGCTAGAGTACATCCCAACTATGCTACTATCAAACCAATGTGCTAACTACTGTACATACCAACTAGGCTACTATCAAACATATGTGCTAGCTACATCCCAACTATGCTACGATCAAACCAATGTGCTAGCTACTGTACATCCTAACCATGCTACTATCAAACCTACGTGCTAGAGTACATCCCAACTATGCTACTATCAAACCTATGTGCTAGAGTACATCCCAACTATGCTACTATCAAACCAATGTGCTAGCTACTGTCCATCCCAACTATGCTACTATCAAACCAATGTGCTAGCTACTGTACATCCCAACTATGCTACTATCAAACCAATGTGCTAGCTACTGTACATCCCAACTATTCTATCAAACCAATGTGCTAGCTACTGTACATTCCAACTATGCTACTATCAAACCAATGTGCTAGCTACTGTACATCCCAACTATGCTACTATCAAATCAATGTGCTAGCTACTGTCCATCCCAACTATGCTATCAAACCAATGTGCTAGCTACTGTCCATCCCAACTATGCTACTATCAAACCAATGTGCTAGCTACTGTCCATCCCAACTATGCTATCAAACCTATGTGCTAGCTACTGTCCATCCCAACTATGCTTCTATCAAACCAATGTGCTAGCTACTGTCCATCCCAACTATGCTACTATCAAACCAATGGGCTAGCTACTGTCCATCCCAACTATGCTACTATCAAACCAATGTGCTAGCTACTGCCCATCCCAACTATGCTACTAACAAACCAATGTGTTAGCTACTGTCCATCCCAACTATGCTACTATCAAACCAATGAGCTAGCTACTGTCCATCCCAACTATGCTACTATCAAACCAATGTGCTAGCTACTGTCCATCCCAACTATGCTTCTATCAAACCAATGTGCTAGCTACTGTACATCCCAACTATGCTACTATCAAACCAATGAGCTAGCTACTGTCCATCCCAACTATGCTACTATCAAACCAATGTGCTAGCTACTGTCCATCCCAACTACGCTTCTATCAAACCAATGTGCTAGCTACTGTACATCCCAACTATGCTACTATCAAACCAATGTGCTAGCTACTGTCTATCCCAACTATGCTTCTATCAAACCAATGTGCTAGCTACTGTCCATCCCAACTATGCTACTATCAAACCAATGTGCTAGCTACTGTCCATCCCAACTATGCTACTATCAAACCAAAGTGCTAGCTACTGTCCATCCCAACTATGCTACTATCAAACCAATGTGCTAGCTACTGTCCATCCCAACAATGCTACTATCAAACCAATGTGCTAGCTACTGTCCATCCCAACTATGCTACTATCAAACCAATGTGCTAGCTAATGTCCATCCCAACTATGCTACTATCAAACCAATGTGCTAGCTACTGTCCATCCCAACTATGCTATCAAACCTATGTGCTAGCTACTGTCCATCCCAACTATGCTTCTATCAAACCAATGTGCTAGCTACTGTCCATCCCAACTATGCAACTATCAAACCTATGTGCTAGAGTACATCCCAACTATGCTACTATCAAACCAATGTGCTAGCTACTGTCCATCCCAACTATGCTACTATCAAACCATTGTGCTAGCTGCTGTCCATCCCAACAATGCTACTATCAAACCAATGTGCTAGCCACTGTCCATCCCAACTATGCCACTATCAAACCAATGTGCTAGCTACTGTCCATCCCAACTATGCTTCTATCAAACCAATGTGCTAGCTACTGTCCATCCCAACTATGCTACTATCAAACCAATGTGCTAGCTACTGTCCATCCCAACTATGCTACTATCAAACCAAAGTGCTAGCTACTGTCCATCCCAACTATGCTACTATCAAACCAATGTGCTAGCTACTGTACATCCCAACTATGCAACTATCAAACCTATGTGCTAGAGTACATCCCAACTATGCTACTATCAAACCAATGTGCTAACTACTGTACATACCAACTAGGCTACTATCAAACATATGTGCTAGCTACATCCCAACTATGCTACGATCAAACCAATGTGCTAGCTACTGTACATCCTAACCATGCTACTATCAAACCTATGTGCTAGAGTACATCCCAACTATGCTACTATCAAACCTATGTGCTAGAGTACATCCCAACTATGCTACTATCAAACCAATGTGCTAGCTACTGTCCATCCCAACTATGCTACTATCAAACCAATGTGCTAGCTACTGTACATCCCAACTATGCTACTATCAAACCAATGTGCTAGCTACTGTACATCCCAACTATTCTATCAAACCAATGTGCTAGCTACTGTACATTCCAACTATGCTACTATCAAACCAATGTGCTAGCTACTGTACATCCCAACTATGCTACTATCAAATCAATGTGCTAGCTACTGTCCATCCCAACTATGCTATCAAACCAATGTGCTAGCTACTGTCCATCCCAACTATGCTACTATCAAACCAATGTGCTAGCTACTGTCCATCCCAACTATGCTATCAAACCTATGTGCTAGCTACTGTCCATCCCAACTATGCTTCTATCAAACCAATGTGCTAGCTACTGTCCATCCCAACTATGCTACTATCAAACCAATGGGCTAGCTACTGTCCATCCCAACTATGCTACTATCAAACCAATGTGCTAGCTACTGCCCATCCCAACTATGCTACTAACAAACCAATGTGTTAGCTACTGTCCATCCCAACTATGCTACTATCAAACCAATGAGCTAGCTACTGTCCATCCCAACTATGCTACTATCAAACCAATGTGCTAGCTACTGTCCATCCCAACTATGCTTCTATCAAACCAATGTGCTAGCTACTGTACATCCCAACTATGCTACTATCAAACCAATGTGCTAGCTACTGTCCATCCCAACTATGCTACTATCAAACCAATGTGCTAGCTACTGTCCATCCCAACTATGCTTCTATCAAACCAATGTGCTAGCTACTGTCCATCCCAACTATGCTACTATCAAACCAAAGTGCTAGCTACTGTCCATCCAAACTATGCTACTATCAAACCAATGTGCTAGCTACTGTCCATCCCAACAATGCTACTATCAAACCAATGTGCTAGCTACTGTCCATCCCAACTATGCTACTATCAAACCAATGTGCTAGCTACTGTCCATCCCAACTATGCTATCAAACCTATGTGCTAGCTACTGTCCATCCCAACTATGCTTCTATCAAACCAATGTGCTAGCTACTGTCCATCCCAACTATGCAACTATCAAACCTATGTGCTAGAGTACATCCCAACTATGCTACTATCAAACCAATGTGCTAGCTACTGTCCATCCCAACTATGCTACTATCAAACCATTGTGCTAGCTGCTGTCCATCCCAACAATGCTACTATCAAACCAATGTGCTAGCCACTGTCCATCCCAACTATGCTACTATCAAACCAATGTGCTAGCTACTGTCCATCCCAACTATGCTTCTATCAAACCAATGTGCTAGCTACTGTCCATCCCAACTATGCTACTATCAAACCAATGTGCTAGCTACTGTCCATCCCAACTATGCTACTATCAAACCAAAGTGCTAGCTACTGTCCATCCCAACTATGCTACTATCAAACCAATGTGCTAGCTACTGTACATCCCAACTATGCAACTATCAAACCTATGTGCTAGAGTACATCCCAACTATGCTACTATCAAACCAATGTGCTAACTACTGTACATACCAACTAGGCTACTATCAAACATATGTGCTAGCTACATCCCAACTATGCTACGATCAAACCAATGTGCTAGCTACTGTACATCCTAACCATGCTACTATCAAACCTATGTGCTAGAGTACATCCCAACTATGCTACTATCAAACCTATGTGCTAGAGTACATCCCAACTATGCTACTATCAAACCAATGTGCTAGCTACTGTCCATCCCAACTATGCTACTATCAAACCAATGTGCTAGCTACTGTACATCCCAACTATGCTACTATCAAACCAATGTGCTAGCTACTGTACATCCCAACTATTCTATCAAACCAATGTGCTAGCTACTGTACATTCCAACTATGCTACTATCAAACCAATGTGCTAGCTACTGTACATCCCAACTATGCTACTATCAAATCAATGTGCTAGCTACTGTCCATCCCAACTATGCTATCAAACCAATGTGCTAGCTACTGTCCATCCCAACTATGCTACTATCAAACCAATGTGCTAGCTACTGTCCATCCCAACTATGCTATCAAACCTATGTGCTAGCTACTGTCCATCCCAACTATGCTTCTATCAAACCAATGTGCTAGCTACTGTCCATCCCAACTATGCTACTATCAAACCAATGGGCTAGCTACTGTCCATCCCAACTATGCTACTATCAAACCAATGTGCTAGCTACTGCCCATCCCAACTATGCTACTAACAAACCAATGTGTTAGCTACTGTCCATCCCAACTATGCTACTATCAAACCAATGAGCTAGCTACTGTCCATCCCAACTATGCTACTATCAAACCAATGTGCTAGCTACTGTCCATCCCAACTATGCTTCTATCAAACCAATGTGCTAGCTACTGTACATCCCAACTATGCTACTATCAAACCAATGTGCTAGCTACTGTCCATCCCAACTATGCTACTATCAAACCAATGTGCTAGCTACTGTCCATCCCAACTATGCTTCTATCAAACCAATGTGCTAGCTACTGTCCATCCCAACTATGCTACTATCAAACCAATGTGCTAGCTACTGTCCATCCCAACTATGCTACTATCAAACCAAAGTGCTAGCTACTGCCCATCCCAACTATGCTACTAACAAACCAATGTGTTAGCTACTGTCCATCCCAACTATGCTACTATCAAACCAATGAGCTAGCTACTGTCCATCCCAACTATGCTACTATCAAACCAATGTGCTAGCTACTGTCCATCCCAACTATGCTTCTATCAAACCAATGTGCTAGCTACTGTACATCCCAACTATGCTACTATCAAACCAATGTGCTAGCTACTGTCCATCCCAACTATGCTACTATCAAACCAATGTGCTAGCTACTGTCCATCCCAACTATGCTTCTATCAAACCAATGTGCTAGCTACTGTCCATCCCAACTATGCTACTATCAAACCAATGTGCTAGCTACTGTCCATCCCAACTATGCTACTATCAAACCAAAGTGCTAGCTACTGTCCATCCCAACTATGCTACTATCAAACCAATGTGCTAGCTACTGTACATCCCAACTATTCTATGAAACCAATGTGCTAGCTACTGTACATCCCAACTATGCAACTATCAAACGTATGTGCTAGAGTACATCCCAACTATGCTACTATCAAACCTATGTGCTAGAGTACATCCCAACTATGCTACTATCAAACCAATGTGCTAGCTACTGTCCATCCCAACTATGCTACTATCAAACCAGTGTGCTAGCTACTGTACATCCCAACTCTGCTACTATCAAACCAATGTGCTAACTACTGTACATACCAACTAGGCTACTATCAAACATATGTGCTAGCTACATCCCAACTATGCTACTATCAAACCAATGTGCTAGCTACTGTACATCCTAACCATGCTACTATCAAACCTATGTGCTAGAGTACATCCCAACTATGCTACTATCAAACCTATGTGCTAGAGTACATCCCAACTATGCTACTATCAAACCAATGTGCTAGCTACTGTCCATCCCAACTATGCTACTATCAAACCAATGTGCTAGCTACTGTACATCCCAACTATGTTACTATCAAACCAATGTGCTAGCTACTGTACATCCCAACTATTCTATCAAACCAATGTGCTAGCTACTGTACATTCCAACTATGCTACTATCAAACCAATGTGCTAGCTACTGTACATCCCAACTATGCTACTATCAAACCAATGTGCTAGCTACTGTCCATCCCAACTATGCTACTATCAAACCAATGTGCTAGCTACTGTCCATCCCAACTATGCTATCAAACCTATGTGCTAGCTACTGTCCATCCCAAC
Organism: Borostomias antarcticus; assembly: GCF_949987555.1. NCBI lineage: Eukaryota > Metazoa > Chordata > Actinopteri > Stomiiformes > Stomiidae > Borostomias > Borostomias antarcticus. The sequence continues at coordinate 27,894,317 of NC_140243.1, forward strand.
TATGCTTCTATCAAACCAATGTGCTAGCTACTGTCCATCCCAACTATGCTACTATCAAACCAATGTGCTAGCTACTGTCCATCCCAACTATGCTACTATCAAACCAATGTGCTAGCTACTGCCCATCCCAACTATGCTACTAACAAACCAATGTGTTAGCTACTGTCCATCCCAACTATGCTACTATCAAACCAATGTGCTAGCTACTGTCCATCCCAACTATGCTTCTATCAAACCAATGTGCTAGCTACTGTACATCCCAACTATGCTACTATCAAACCAATGTGCTAGCTACTGTCCATCCCAACTATGCTACTATCAAACCAATGTGCTAGCTACTGTCCATCCCAACTATGCTTCTATCAAACCAATGTGCTAGCTACTGTCCATCCCAACTATGCTACTATCAAACCAATGTGCTAGCTACTGTCCATCCCAACTATGCTTCTATCAAACCAATGTGCTAGCTACTGTCCATCCCAACTATGCTACTATCAAACCAATGTGCTAGCTACTGTCCATCCCAACTATGCTACTATCAAACCAAAGTGCTAGCTACTGCCCATCCCAACTATGCTACTAACAAACCAATGTGTTAGCTACTGTCCATCCCAACTATGCTACTATCAAACCAATGAGCTAGCTACTGTCCATCCCAACTATGCTACTATCAAACCAATGTGCTAGCTACTGTCCATCCCAACTATGCTTCTATCAAACCAATGTGCTAGCTACTGTACATCCCAACTATGCTACTATCAAACCAATGTGCTAGCTACTGTCCATCCCAACTATGCTACTATCAAACCAATGTGCTAGCTACTGTCCATCCCAACTATGCTTCTATCAAACCAATGTGCTAGCTACTGTCCATCCCAACTATGCTACTATCAAACCAATGTGCTAGCTACTGTCCATCCCAACTATGCTACTATCAAACCAAAGTGCTAGCTACTGTCCATCCCAACTATGCTACTATCAAACCAATGTGCTAGCTACTGTACATCCCAACTATTCTATGAAACCAATGTGCTAGCTACTGTACATCCCAACTATGCAACTATCAAACGTATGTGCTAGAGTACATCCCAACTATGCTACTATCAAACCTATGTGCTAGAGTACATCCCAACTATGCTACTATCAAACCAATGTGCTAGCTACTGTCCATCCCAACTATGCTACTATCAAACCAGTGTGCTAGCTACTGTACATCCCAACTCTGCTACTATCAAACCAATGTGCTAACTACTGTACATACCAACTAGGCTACTATCAAACATATGTGCTAGCTACATCCCAACTATGCTACTATCAAACCAATGTGCTAGCTACTGTACATCCTAACCATGCTACTATCAAACCTATGTGCTAGAGTACATCCCAACTATGCTACTATCAAACCTATGTGCTAGAGTACATCCCAACTATGCTACTATCAAACCAATGTGCTAGCTACTGTCCATCCCAACTATGCTACTATCAAACCAATGTGCTAGCTACTGTACATCCCAACTATGTTACTATCAAACCAATGTGCTAGCTACTGTACATCCCAACTATTCTATCAAACCAATGTGCTAGCTACTGTACATTCCAACTATGCTACTATCAAACCAATGTGCTAGCTACTGTACATCCCAACTATGCTACTATCAAACCAATGTGCTAGCTACTGTCCATCCCAACTATGCTACTATCAAACCAATGTGCTAGCTACTGTCCATCCCAACTATGCTTCTATCAAACCAATGTGCTAGCTACTGTCCATCCCAACTATGCTACTATCAAACCAATGTGCTAGCTACTGTCCATCCCAACTATGCTACTATCAAACCAATGTGCTAGCTACTGCCCATCCCAACTATGCTACTAACAAACCAATGTGTTAGCTACTGTCCATCCCAACTATGCTACTATCAAACCAATGTGCTAGCTACTGTCCATCCCAACTATGCTTCTATCAAACCAATGTGCTAGCTACTGTACATCCCAACTATGCTACTATCAAACCAATGTGCTAGCTACTGTCCATCCCAACTATGCTACTATCAAACCAATGTGCTAGCTACTGTCCATCCCAACTATGCTTCTATCAAACCAATGTGCTAGCTACTGTCCATCCCAACTATGCTACTATCAAACCAAAGTGCTAGCTACTGTCCATCCAAACTATGCTACTATCAAACCAATGTGCTAGCTACTGTCCATCCCAACAATGCTACTATCAAACCAATGTGCTAGCTACTGTCCATCCCAACTATGCTACTATCAAACCAATGTGCTAGCTACTGTCCATCCCAACTATGCTATCAAACCTATGTGCTAGCTACTGTCCATCCCAACTATGCTTCTATCAAACCAATGTGCTAGCTACTGTCCATCCCAACTATGCAACTATCAAACCTATGTGCTAGAGTACATCCCAACTATGCTACTATCAAACCAATGTGCTAGCTACTGTCCATCCCAACTATGCTACTATCAAACCATTGTGCTAGCTGCTGTCCATCCCAACAATGCTACTATCAAACCAATGTGCTAGCCACTGTCCATCCCAACTATGCTACTATCAAACCAATGTGCTAGCTACTGTCCATCCCAACTATGCTTCTATCAAACCAATGTGCTAGCTACTGTCCATCCCAACTATGCTACTATCAAACCAATGTGCTAGCTACTGTCCATCCCAACTATGCTACTATCAAACCAAAGTGCTAGCTACTGTCCATCCCAACTATGCTACTATCAAACCAATGTGCTAGCTACTGTACATCCCAACTATGCAACTATCAAACCTATGTGCTAGAGTACATCCCAACTATGCTACTATCAAACCAATGTGCTAACTACTGTACATACCAACTAGGCTACTATCAAACATATGTGCTAGCTACATCCCAACTATGCTACGATCAAACCAATGTGCTAGCTACTGTACATCCTAACCATGCTACTATCAAACCTACGTGCTAGAGTACATCCCAACTATGCTACTATCAAACCTATGTGCTAGAGTACATCCCAACTATGCTACTATCAAACCAATGTGCTAGCTACTGTCCATCCCAACTATGCTACTATCAAACCAATGTGCTAGCTACTGTACATCCCAACTATGCTACTATCAAACCAATGTGCTAGCTACTGTACATCCCAACTATTCTATCAAACCAATGTGCTAGCTACTGTACATTCCAACTATGCTACTATCAAACCAATGTGCTAGCTACTGTACATCCCAACTATGCTACTATCAAATCAATGTGCTAGCTACTGTCCATCCCAACTATGCTATCAAACCAATGTGCTAGCTACTGTCCATCCCAACTATGCTACTATCAAACCAATGTGCTAGCTACTGTCCATCCCAACTATGCTATCAAACCTATGTGCTAGCTACTGTCCATCCCAACTATGCTTCTATCAAACCAATGTGCTAGCTACTGTCCATCCCAACTATGCTACTATCAAACCAATGGGCTAGCTACTGTCCATCCCAACTATGCTACTATCAAACCAATGTGCTAGCTACTGCCCATCCCAACTATGCTACTAACAAACCAATGTGTTAGCTACTGTCCATCCCAACTATGCTACTATCAAACCAATGAGCTAGCTACTGTCCATCCCAACTATGCTACTATCAAACCAATGTGCTAGCTACTGTCCATCCCAACTATGCTTCTATCAAACCAATGTGCTAGCTACTGTACATCCCAACTATGCTACTATCAAACCAATGTGCTAGCTACTGTCCATCCCAACTATGCTACTATCAAACCAATGTGCTAGCTACTGTCCATCCCAACTATGCTTCTATCAAACCAATGTGCTAGCTACTGTCCATCCCAACTATGCTACTATCAAACCAATGTGCTAGCTACTGTCCATCCCAACTATGCTACTATCAAACCAAAGTGCTAGCTACTGCCCATCCCAACTATGCTACTAACAAACCAATGTGTTAGCTACTGTCCATCCCAACTATGCTACTATCAAACCAATGAGCTAGCTACTGTCCATCCCAACTATGCTACTATCAAACCAATGTGCTAGCTACTGTCCATCCCAACTATGCTTCTATCAAACCAATGTGCTAGCTACTGTACATCCCAACTATGCTACTATCAAACCAATGTGCTAGCTACTGTCCATCCCAACTATGCTACTATCAAACCAATGTGCTAGCTACTGTCCATCCCAACTATGCTTCTATCAAACCAATGTGCTAGCTACTGTCCATCCCAACTATGCTACTATCAAACCAATGTGCTAGCTACTGTCCATCCCAACTATGCTACTATCAAACCAAAGTGCTAGCTACTGTCCATCCCAACTATGCTACTATCAAACCAATGTGCTAGCTACTGTACATCCCAACTATTCTATGAAACCAATGTGCTAGCTACTGTACATCCCAACTATGCAACTATCAAACGTATGTGCTAGAGTACATCCCAACTATGCTACTATCAAACCTATGTGCTAGAGTACATCCCAACTATGCTACTATCAAACCAATGTGCTAGCTACTGTCCATCCCAACTATGCTACTATCAAACCAGTGTGCTAGCTACTGTACATCCCAACTCTGCTACTATCAAACCAATGTGCTAACTACTGTACATACCAACTAGGCTACTATCAAACATATGTGCTAGCTACATCCCAACTATGCTACTATCAAACCAATGTGCTAGCTACTGTACATCCTAACCATGCTACTATCAAACCTATGTGCTAGAGTACATCCCAACTATGCTACTATCAAACCTATGTGCTAGAGTACATCCCAACTATGCTACTATCAAACCAATGTGCTAGCTACTGTCCATCCCAACTATGCTACTATCAAACCAATGTGCTAGCTACTGTACATCCCAACTATGTTACTATCAAACCAATGTGCTAGCTACTGTACATCCCAACTATTCTATCAAACCAATGTGCTAGCTACTGTACATTCCAACTATGCTACTATCAAACCAATGTGCTAGCTACTGTACATCCCAACTATGCTACTATCAAACCAATGTGCTAGCTACTGTCCATCCCAACTATGCTACTATCAAACCAATGTGCTAGCTACTGTCCATCCCAACTATGCTATCAAACCTATGTGCTAGCTACTGTCCATCCCAACTATGCTTCTATCAAACCAATGTGCTAGCTACTGTCCATCCCAACTATGCTACTATCAAACCAATGTGCTAGCTACTGTCCATCCCAACTATGCTACTATCAAACCAATGTGCTAGCTACTGCCCATCCCAACTATGCTACTAACAAACCAATGTGTTAGCTACTGTCCATCCCAACTATGCTACTATCAAACCAATGTGCTAGCTACTGTCCATCCCAACTATGCTTCTATCAAACCAATGTGCTAGCTACTGTACATCCCAACTATGCTACTATCAAACCAATGTGCTAGCTACTGTCCATCCCAACTATGCTACTATCAAACCAATGTGCTAGCTACTGTCCATCCCAACTATGCTTCTATCAAACCAATGTGCTAGCTACTGTCCATCCCAACTATGCTACTATCAAACCAAAGTGCTAGCTACTGTCCATCCAAACTATGCTACTATCAAACCAATGTGCTAGCTACTGTCCATCCCAACAATGCTACTATCAAACCAATGTGCTAGCTACTGTCCATCCCAACTATGCTACTATCAAACCAATGTGCTAGCTACTGTCCATCCCAACTATGCTATCAAACCTATGTGCTAGCTACTGTCCATCCCAACTATGCTTCTATCAAACCAATGTGCTAGCTACTGTCCATCCCAACTATGCAACTATCAAACCTATGTGCTAGAGTACATCCCAACTATGCTACTATCAAACCAATGTGCTAGCTACTGTCCATCCCAACTATGCTACTATCAAACCAATGTGCTAGCTACTGTCCATCCCAACTATGCTTCTATCAAACCAATGTGCTAGCTACTGTACATCCCAACTATGCTACTATCAAACCAATGTGCTAGCTACTGTCCATCCCAACTATGCTACTATCAAACCAATGTGCTAGCTACTGTCCATCCCAACTATGCTTCTATCAAACCAATGTGCTAGCTACTGTCCATCCCAACTATGCTACTATCAAACCAATGTGCTAGCTACTGTCCATCCCAACTATGCTACTATCAAACCAAAGTGCTAGCTACTGTCCATCCCAACTATGCTACTATCAAACCAATGTGCTAGCTACTGTACATCCCAACTATTCTATGAAACCAATGTGCTAGCTACTGTACATCCCAACTATGCAACTATCAAACGTATGTGCTAGAGTACATCCCAACTATGCTACTATCAAACCTATGTGCTAGAGTACATCCCAACTATGCTACTATCAAACCAATGTGCTAGCTACTGTCCATCCCAACTATGCTACTATCAAACCAGTGTGCTAGCTACTGTACATCCCAACTCTGCTACTATCAAACCAATGTGCTAACTACTGTACATACCAACTAGGCTACTATCAAACATATGTGCTAGCTACATCCCAACTATGCTACTATCAAACCAATGTGCTAGCTACTGTACATCCTAACCATGCTACTATCAAACCTATGTGCTAGAGTACATCCCAACTATGCTACTATCAAACCTATGTGCTAGAGTACATCCCAACTATGCTACTATCAAACCAATGTGCTAGCTACTGTCCATCCCAACTATGCTACTATCAAACCAATGTGCTAGCTACTGTACATCCCAACTATGTTACTATCAAACCAATGTGCTAGCTACTGTACATCCCAACTATTCTATCAAACCAATGTGCTAGCTACTGTACATTCCAACTATGCTACTATCAAACCAATGTGCTAGCTACTGTACATCCCAACTATGCTACTATCAAACCAATGTGCTAGCTACTGTCCATCCCAACTATGCTACTATCAAACCAATGTGCTAGCTACTGTCCATCCCAACTATGCTATCAAACCTATGTGCTAGCTACTGTCCATCCCAACTATGCTTCTATCAAACCAATGTGCTAGCTACTGTCCATCCCAACTATGCTACTATCAAACCAATGTGCTAGCTACTGTCCATCCCAACTATGCTACTATCAAACCAATGTGCTAGCTACTGCCCATCCCAACTATGCTACTAACAAACCAATGTGTTAGCTACTGTCCATCCCAACTATGCTACTATCAAACCAATGTGCTAGCTACTGTCCATCCCAACTATGCTTCTATCAAACCAATGTGCTAGCTACTGTACATCCCAACTATGCTACTATCAAACCAATGTGCTAGCTACTGTCCATCCCAACTATGCTACTATCAAACCAATGTGCTAGCTACTGTCCATCCCAACTATGCTTCTATCAAACCAATGTGCTAGCTACTGTCCATCCCAACTATGCTACTATCAAACCAAAGTGCTAGCTACTGTCCATCCAAACTATGCTACTATCAAACCAATGTGCTAGCTACTGTCCATCCCAACAATGCTACTATCAAACCAATGTGCTAGCTACTGTCCATCCCAACTATGCTACTATCAAACCAATGTGCTAGCTACTGTCCATCCCAACTATGCTATCAAACCTATGTGCTAGCTACTGTCCATCCCAACTATGCTTCTATCAAACCAATGTGCTAGCTACTGTCCATCCCAACTATGCAACTATCAAACCTATGTGCTAGAGTACATCCCAACTATGCTACTATCAAACCAATGTGCTAGCTACTGTCCATCCCAACTATGCTACTATCAAACCATTGTGCTAGCTGCTGTCCATCCCAACAATGCTACTATCAAACCAATGTGCTAGCCACTGTCCATCCCAACTATGCTACTATCAAACCAATGTGCTAGCTACTGTCCATCCCAACTATGCTTCTATCAAACCAATGTGCTAGCTACTGTCCATCCCAACTATGCTACTATCAAACCAATGTGCTAGCTACTGTCCATCCCAACTATGCTACTATCAAACCAAAGTGCTAGCTACTGTCCATCCCAACTATGCTACTATCAAACCAATGTGCTAGCTACTGTACATCCCAACTATGCAACTATCAAACCTATGTGCTAGAGTACATCCCAACTATGCTACTATCAAACCAATGTGCTAACTACTGTACATACCAACTAGGCTACTATCAAACATATGTGCTAGCTACATCCCAACTATGCTACGATCAAACTAATGTGCTAGCTACTGTACATCCTAACCATGCTACTATCAAACCTATGTGCTAGAGTACATCCCAACTATGCTACTATCAAACCTATGTGCTAGAGTACATCCCAACTATGCTACTATCAAACCAATGTGCTAGCTACTGTCCATCCCAACTATGCTACTATCAAACCAATGTGCTAGCTACTGTACATCCCAACTATGCTACTATCAAACCAATGTGCTAGCTACTGTACATCCCAACTATTCTATCAAACCAATGTGCTAGCTACTGTACATTCCAACTATGCTACTATCAAACCAATGTGCTAGCTACTGTACATCCCAACTATGCTACTATCAAATCAATGTGCTAGCTACTGTCCATCCCAACTATGCTATCAAACCAATGTGCTAGCTACTGTCCATCCCAACTATGCTACTATCAAACCAATGTGCTAGCTACTGTCCATCCCAACTATGCTATCAAACCTATGTGCTAGCTACTGTCCATCCCAACTATGCTTCTATCAAACCAATGTGCTAGCTACTGTCCATCCCAACTATGCTACTATCAAACCAATGGGCTAGCTACTGTCCATCCCAACTATGCTACTATCAAACCAATGTGCTAGCTACTGCCCATCCCAACTATGCTACTAACAAACCAATGTGTTAGCTACTGTCCATCCCAACTATGCTACTATCAAACCAATGAGCTAGCTACTGTCCATCCCAACTATGCTACTATCAAACCAATGTGCTAGCTACTGTCCATCCCAACTATGCTTCTATCAAACCAATGTGCTAGCTACTGTACATCCCAACTATGCTACTATCAAACCAATGTGCTAGCTACTGTCCATCCCAACTATGCTACTATCAAACCAATGTGCTAGCTACTGTCCATCCCAACTATGCTTCTATCAAACCAATGTGCTAGCTACTGTCCATCCCAACTATGCTACTATCAAACCAATGTGCTAGCTACTGTCCATCCCAACTATGCTACTATCAAACCAAAGTGCTAGCTACTGCCCATCCCAACTATGCTACTAACAAACCAATGTGTTAGCTACTGTCCATCCCAACTATGCTACTATCAAACCAATGAGCTAGCTACTGTCCATCCCAACTATGCTACTATCAAACCAATGTGCTAGCTACTGTCCATCCCAACTATGCTTCTATCAAACCAATGTGCTAGCTACTGTACATCCCAACTATGCTACTATCAAACCAATGTGCTAGCTACTGTCCATCCCAACTATGCTACTATCAAACCAATGTGCTAGCTACTGTCCATCCCAACTATGCTTCTATCAAACCAATGTGCTAGCTACTGTCCATCCCAACTATGCTACTATCAAACCAATGTGCTAGCTACTGTCCATCCCAACTATGCTACTATCAAACCAAAGTGCTAGCTACTGTCCATCCCAACTATGCTACTATCAAACCAATGTGCTAGCTACTGTACATCCCAACTATTCTATGAAACCAATGTGCTAGCTACTGTACATCCCAACTATGCAACTATCAAACGTATGTGCTAGAGTACATCCCAACTATGCTACTATCAAACCTATGTGCTAGAGTACATCCCAACTATGCTACTATCAAACCAATGTGCTAGCTACTGTCCATCCCAACTATGCTACTATCAAACCAGTGTGCTAGCTACTGTACATCCCAACTCTGCTACTATCAAACCAATGTGCTAACTACTGTACATACCAACTAGGCTACTATCAAACATATGTGCTAGCTACATCCCAACTATGCTACTATCAAACCAATGTGCTAGCTACTGTACATCCTAACCATGCTACTATCAAACCTATGTGCTAGAGTACATCCCAACTATGCTACTATCAAACCTATGTGCTAGAGTACATCCCAACTATGCTACTATCAAACCAATGTGCTAGCTACTGTCCATCCCAACTATGCTACTATCAAACCAATGTGATAGCTACTGTACATCCCAACTATGTTACTATCAAACCAATGTGCTAGCTACTGTACATCCCAACTATTCTATCAAACCAATGTGCTAGCTACTGTACATTCCAACTATGCTACTATCAAACCAATGTGCTAGCTACTGTACATTGTGAATGAATTTCAAGTCTCAACAAAGTGTTCTGTTTTCCCCCTGGACTGTAATTCTAAACCTTGTAGTTCGTTCTCATAGATCAGTCTGTCAGAACTACAAATCCCTCCCTGTGTGACATCACTTCCCTGTCTTCCCCCTGAAACTGTCACTTCCTCTTTCAATGTATAAACCAACGAACCCTCCTCCCATGTTTCACTCTTGCCTGGAATCACTTCCGGTGCGAGGGTCCGCTTCTGCAGAATCGTATTAAGAATAAAACTACTGTCTTTATTTAAAACCAGCTTGATCGACCACTCAGCGTGTTCTTTGACAATCTAACTAAAATAAGGATAAAAATCCTTTCACAATATGGCGACGAGGAAAAAGAGAATTGAGTCACTTTAGGGACATCTGCCGGTTTTTCAGCGAGCTCAGGAGGAGGAACGTGGGCCCACGTCAACTTTATAGTTGCGGAACGACTCCGGGGCACCGTCGTAGCATGGGGGTGTACTTTCCCGGAGCCTGCTGTTCCGAGGCTCGCTGAGAAACCTGGTACGTTGATCGAATCTCATAGTGGTCCTGCATTTTTGCTCAGCTGTATAGACTTAAGACTGTAGTTTTTTTCGAACCGGTTTCCATCTCACGCGTGTGTCCTTATAGAGTAGCTGTGCTGGTCTGTAAGGGCATGTTACACTGGTTGTTTTGCTATGTATGTGATATACTGGCTGTTGGCCGCGTGCTCGCTTTAAGAAGGTCTTGTAAATGTACCAGGTTTTGGATTTCTTGTTAGCGAAGCATTTGCGTCCGTACCTCGAAGAAGCCTTGTTTAGTTTTGTTTTGCGTTCAGTTTTGTGGGGTTGCACGAATCGAAGAACCTTGTTATTTTAGGGTTAATCAGGGTTATGGTGATGCATGACTCGGAGGCCTTGTGTTTTAAGGTATAGTTTTGATATCAGGGCTGTGATGTTGCGCGGCTCGAAGGAACCCTGTTATAAATAGGGTTGGATTTTGTTTTACTTGTGTTATGACGGGCATAACGCTGTAAAGGGCTTGTTATATTTCGAGGTTGGTTAGGATATCCGTGTTATGATTTACATGACACGAAGAGGCTTTGGTTTCGTTTTGTTTGAGTTCTGTTTGTCTGGGTTGTTAGTCTTGTATTGGGATTTATGGTCCTGTTTTCTGTTTTGTTTGATGTTACATCCATGTTTCTGCTGGCTACAGTTCTCGTTTTGTGCTGGCTATGTTCTGTGGTGGTGACTTCTTTGGTTTTATGTTGGTTTTGGTTTGTGTATGTTTCTGTGATTCATTTTCTTGCTGGTTGCATTCTAGCTGAGCGTACTGTTCTTGTTCTGCTCCAAACTAGCTATTTTCTCTGTTAGCTATGGTTTTCGATGTTCTATTGTTTCATTGCTAAGCTTCCCTGTGCTAGCTAGTTCATCCACATGGTTGGTTCCACATGTTGATTAGCCCACGTGCTTAGCTAACTTTGTGCGCACGTGGTTGACTTCCGGTTTTGCTGCTTGTGAAAAAAAAAGAGAGAGAGAGGTCCTGTTTTTCCTCAACCATTTTGAGGATCCACCATTTTGGTTTCTGAAGTCTGCCATTTTGAAAAAAAAAAAAAAAAAGTAACAGAAAAAAAAAACCCCTCTCAACACAGCAGTTATTGTTTTTTTACTGTACTTTTGACATTTGTTTGTATTTGTAAAATGGGAACTACTGCTAGTACACCAAAATGGGAACCTTTACTGGGCGCTGCCAAGATAGTGGCATTAAAGTATGATCCGAGTGTGTGTGAGCAAATTACTTTATGGGCTAAAAATAGTGATTTTCCTGTCTCTGGTACACTGTCTGTTAAGTTGCTAGGGAAAGTTAAGAGACAGCTTAAGGAGTTTCAATTAACTAAGCTAGGTAGGAAGTCAGAGAATGCCATTAACTGGTCTCACTTTCTTGCCTGGGAGACAACTGCAAATGACTCAATTGATAGAGCTGAAACTGCCCGCATCAAAAGGGAGGCTAGAAAGAACTCTGTCACTGCTAAAGCTAATTTGGCTATTACTTTTCCTAAGACGTCCCTTTCTTCTGTGGCATCCCCTCCATTTACTGGCTCTATAAACCCTGATGACACCTCAGTCAAAGTCGCACCTCCTTTACTAAATCCCCCTGATCATACTCCTGCCCCTGCTCTTGAGACATTAGAGGACCAGCCACATTATAGTCTTAGGTCTACTGGTCAGGTTCAGGAACAACAGCTCTCTTCTGCATTAGGTAATCTGCAATTGCCAATGATTAGATGCATTAATCCTGTACCTCAACCACCTCCGGGCCAACCAGGTCACGCCGCATGGAGCCCTTTTTCTGATGTCTACAGACCTTTCCGTTGTGATGAGCTTCGGGAGCTTGCTTCCTCATTACCTGATCCAGCTAAAGACATTGACAGTTTTGAGAGAGATGTGAATGCTGCCGTTCAGATGTACAGACTGCACTCTGAGGAACTTGAGGCTGTAATGAGGCTTGCGCTACGTCTCAAATGGGCTGATCTCAGGGGAAATTTTGATGATAAGTTGACTTTTGATGATCCTGGATTTGCTGCTCAGGTGTTGGCACTACTGCAAAGAATCAGGCTCCGGTTTCCTCCTCAAACTAACTGGGACCTGATCTCCTCCTGTAAGCAGAAACTGAATGAGTCTTTTGATGATTTTTATGAACGCCTGGAGAAGACCTTTTCTCTCCACTCTGGTATGAACAACCATGCCAATGACTACAAAACGGTTTTGAAACAACAATTAATGAACAATTCTCTCCCTGCCCTCAGTGACCAAGTCCGGACTTCTTGTGTGAACTGGGAGACTCAACCCCTAGAGCAGGTGGTGGGTGTGTTCAGATTTGCAGAACGTTTCAATCTACTCAAAGAACAGCGGGAGGCCGTGGAGAAGAAAGACTCTGACGCGAGACTACAAGCTGCACAGTTTAGGTACTTCAACAACGCTCGCACTGAGCAACCAGAGACGGGTGAACTGCAACAATCAAGGGAATACAGAGAGAATCAGAGATATTCACAACAAAACAGCAGGGTTTACAAATCTAATCAGCATTGTCATCACTGCGGCCGCAAAGGGCACTACCGGAGGGAGTGTAGACTATACGCTAAAAAGCATAAGTCTCCCCCTGATCAATGGGGTCCAGCACCCCCAAATGAGGTCTCTGTCAGTTCTCCACAGGGAGATGGATACTGACTAGATGGGACAGATAGGTTTCTGTAGGGATGTCTAGGGAGAGTGAGGGTGTACGTGACAGGGTGGAAAGAAAGAAAAAATGATGATAAAAATCATTCATATTTGCCAATATCTTAGTCTGATACATTTGTCTGACAACCCAATTTTGAGAATTTTGTTTTGTTTAAGATTTCATGTTTTACTGATTTCAGATGCACATTCATTGGTTTTGAGTTTTACAGAGAATTGACGTTCCTGGACTACCGGATAAATGCCAAACCGGTTGGAACCGCAAGTATTTTAATAATTTGAAATGACTGCCATTTATTTTGTTATGTTTATGTGCCTCCGGCGCATAATTTCTAAGAATTGGTGTTACCCACAAGAGGGGTGAGAAATTGAAATGTCTTTTATTTTGTCTGTCTTTTATTGTATGTAAACTGCCCATGCAGCTCTGTCTGTGCGTCTGACGGCCCACAGAGACAGCTGCATGGTAAAACAAATGTGTCACGTATTATTTCTGAAGTTTGGTTACAGAGTAGACACAGGCACGGGACGAGAGATGGAGGCTGCCCCAAGAATTGGATACAACCGGGGTAACCGACTTCCCATTTATATGGGCTGACACCTTGGTTCGTGGGGACGCTGGTCAACCGCCTCACCCCCACGTTGCCCAACTGACTGTGGGTAAGAGATAGATATGATCTAGGATAATTTAAGAATAGTAACCAAGTGGTTGTCAGACCCAAGGAACCATCACGTCCTGAGCGTGCTCATAACCCTCTGTCCTCAAACGCAGAAATGTGGTTATTGAAATTGAGCTCAACTTATAACACCCCTGGTGTTCTTTTGAGAGCGGTTTAGATAAATTATATTTGTTCATGGTTTGAGAACCCCATATGAGGCTATTCATTTATTGTTTTGGTTTGAGTAATGCATTTTTTCCATTTGTTCACCCTGATTTAAGGGAATTTTTGTTTTCACCATTAGAGGGCGCTGTTTTACATAATGTGTTGGCGCTCCCCTTTTTAAATGATTATTTTGAATAACAATTTCTTGTTAGAAACAAGGACTCATGGTTTGATGATACGAATATGTTGTTTTATTTTAGGAAATGGCCATAGAATTTCTAAGACCTAAATCTAATTGGTGCGTGAGCAGGTTAATTACCTTGGTCACTTAATAATGATAAATAAACAAAGGCACTGCTTAGGAATAGACTACTGCAGAGTCTATCCCTGATTTAGCAGACAACCCTCATTAGACAAAAGCTAGCTCCACTTGACAAGATTACATGGACTGACGAGCCCGACTGGTTTTAACGATGACTAATGCACTCTGTTTAAGTATTTCTGACTAAAAAGACTTGACTCTGTTAAAAGGACTTGGGTCCTACTTGAAACCAGTGGCAACTACCACTGATGCTGTTTTAGACCTAGTAGCATTGCGCAAGCGATTTTATCCATGTCCTGCATGTTGGGACTATTCTTAGTTTACATCGCACCTACACACAGCGTGGCTGCTGCTTTAATAAGAATGAACTGTTGACCGTGCATTTCAAAGATGCACTGTTCTTAACTCTGCTTCCTCCTCCAGAAGGCAGAGAGACATGACTCAACATATTGACCGAGATCAATTAAGCCACGCTCAAACCTCTCAGATATTCTCCTCTCACTCTGATTTTGAATGAATGCTCATTTCATAGTTAGCATAACCTATACTGCATATTCCATGCTTTCATTATGTTTTCAAATTAGCACACTGACCAGATCATGTTTCAAAAAAGAGGGGGAGTAAAGGATGTTATCAAGTTAACTGGTTGTTGCTAATGAAACAGACTAGTAGTAGTGAATTGAAGGTAGTGAGGAAGTTGAATTGAAGGTAGTGAGGAGGTTGAATTGAAGGAAATTAGAAAGTAGTTGAAAGAACAAGATGCAGAGCTGAAGAAGAAACTTAATGTGTAATATTTTAAGATGGTGGCAAAGGCCAAGCTCCTATTGAAATCTCTGATCCTGTGTCCATAGGTAGTATGGCTGCTAACTCCGCTGCTAAAAGCTGCGGTGCTGTCCTGTTTTGTCTATGCTCTGTCTCATCTCTGGATTCACAGGTCTCTGCCGACCTGAGAGAGCCGACCTGCATTATTTCCAACCAGGCCAATGGGTTGTGAGCAGAGACCTGAAACCAGAGTGCCCGTTGGCTGGGCCCGTACCAGTTCCTGCTGCTAACTCAGACGTAGCAGAGAGGACTTTGCGGGTACACGCCAGCCACTGCAGGCTGGTTCCAAACCAGGACGAGGCCACCCGGCCTGAGAATTCCAACAACCAAGATGCAATATCCTGTGTCACCACCAGGGCGAAAGCTCACTCTCTGGTCTCCTCAGATGAGAAATCAGACAAAGAATAACGCACTACTTTTCCTCATTGCTGTCAGGAGGACAACTCTGACCACCACTCCAGCAAAACACAATCATGGGCCACCACACTGTGGCTTCCTCTGAGGAGGAGCTATTGAAAGAAGTGACCTTGCCTGTCACCTCCTACTCAGGATCATTATGGCAACGTGGACAAGCGTTTGTCCTATTTGAATGTTGCACTCCACTTGACTGTTGAGACGAAGATGAATGGAAAATACTACATTCTGCATATATAAGATTTGAAAGCAACAGAGATTTCCAGGTTATACTGTTGAAACTGTGACTGGAGTTTAGTTTAGAGTGGGTGTAGAAGTATTGAAAATTCATAATTATAAAGTTGATCTTTGTAGAAGCTGTTCCAGACTATTCTCAGGGGACTGTGTTTAACTGTGTTTAACTGCTATGCACCTAACTACATCAACCAAGTATTAAAATGAAGCCTAACAGAATTGCATCCACAGGGCTGAACTTGAAAAGCGAGTTAAACAATTTGAAGTGACCTCTTCAATACATCACAGCATGTATTAATATTTTCAGATACAACACATAGATTAGGACAAATTAAGTTTTAAGCAGATTTATGAGATGTGAAATTAAGGTTCAGAGAGCCATTCCAAATGGCGTATTTTTGAGCTATAGGGAAATAGCGTATTCAACTTTAAAGGGCAACAGTGTCATATGAATGTTATCTTGCTCATGTAATGTCCAGGATTAAGAAGATTGATCACACTCAAATGCAGGGAATTCATCAGCAATCAAACTAGACACCATAGAGCTGTCTCGAATTTTCAATTTAGTTTCAGTATATTATTTCTCTCATGAACGCATGACACATGATCGCACAATACCAAGTAATTTCAGCCTTAGCTACAGAAGTAAATTACATGGAAAAGATTGTGCTACAAAATAGACTTCCCTTAGAGAGAATCCTGGCTATATCTGCTGTTCGGTTAGTTCAGATCCTGGATATTCTCAAATATGTGTGTTTTCAGTTGTATGTTCTTCATCGTTATTATTTTTTAAATATTCTTAAGTGTATGTTTAAATGCTGTTCCAGATATGCCTATGCTGCCTAAATAATGATAGAAAAAGTTAAATTAACTATTAATTCAATTCAAGATCTTGATGTCTGTGCCATTGACATTGACTATTTGGAATATTTTGATACATAATCTGTTGGTTCTAATTTGAATTTAAGGGTTTTTCCTCTAAAACAAATAGGGTTTTTCCCACTCAGTCATGAATATATGATGTCTTAGATTAATAATCATGGTATCTTTTTACCTTGCTTATGCCAAATTAAGGTGAGGAGTTTTGGTAAGTGATTGCATATGAGAAGACAATGATCTTGGTGTGTTAAATAACTTGAGTTTGTTAAATCTTTATTATGCTCCACCTGGTGAAGAAATAGATTACTTCCTTTCCATATGTGTAGAATAGGGTTTTTTGCCAAAGATGTTGGATTATTTTTATGATAGGCCTATTTTATAATTTGATTTCACATTGTTGATTCTTTCATTTCTATTATAGTTGTGGATATTTAATCCACAAAGTGGGGAATTGTGAATGAATTTCAAGTCTCAACAAAGTGTTCTGTTTTCCCCCTGGACTGTAATTCTAAACCTTGTAGTTCGTTCTCATAGATCAGTCTGTCAGAACTACAAATCCCTCCCTGTGTGACATCACTTCCCTGTCTTCCCCCTGAAACTGTCACTTCCTCTTTCAATGTATAAACCAACGAACCCTCCTCCCATGTTTCACTCTTGCCTGGAATCACTTCCGGTGCGAGGGTCCGCTTCTGCAGAATCGTATTAAGAATAAAACTACTGTCTTTATTTAAAACCAGCTTGATCGACCACTCAGCGTGTTCTTTGACAATCTAACTAAAATAAGGATAAAAATCCTTTCACAACATCCCAACTATGCTACTATCAAACCAATGTGCTAGCTACTGTCCATCCCAACTATGCTACTATCAAACCAATGTGCTAGCTACTGTCCATCCCAACTATGCTATCAAACCTATGTGCTAGCTACTGTCCATCCCAACTATGCTTCTATCAAACCAATGTGCTAGCTACTGTCCATCCCAACTATGCTACTATCAAACCAATGTGCTAGCTACTGTCCATCCCAACTATGCTACTATCAAACCAATGTGCTAGCTACTGCCCATCCCAACTATGCTACTAACAAACCAATGTGTTAGCTACTGTCCATCCCAACTATGCTACTATCAAAGCAATGAGCTAGCTACTGTCCATCCCAACTATGCTACTATCAAACCAATGTGCTAGCTACTGTCCATCCCAACTATGCTTCTATCAAACCAATGTGCTAGCTACTGTACATCCCAACTATGCTACTATCAAACCAATGTGCTAGCTACTGTACATCCCAACTATGCTACTATCAAACCAATGTGCTAGCTACTGTCCATCCCAACTATGCTACTATCAAACCAATGTGCTAACTACTGTCCATCCCAACTATGCTTCTATCAAACCAATGTGCTAGCTACTGTCCATCCCAACTATGCTACTATCAAACCAATGTGCTAGCTACTGCCCATCCCAACTATGCTACTAACAAACCAATGTGTTAGCTACTGTCCATCCCAACTATGCTACTATCAAACCAATGAGCTAGCTACTGTCCATCCCAACTATGCTACTATCAAACCAATGTGCTAGCTACTGTCCATCCCAACTATGCTTCTATCAAACCAATGTGCTAGCTACTGTACATCCCAACTATGCTACTATCAAACCAATGTGCTAGCTACTGTCCATCCCAACTATGCTACTATCAAACCAATGTGCTAGCTACTGTACATCCCAACTATGCTACTATCAAACCAATGTGCTAGCTACTGTCCATCCCAACTATGCTACTATCAAACCAATATGCTAGCTACTGCCCATCCCAACTATGCTACTAACAAACCAATGTGCTAGCTACTGTACATCCCAACTATGCTACTATCAAACCAATGTGCTAGCTACTGTCCATCCCAACTATGCTATCAAACCAATGTGCTAGCTACTGTCCATCCCAACTATGCTACTATCAAACCAATGTGCTAGCTACTGTCTATCCCAACTATGCTATCAAACCTATGTGCTAGCTACTGTCCATCCCAACTATGCTTCTATCAAACCAATGTGCTAGCTACTGTCCATCCCAACTATGCTACTATCAAACCAATGTGCTAGCTACTGTCCATCCCAACTATGCTACTATCAAACCAATGTGCTAGCTAATGTCCATCCCAACTATGCTACTATCAAACCAATGTGCTAGCTACTGTCCATCCCAACAATGCTACTATCAAACCAATCTGCTAGCTACTGTCCATCCCAACTATGCTACTATCAAACCAATGTGCTAGCTACTGTCCATCCCAACTATGCTACTATCAAACCAAAGTGCTAGCTACTGTCCATCCCAACTATGCTACTATCAAACCAATGTGCTAGCTACTGTACATCCCAACTATGCAACTATCAAACCTATGTGCTAGAGTACATCCCAACTATGCTACTATCAAACCAATGTGCTAACTACTGTACATACCAACTAGGCTACTATCAAACATATGTGCTAGCTACATCCCAACTATGCTACGATCAAACCAATGTGCTAGCTACTGTACATCCTAACCATGCTACTATCAAACCTATGTGCTAGAGTACATCCCAACTATGCTACTATCAAACCTATGTGCTAGAGTACATCCCAACTATGCTACTATCAAACCAATGTGCTAGCTACTGTCCATCCCAACTATGCTACTATCAAACCAATGTGCTAGCTACTGTACATCCCAACTATGCTACTATCAAACCAATGTGCTAGCTACTGTACATCCCAACTATTCTATCAAACCAATGTGCTAGCTACTGTACATTCCAACTATGCTACTATCAAACCAATGTGCTAGCTACTGTACATCCCAACTATGCTACTATCAAATCAATGTGCTAGCTACTGTCCAATCCCAACTATGCTATCAAACCAATGTGCTAGCTACTGTCCATCCCAACTATGCTACTATCAAACCAATGTGCTAGCTACTGTCCATCCCAACTATGCTATCAAACCTATGTGCTAGCTACTGTCCATCCCAACTATGCTTCTATCAAACCAATGTGCTAGCTACTGTCCATCCCAACTATGCTACTATCAAACCAATGGGCTAGCTACTGTCCATCCCAACTATGCTACTATCAAACCAATGTGCTAGCTACTGCCCATCCCAACTATGCTACTAACAAACCAATGTGTTAGCTACTGTCCATCCCAACTATGCTACTATCAAACCAATGAGCTAGCTACTGTCCATCCCAACTATGCTACTATCAAACCAATGTGCTAGCTACTGTCCATCCCAACTATGCTTCTATCAAACCAATGTGCTAGCTACTGTACATCCCAACTATGCTACTATCAAACCAATGTGCTAGCTACTGTCCATCCCAACTATGCTACTATCAAACCAATGTGCTAGCTACTGTCCATCCCAACTATGCTTCTATCAAACCAATGTGCTAGCTACTGTCCATCCCAACTATGCTACTATCAAACCAATGTGCTAGCTACTGTCCATCCCAACTATGCTACTATCAAACCAATGTGCTAGCTACTGTCCATCCCAACTATGCTTCTATCAAACCAATGTGCTAGCTACTGTCCATCCCAACTATGCTACTATCAAACCAATGTGCTAGCTACTGTCCATCCCAACTATGCTACTATCAAACCAAAGTGCTAGCTACTGCCCATCCCAACTATGCTACTAACAAACCAATGTGTTAGCTACTGTCCATCCCAACTATGCTACTATCAAACCAATGAGCTAGCTACTGTCCATCCCAACTATGCTACTATCAAACCAATGTGCTAGCTACTGTCCATCCCAACTATGCTTCTATCAAACCAATGTGCTAGCTACTGTCCATCCCAACTATGCTACTATCAAACCAATGTGCTAGCTACTGTCCATCCCAACTATGCTACTATCAAACCAATGTGCTAGCTACTGCCCATCCCAACTATGCTACTAACAAACCAATGTGTTAGCTACTGTCCATCCCAACTATGCTACTATCAAAGCAATGAGCTAGCTACTGTCCATCCCAACTATGCTACTATCAAACCAATGTGCTAGCTACTGTCCATCCCAACTATGCTTCTATCAAACCAATGTGCTAGCTACTGTACATCCCAACTATGCTACTATCAAACCAATGTGCTAGCTACTGTACATCCCAACTATGCTACTATCAAACCAATGTGCTAGCTACTGTCCATCCCAACTATGCTACTATCAAACCAATGTGCTAACTACTGTCCATCCCAACTATGCTTCTATCAAACCAATGTGCTAGCTACTGTCCATCCCAACTATGCTACTATCAAACCAATGTGCTAGCTACTGCCCATCCCAACTATGCTACTAACAAACCAATGTGTTAGCTACTGTCCATCCCAACTATGCTACTATCAAACCAATGAGCTAGCTACTGTCCATCCCAACTATGCTACTATCAAACCAATGTGCTAGCTACTGTCCATCCCAACTATGCTTCTATCAAACCAATGTGCTAGCTACTGTACATCCCAACTATGCTACTATCAAACCAATGTGCTAGCTACTGTCCATCCCAACTATGCTACTATCAAACCAATGTGCTAGCTACTGTACATCCCAACTATGCTACTATCAAACCAATGTGCTAGCTACTGTCCATCCCAACTATGCTACTATCAAACCAATATGCTAGCTACTGCCCATCCCAACTATGCTACTAACAAACCAATGTGCTAGCTACTGTACATCCCAACTATGCTACTATCAAACCAATGTGCTAGCTACTGTCCATCCCAACTATGCTATCAAACCAATGTGCTAGCTACTGTCCATCCCAACTATGCTACTATCAAACCAATGTGCTAGCTACTGTCTATCCCAACTATGCTATCAAACCTATGTGCTAGCTACTGTCCATCCCAACTATGCTTCTATCAAACCAATGTGCTAGCTACTGTCCATCCCAACTATGCTACTATCAAACCAATGTGCTAGCTACTGTCCATCCCAACTATGCTACTATCAAACCAATGTGCTAGCTAATGTCCATCCCAACTATGCTACTATCAAACCAATGTGCTAGCTACTGTCCATCCCAACAATGCTACTATCAAACCAATCTGCTAGCTACTGTCCATCCCAACTATGCTACTATCAAACCAATGTGCTAGCTACTGTCCATCCCAACTATGCTACTATCAAACCAAAGTGCTAGCTACTGTCCATCCCAACTATGCTACTATCAAACCAATGTGCTAGCTACTGTACATCCCAACTATGCAACTATCAAACCTATGTGCTAGAGTACATCCCAACTATGCTACTATCAAACCAATGTGCTAACTACTGTACATACCAACTAGGCTACTATCAAACATATGTGCTAGCTACATCCCAACTATGCTACGATCAAACCAATGTGCTAGCTACTGTACATCCTAACCATGCTACTATCAAACCTATGTGCTAGAGTACATCCCAACTATGCTACTATCAAACCTATGTGCTAGAGTACATCCCAACTATGCTACTATCAAACCAATGTGCTAGCTACTGTCCATCCCAACTATGCTACTATCAAACCAATGTGCTAGCTACTGTACATCCCAACTATGCTACTATCAAACCAATGTGCTAGCTACTGTACATCCCAACTATTCTATCAAACCAATGTGCTAGCTACTGTACATTCCAACTATGCTACTATCAAACCAATGTGCTAGCTACTGTACATCCCAACTATGCTACTATCAAATCAATGTGCTAGCTACTGTCCAATCCCAACTATGCTATCAAACCAATGTGCTAGCTACTGTCCATCCCAACTATGCTACTATCAAACCAATGTGCTAGCTACTGTCCATCCCAACTATGCTATCAAACCTATGTGCTAGCTACTGTCCATCCCAACTATGCTTCTATCAAACCAATGTGCTAGCTACTGTCCATCCCAACTATGCTACTATCAAACCAATGGGCTAGCTACTGTCCATCCCAACTATGCTACTATCAAACCAATGTGCTAGCTACTGCCCATCCCAACTATGCTACTAACAAACCAATGTGTTAGCTACTGTCCATCCCAACTATGCTACTATCAAACCAATGAGCTAGCTACTGTCCATCCCAACTATGCTACTATCAAACCAATGTGCTAGCTACTGTCCATCCCAACTATGCTTCTATCAAACCAATGTGCTAGCTACTGTACATCCCAACTATGCTACTATCAAACCAATGTGCTAGCTACTGTCCATCCCAACTATGCTACTATCAAACCAATGTGCTAGCTACTGTCCATCCCAACTATGCTTCTATCAAACCAATGTGCTAGCTACTGTCCATCCCAACTATGCTACTATCAAACCAATGTGCTAGCTACTGTCCATCCCAACTATGCTACTATCAAACCAATGTGCTAGCTACTGTCCATCCCAACTATGCTTCTATCAAACCAATGTGCTAGCTACTGTCCATCCCAACTATGCTACTATCAAACCAATGTGCTAGCTACTGTCCATCCCAACTATGCTACTATCAAACCAAAGTGCTAGCTACTGCCCATCCCAACTATGCTACTAACAAACCAATGTGTTAGCTACTGTCCATCCCAACTATGCTACTATCAAACCAATGAGCTAGCTACTGTCCATCCCAACTATGCTACTATCAAACCAATGTGCTAGCTACTGTCCATCCCAACTATGCTTCTATCAAACCAATGTGCTAGCTACTGTCCATCCCAACTATGCTACTATCAAACCAATGTGCTAGCTACTGTCCATCCCAACTATGCTTCTATCAAACCAATGTGCTAGCTACTGTACATCCCAACTATGCTACTATCAAACCAATGTGCTAGCTACTGTCCATCCCAACTATGCTACTATCAAACCAATGTGCTAGCTACTGTCCATCCCAACTATGCTTCTATCAAACCAATGTGCTAGCTACTGTCCATCCCAACTATGCTACTATCAAACCAATGTGCTAGCTACTGTCCATCCCAACTATGCTACTATCAAACCAATGTGCTAGCTACTGTCCATCCCAACTATGCTTCTATCAAACCAATGTGCTAGCTACTGTCCATCCCAACTATGCTACTATCAAACCAATGTGCTAGCTACTGTCCATCCCAACTATGCTACTATCAAACCAAAGTGCTAGCTACTGCCCATCCCAACTATGCTACTAACAAACCAATGTGTTAGCTACTGTCCATCCCAACTATGCTACTATCAAACCAATGAGCTAGCTACTGTCCATCCCAACTATGCTACTATCAAACCAATGTGCTAGCTACTGTCCATCCCAACTATGCTTCTATCAAACCAATGTGCTAGCTACTGTACATCCCAACTATGCTACTATCAAACCAATGTGCTAGCTACTGTCCATCCCAACTATGCTACTATCAAACCAATGTGCTAGCTACTGTCCATCCCAACTATGCTTCTATCAAACCAATGTGCTAGCTACTGTCCATCCCAACTATGCTACTATCAAACCAATGTGCTAGCTACTGTCCATCCCAACTATGCTACTATCAAACCAATGTGCTAGCTACTGTCCATCCCAACTATGCTACTATCAAACCAATGTGCTAGCTAATGTCCATCCCAACTATGCTACTATCAAACCAATGTGCTAGCTACTGTCCATCCCAACTATGCTACTATCAAACCAATGTGCTAGCTACTGTCCATCCCAACTATGCTACTATCAAACCAAAGTGCTAGCTACTGTCCATCCCAACTATGCTACTATCAAACCAATGTGCTAGCTACTGTCCATCCCAACAATGCTACTATCAAACCAATGTGCTAGCTACTGTCCATCCCAACTATGCTACTATCAAACCAATGTGCTAGCTAATGTCCATCCCAACTATGCTACTATCAAACCAATGTGCTAGCTACTGTCCATCCCAACTATGCTATCAAACCTATGTGCTAGCTACTGTCCATCCCAACTATGCTTCTATCAAACCAATGTGCTAGCTACTGTCCATCCCAACTATGCTACTATCAAACCAATGTGCTAGCTACTGTCCATCCCAACTATGCTACTATCAAACCAATGTGCTAGCTACTGTACATCCCAACTATTCTATGAAACCAATGTGCTAGCTACTGTACATCCCAACTATGCAACTATCAAACCTATGTGCTAGAGTACATCCCAACTATGCTACTATCAAACCAATGTGCTAACTACTGTACATACCAACTAGGCTACTATCAAACATATGTGCTAGCTACATCCCAACTATGCTACTATCAAACCAATGTGCTAGCTACTGTACATCCTAACCATGCTACTATCAAACCTATGTGCTAGAGTACATCCCAACTATGCTACTATCAAACCTATGTGCTAGAGTACATCCCAACTATGCTACTATCAAACCAATGTGCTAGCTACTGTCCATCCCAACTATGCTACTATCAAACCAATGTGCTAGCTACTGTACATCCCAACTATGTTACTATCAAACCAATGTGCTAGCTACTGTACATCCCAACTATTCTATCAAACCAATGTGCTAGCTACTGTACATTCCAACTATGCTACTATCAAACCAATGTGCTAGCTACTGTACATCCCAACTATGCTACTATCAAACCAATGTGCTAGCTACTGTCCATCCCAACTATGCTATCAAACCAATGTGCTAGCTACTGTCCATCCCAACTATGCTACTATCAAACCAATGTGCTAGCTACTGTCCATCCCAACTATGCTATCAAACCTATGTGCTAGCTACTGTCCATCCCAACTATGCTTCTATCAAACCAATGTGCTAGCTACTGTCCATCCCAACTATGCTACTATCAAACCAATGTGCTAGCTACTGTCCATCCCAACTATGCTACTATCAAACCAATGTGCTAGCTAATGCCCATCCCAACTATGCTACTAACAAACCAATGTGTTAGCTACTGTCCATCCCAACTATGCTACTATCAAACCAATGAGCTAGCTACTGTCCATCCCAACTATGCTACTATCAAACCAATGTGCTAGCTACTGTCCATCCCAACTATGCTTCTATCAAACCAATGTGCTAGCTACTGTACATCCCAACTATGCTACTATCAAACCAATGTGCTAGCTACTGTACATCCCAACTATGCTACTATCAAACCAATGTGCTAGCTACTGTCCATCCCAACTATGCTACTATCAAACCAATGTGCTAACTACTGTCCATCCCAACTATGCTTCTATCAAACCAATGTGCTAGCTACTGTCCATCCCAACTATGCTACTATCAAACCAATGTGCTAGCTACTGCCCATCCCAACTATGCTACTAACAAACCAATGTGTTAGCTACTGTCCATCCCAACTATGCTACTATCAAACCAATGAGCTAGCTACTGTCCATCCCAACTATGCTACTATCAAACCAATGTGCTAGCTACTGTCCATCCCAACTATGCTTCTATCAAACCAATGTGCTAGCTACTGTACATCCCAACTATGCTACTATCAAACCAATGTGCTAGCTACTGTCCATCCCAACTATGCTACTATCAAACCAATGTGCTAGCTACTGTCCATCCCAACTATGCTACTATCAAACCAATGTGCTAGCTACTGTCCATCCCAACTATGCTACTATCAAACCAATGTGCTAGCTACTGTCCATCCCAACTATGCTACTATCAAACCAATGTGCTAGCTAATGTCCATCCCAACTATGCTACTATCAAACCAATGTGCTAGCTACTGTCCATCCCAACAATGCTACTATCAAACCAATGTGCTAGCTACTGTCCATCCCAACTATGCTACTATCAAACCATTGTGCTAGCTACTGTACATCCCAACTATGCTATCAAACCTATGTGCTAGCTACTGTCCATCCCAACTATGCTACTAGCAAACCAATGTGCTAGCTACTGTCCATCCCAACTATGCTACTATCAAACAAATGTGCTAGCTACTGTCCATCCCAACTATGCTACTATCAAACCAATGTGCTAGCTACTTTCCATCCCAACTATGCTACTATCAAACCAATGTACTAGCTACTGTCCATCCCAACTATGCCATCAAACCTATGTGCTAGCTACTGTACATCCCAACTATGCTACTATCAAACCAATGTGCTAGCTACTGTACATCCCAACTATGCTACTATCAAACCAATGTGCTAGCTACTGTCCATCCCAACTATGCTATCAAACCAATGTGCTAGCTACTGTCCATCCCAACTATGCTACTATCAAACCAATGTGCTAGCTACTGTCCATCCCAACTATGCTACTATCAATCCAATGTGCTAGCTACTGTCCATCCCAACTATGCTACTATCAAACCAATGTGCTAGCTACTGTCCATCCCAACTATGCTACTATCAAACCAATGTGCTAGCTACTGTACATCCCAAATATTCTATGAAACCAATGTGCTAGCTACTGTACATCCCAACTATGCAACTATCAAACCTATGTGCTAGAGTACATCCCAACTATGCTAATATCAAACCAATGTGCTAACTACTGTACATACCAACTAGGCTACTATCAAACATATGTGCTAGCTACATCCCAACTATGCTACTATCAAACCAATGTGCTAGCTACTGTACATCCTAACCATGCTACTATCAAACCTATGTGCTAGAGTACATCCCAACTATGCTACTATCAAACCTATGTGCTAGAGTACATCCCAACTATGCTACTATCAAACCAATGTGCTAGCTACTGTCCATCCCAACTATGCTACTATCAAACCAATGTGCTAGCTACTGTACATCCCAACTATGCTACTATCAAACCAATGTGCTAGCTACTGTACATCCCAACTATTCTATCAAACCAATGTGCTAGCTACTGTACATTCCAACTATGCTACTATCAAACCAATGTGCTAGCTACTGTACATCCCAACTATGCTACTATCAAACCAATGTGCTAGCTACTGTCCATCCCAACTATGCTATCAAACCAATGAGCTAGCTACTGTCCATCCCAACTATGCTACTATCAAACCAATGTGCTAGCTACTGTCCATCCCAACTATGCTTCTATCAAACCAATGTGCTAGCTACTGTACATCCCAACTATGCTACTATCAAACCAATGTGCTAGCTACTGTCCATCCCAACTATGCTACTATCAAACCAATGTGCTAGCTAATGTCCATCCCAACTATGCTACTATCAAACCAATGTGCTAGCTACTGTCCATCCCAACTATGCTACTATCAAACCAATGTGCTAGCTACTGTCCATCCCAACTATGCTACTATCAAACCAAAGTGCTAGCTACTGTCCATCCCAACTATGCTACTATCAAACCAATGTGCTAGCTACTGTCCATCCCAACAATGCTACTATCAAACCAATGTGCTAGCTACTGTCCATCCCAACTATGCTACTATCAAACCAATGTGCTAGCTAATGTCCATCCCAACTATGCTACTATCAAACCAATGTGCTAGCTACTGTCCATCCCAACTATGCTATCAAACCTATGTGCTAGCTACTGTCCATCCCAACTATGCTTCTATCAAACCAATGTGCTAGCTACTGTCCATCCCAACTATGCTACTATCAAACCAATGTGCTAGCTACTGTCCATCCCAACTATGCTACTATCAAACCAAAGTGCTAGCTACTGTCCATCCCAACTATGCTACTATCAAACCAATGTGCTAGCTACTGTACATCCCAACTATTCTATGAAACCAATGTGCTAGCTACTGTACATCCCAACTATGCAACTATCAAACCTATGTGCTAGAGTACATCCCAACTATGCTACTATCAAACCTATGTGCTAGAGTACATCCCAACTATGCTACTATCAAACCAATGTGCTAGCTACTGTCCATCCCAACTATGCTACTATCAAACCAAAGTGCTAGCTACTGTCCATCCCAACTATGCTACTATCAAACCAATGTGCTAGCTACTGTACATCCCAACTATTCTATGAAACCAATGTGCTAGCTACTGTACATCCCAACTATGCAACTATCAAACCTATGTGCTAGAGTACATCCCAACTATGCTACTATCAAACCAATGTGCTAACTACTGTACATACCAACTAGGCTACTATCAAACATATGTGCTAGCTACATCCCAACTATGCTACTATCAAACCAATGTGCTAGCTACTGTACATCCTAACCATGCTACTATCAAACCTATGTGCTAGAGTACATCCCAACTATGCTACTATCAAACCTATGTGCTAGAGTACATCCCAACTATGCTACTATCAAACCAATGTGCTAGCTACTGTCCATCCCAACTATGCTACTATCAAACCAATGTACTAGCTACTGTACATCCCAACTATGCTACTATCAAACCAATGTGCTAGCTACTGTACATCCCAACTATTCTATCAAACCAATGTGCTAGCTACTGTACATTCCAACTATGCTACTATCAAACCAATGTGCTAGCTTCTGTACATCCCAACTATGCTACTATCAAACCAATGTGCTAGCTACTGTCCATCCCAACTATGCTATCAAACCAATGAGCTAGCTACTGTCCATCCCAACTATGCTACTATCAAACCAATGTGCTAGCTACTGTCCATCCCAACTATGCTTCTATCAAACCAATGTGCTAGCTACTGTACATCCCAACTATGCTACTATCAAACCAATGTGCTAGCTACTGTCCATCCCAACTATGCTACTATCAAACCAATGTGCTAGCTACTGTCCATCCCAACTATGCTTCTATCAAACCAATGTGCTAGCTACTGTCCATCCCAACTATGCTACTATCAAACCAATGTGCTAGCTACTGTCCATCCCAACTATGCTACTATCAAACCAAAGTGCTAGCTACTGTCCATCCCAACTATGCTACTATCAAACCAATGTGCTAGCTACTGTACATCCCAACTATTCTATGAAACCAATGTGCTAGCTACTGTACATCCCAACTATGCAACTATCAAACCTATGTGCTAGAGTACATCCCAACTATGCTACTATCAAACCTATGTGCTAGAGTACATCCCAACTATGCTACTATCAAACCAATGTGCTAGCTACTGTCCATCCCAACTATGCTACTATCAAACCAGTGTGCTAGCTACTGTACATCCCAACTCTGCTACTATCAAACGAATGTGCTAACTACTGTACATACCAACTAGGCTACTATCAAACATATGTGCTAGCTACATCCCAACTATGCTACTATCAAACCAATGTGCTAGCTACTGTACATCCTAACCATGCTACTATCAAACCTATGTGCTAGAGTACATCCCAACTATGCTACTATCAAACCTATGTGCTAGAGTACATCCCAACTATGCTACTATCAAACCAATGTGCTAGCTACTGTCCATCCCAACTATGCTACTATCAAACCAATGTGCTAGCTACTGTACATCCCAACTATGTTACTATCAAACCAATGTGCTAGCTACTGTACATCCCAACTATTCTATGAAACCAATGTGCTAGCTACTGTACATCCCAACTATGCAACTATCAAACCTATGTGCTAGAGTACATCCCAACTATGCTACTATCAAACCAATGTGCTAACTACTGTACATACCAACTAGGCTACTATCAAACATATGTGCTAGCTACATCCCAACTATGCTACTATCAAACCAATGTGCTAGCTACTGTACATCCTAACCATGCTACTATCAAACCTATGTGCTAGAGTACATCCCAACTATGCTACTATCAAACCTATGTGCTAGAGTACATCCCAACTATGCTACTATCAAACCAATGTGCTAGCTACTGTCCATCCCAACTATGCTACTATCAAACCAATGTACTAGCTACTGTACATCCCAACTATGCTACTATCAAACCAATGTGCTAGCTACTGTACATCCCAACTATTCTATCAAACCAATGTGCTAGCTACTGTACATTCCAACTATGCTACTATCAAACCAATGTGCTAGCTACTGTACATCCCAACTATGCTACTATCAAACCAATGTGCTAGCTACTGTCCATCCCAACTATGCTATCAAACCAATGAGCTAGCTACTGTCCATCCCAACTATGCTACTATCAAACCAATGTGCTAGCTACTGTCCATCCCAACTATGCTTCTATCAAACCAATGTGCTAGCTACTGTACATCCCAACTATGCTACTATCAAACCAATGTGCTAGCTACTGTCCATCCCAACTATGCTACTATCAAACCAATGTGCTAGCTACTGTCCATCCCAACTATGCTTCTATCAAACCAATGTGCTAGCTACTGTCCATCCCAACTATGCTACTATCAAACCAATGTGCTAGCTACTGTCCATACCAACTATGCTACTATCAAACCAAAGTGCTAGCTACTGTCCATCCCAACTATGCTACTATCAAACCAATGTGCTAGCTACTGTACATCCCAACTATTCTATGAAACCAATGTGCTAGCTACTGTACATCCCAACTATGCAACTATCAAACCTATGTGCTAGAGTACATCCCAACTATGCTACTATCAAACCTATGTGCTAGAGTACATCCCAACTATGCTACTATCAAACCAATGTGCTAGCTACTGTCCATCCCAACTATGCTACTATCAAACCAGTGTGCTAGCTACTGTACATCCCAACTCTGCTACTATCAAACGAATGTGCTAACTACTGTACATACCAACTAGGCTACTATCAAACATATGTGCTAGCTACATCCCAACTATGCTACTATCAAACCAATGTGCTAGCTACTGTACATCCTAACCATGCTACTATCAAACCTATGTGCTAGAGTACATCCCAACTATGCTACTATCAAACCTATGTGCTAGAGTACATCCCAACTATGCTACTATCAAACCAATGTGCTAGCTACTGTCCATCCCAACTATGCTACTATCAAACCAATGTGCTAGCTACTGTACATCCCAACTATGTTACTATCAAACCAATGTGCTAGCTACTGTACATCCCAACTATTCTATCAAACCAATGTGCTAGCTACTGTACATTCCAACTATGCTACTATCAAACCAATGTGCTAGCTACTGTACATCCCAACTATGCTACTATCAAACCAATGTGCTAGCTACTGTCCATCCCAACTATGCTATCAAACCAATGTGCTAGCTACTGTCCATCCCAACTATGCTACTATCAAACCAATGTGCTAGCTACTGTCCATCCCAACTATGCTATCAAACCTATGTGCTAGCTACTGTCCATCCCAACTATGCTTCTATCAAACCAATGTGCTAGCTACTGTCCATCCCAACTATGCTACTATCAAACCAATGTGCTAGCTACTGTCCATCCCAACTATGCTACTATCAAACCAATGTGCTAGCTACTGCCCATCCCAACTATGCTACTAACAAACCAATGTGCTAGCTACTGTACATCCCAACTATGCTACTATCAAACCAATGTGCTAGCTACTGTACATCCCAACTATGCTACTATCAAACCAATGTGCTAGCTACTGTCCATCCCAACTATGCTATCAAACCAATGTGCTAGCTACTGTCCATCCCAACTATGCTACTATCAAACCAATGTGCTAGCTACTGTCCATCCCAACTATGCTACTATCAAACCAATGTGCTAGCTACTGTCCATCCCAACTATGCTACTATCAAACCAATGTGCTAGCTACTGTCCATCCCAACTATGCTACTATCAAACCAATGTGCTAGCTACTGTCCATCCCAACTATGCTACTATCAAACCAATGTGCTAGCTACTGTACATCCCAAATATTCTATGAAACCAATGTGCTAGCTACTGTACATCCCAACTATGCTACTATCAAACCAATGTGCTAGCTACTGTACATCCCAACTATGCTACTATCAAACCAATGTGCTAGCTACTGTACATCCCAACTATGCTACTATCAAACCAATGTGCTAGCTACTGTCCATCCCAACTATGCTATCAAACCAATGTGCTAGCTACTGTCCATCCCAACTATGCTACTATCAAACCAATGTGCTAGCTACTGTCCATCCCAACTATGCTACTATCAAACCAATGTGCTAGCTACTGTCCATCCCAACTATGCTACTATCAAACCAATGTGCTAGCTACTGTCCATCCCAACTATGCTACTATCAAACCAATGTGCTAGCTACTGTCCATCCCAACTATGCTACTATCAAACCAATGTGCTAGCTACTGTACATCCCAAATATTCTATGAAACCAATGTGCTAGCTACTGTACATCCCAACTATGCAACTATCAAACCTATGTGCTAGAGTACATCCCAACTATGCTACTATCAAACCAATGTGCTAACTACTGTACATACCAACTAGGCTACTATCAAACATATGTGCTAGCTACATCCCAACTATGCTACTATCAAACCAATGTGCTAGCTACTGTACATCCTAACCATGCTACTATCAAACCTATGTGCTAGAGTACATCCCAACTATGCTACTATCAAACCTATGTGCTAGAGTACATCCCAACTATGCTACTATCAAACCAATGTGCTAGCTACTGTCCATCCCAACTATGCTACTATCAAACCAATGTGCTAGCTACTGTACATCCCAACTATGCTACTATCAAACCAATGTGCTAGCTACTGTACATCCCAACTATTCTATCAAACCAATGGGCTAGCTACTGTACATTCCAACTATGCTACTATCAAACCAATGTGCTAGCTACTGTACATCCCAACTATGCTACTATCAAACCAATGTGCTAGCTACTGTCCATCCCAACTATGCTATCAAACCAATGTGCTAGCTACTGTCCATCCCAACTATGCTACTATCAAACCAATGTGCTAGCTACTGTCCATCCCAACTATGCTATCAAACCTATGTGCTAGCTACTGTCCATCCCAACTATGCTTCTATCAAACCAATGTGCTAGCTACTGTCCATCCCAACTATGCTACTATCAAACCAATGGGCTAGCTACTGTCCATCCCAACTATGCTACTATCAAACCAATGTGCTAGCTACTGCCCATCCCAACTATGCTACTAACAAACCAATGTGCTAGCTACTGTCCATCCCAACTATGCTACTATCAAACCAATGTGCTAGCTACTGTCCATCCCAACTATGCTTCTATCAAACCAATGTGCTAGCTACTGTACATCCCAACTATGCTACTATCAAACCAATGTGCTAGCTACTGTCCATCCCAACTATGCTACTATCAAACCAATGTGCTAGCTACTGTCCATCCCAACTATGCTACTATCAAACCAATGTGCTAGCTACTGTCCATCCCAACAATGCTACTATCAAACCAATGTGCTAGCTACTGTCCATCCCAACTATGCTACTATCAAACCAATGTGCTAGCTAATGTCCATCCCAACTATGCTACTATCAAACCAATGTGCTAGCTACTGTCCATCCCAACTATGCTACTATCAAACCAATGTGCTAGCTACTGTCCATCCCAACTATGCTACTATCAAACCAAAGTGCTAGCTACTGTCCATCCCAACTATGCTACTATCAAACCAATGTGCTAGCTACTGTCCATCCCAACAATGCTACTATCAAACCAATGTGCTAGCTACTGTCCATCCCAACTATGCTACTATCAAACCAATGTGCTAGCTAATGTCCATCCCAACTATGCTACTATCAAACCAATGTGCTAGCTACTGTCCATCCCAACTATGCTATCAAACCTATGTGCTAGCTACTGTCCATCCCAACTATGCTTCTATCAAACCAATGTGCTAGCTACTGTCCATCCCAACTATGCTACTATCAAACCAATGTGCTAGCTACTGTCCATCCCAACTATGCTACTATCAAACCAAAGTGCTAGCTACTGTCCATCCCAACTATGCTACTATCAAACCAATGTGCTAGCTACTGTACATCCCAACTATTCTATGAAACCAATGTGCTAGCTACTGTACGTCCCAACTATGCAACTATCAAACCTATGTGCTAGAGTACATCCCAACTATGCTACTATCAAACCAATGTGCTAACTACTGTCCATCCCAACTATGCTACTATCAAACCAATGGGCTAGCTACTGTCCATCCCAACTATGCTACTATCAAACCAATGTGCTAGCTACTGCCCATCCCAACTATGCTACTAACAAACCAATGTGCTAGCTACTGTCCATCCCAACTATGCTACTATCAAACCAATGTGCTAGCTACTGTCCATCCCAACTATGCTTCTATCAAACCAATGTGCTAGCTACTGTACATCCCAACTATGCTACTATCAAACCAATGTGCTAGCTACTGTCCATCCCAACTATGCTACTATCAAACCAATGTGCTAGCTACTGTCCATCCCAACTATGCTACTATCAAACCAATGTGCTAGCTACTGTCCATCCCAACAATGCTACTATCAAACCAATGTGCTAGCTACTGTCCATCCCAACTATGCTACTATCAAACCAATGTGCTAGCTAATGTCCATCCCAACTATGCTACTATCAAACCAATGTGCTAGCTACTGTCCATCCCAACTATGCTACTATCAAACCAATGTGCTAGCTACTGTACATCCTAACCATGCTACTATCAAACCTATGTGCTAGAGTACATCCCAACTATGCTACTATCAAACCTATGTGCTAGAGTACATCCCAACTATGCTACTATCAAACCAATGTGCTAGCTACTGTACATCCTAACCATGCTACTATCAAACCTATGTGCTAGAGTACATCCCAACTATGCTACTATCAAACCTATGTGCTAGAGTACATCCCAACTATGCTACTATCAAACCAATGTGCTAGCTACTGTCCATCCCAACTATGCTACTATCAAACCAATGTGCTAGCTACTGTACATCCCAACTATGTTACTATCAAACCAATGTGCTAGCTACTGTACATCCCAACTATTCTATCAAACCAATGTGCTAGCTACTGTACATTCCAACTATGCTACTATCAAACCAATGTGCTAGCTACTGTACATCCCAACTATGCTACTATCAAACCAATGTGCTAGCTACTGTCCATCCCAACTATGCTATCAAACCAATGTGCTAGCTACTGTCCATCCCAACTATGCTACTATCAAACCAATGTGCTAGCTACTGTCCATCCCAACTATGCTATCAAACCTATGTGCTAGCTACTGTCCATCCCAACTATGCTTCTATCAAACCAATGTGCTAGCTACTGTCCATCCCAACTATGCTACTATCAAACCAATGTGCTAGCTACTGTCCATCCCAACTATGCTACTATCAAACCAATGTGCTAGCTACTGCCCATCCCAACTATGCTACTAACAAACCAATGTGCTAGCTACTGTACATCCCAACTATGCTACTATCAAACCAATGTGCTAGCTACTGTACATCCCAACTATGCTACTATCAAACCAATGTGCTAGCTACTGTCCATCCCAACTATGCTATCAAACCAATGTGCTAGCTACTGTCCATCCCAACTATGCTACTATCAAACCAATGTGCTAGCTACTGTCCATCCCAACTATGCTACTATCAAACCAATGTGCTAGCTACTGTCCATCCCAACTATGCTACTATCAAACCAATGTGCTAGCTACTGTCCATCCCAACTATGCTACTATCAAACCAATGTGCTAGCTACTGTACATCCCAAATATTCTATGAAACCAATGTGCTAGCTACTGTACATCCCAACTATGCTACTATCAAACCAATGTGCTAGCTACTGTACATCCCAACTATGCTACTATCAAACCAATGTGCTAGCTACTGTACATCCCAACTATGCTACTATCAAACCAATGTGCTAGCTACTGTCCATCCCAACTATGCTATCAAACCAATGTGCTAGCTACTGTCCATCCCAACTATGCTACTATCAAACCAATGTGCTAGCTACTGTCCATCCCAACTATGCTACTATCAAACCAATGTGCTAGCTACTGTCCATCCCAACTATGCTACTATCAAACCAATGTGCTAGCTACTGTCCATCCCAACTATGCTACTATCAAACCAATGTGCTAGCTACTGTCCATCCCAACTATGCTACTATCAAACCAATGTGCTAGCTACTGTACATCCCAAATATTCTATGAAACCAATGTGCTAGCTACTGTACATCCCAACTATGCAACTATCAAACCTATGTGCTAGAGTACATCCCAACTATGCTACTATCAAACCAATGTGCTAACTACTGTACATACCAACTAGGCTACTATCAAACATATGTGCTAGCTACATCCCAACTATGCTACTATCAAACCAATGTGCTAGCTACTGTACATCCTAACCATGCTACTATCAAACCTATGTGCTAGAGTACATCCCAACTATGCTACTATCAAACCTATGTGCTAGAGTACATCCCAACTATGCTACTATCAAACCAATGTGCTAGCTACTGTCCATCCCAACTATGCTACTATCAAACCAATGTGCTAGCTACTGTACATCCCAACTATGCTACTATCAAACCAATGTGCTAGCTACTGTACATCCCAACTATTCTATCAAACCAATGGGCTAGCTACTGTACATTCCAACTATGCTACTATCAAACCAATGTGCTAGCTACTGTACATCCCAACTATGCTATCAAACCAATGTGCTAGCTACTGTCCATCCCAACTATGCTACTATCAAACCAATGTGCTAGCTACTGTCCATCCCAACTATGCTATCAAACCTATGTGCTAGCTACTGTCCATCCCAACTATGCTTCTATCAAACCAATGTGCTAGCTACTGTCCATCCCAACTATGCTACTATCAAACCAATGGGCTAGCTACTGTCCATCCCAACTATGCTACTATCAAACCAATGTGCTAGCTACTGCCCATCCCAACTATGCTACTAACAAACCAATGTGCTAGCTACTGTCCATCCCAACTATGCTACTATCAAACCAATGTGCTAGCTACTGTCCATCCCAACTATGCTTCTATCAAACCAATGTGCTAGCTACTGTACATCCCAACTATGCTACTATCAAACCAATGTGCTAGCTACTGTCCATCCCAACTATGCTACTATCAAACCAATGTGCTAGCTACTGTCCATCCCAACTATGCTACTATCAAACCAATGTGCTAGCTACTGTCCATCCCAACAATGCTACTATCAAACCAATGTGCTAGCTACTGTCCATCCCAACTATGCTACTATCAAACCAATGTGCTAGCTAATGTCCATCCCAACTATGCTACTATCAAACCAATGTGCTAGCTACTGTCCATCCCAACTATGCTACTATCAAACCAATGTGCTAGCTACTGTCCATCCCAACTATGCTACTATCAAACCAAAGTGCTAGCTACTGTCCATCCCAACTATGCTACTATCAAACCAATGTGCTAGCTACTGTCCATCCCAACAATGCTACTATCAAACCAATGTGCTAGCTACTGTCCATCCCAACTATGCTACTATCAAACCAATGTGCTAGCTAATGTCCATCCCAACTATGCTACTATCAAACCAATGTGCTAGCTACTGTCCATCCCAACTATGCTATCAAACCTATGTGCTAGCTACTGTCCATCCCAACTATGCTTCTATCAAACCAATGTGCTAGCTACTGTCCATCCCAACTATGCTACTATCAAACCAATGTGCTAGCTACTGTCCATCCCAACTATGCTACTATCAAACCAAAGTGCTAGCTACTGTCCATCCCAACTATGCTACTATCAAACCAATGTGCTAGCTACTGTACATCCCAACTATTCTATGAAACCAATGTGCTAGCTACTGTACGTCCCAACTATGCAACTATCAAACCTATGTGCTAGAGTACATCCCAACTATGCTACTATCAAACCAATGTGCTAACTACTGTCCATCCCAACTATGCTACTATCAAACCAATGGGCTAGCTACTGTCCATCCCAACTATGCTACTATCAAACCAATGTGCTAGCTACTGCCCATCCCAACTATGCTACTAACAAACCAATGTGCTAGCTACTGTCCATCCCAACTATGCTACTATCAAACCAATGTGCTAGCTACTGTCCATCCCAACTATGCTTCTATCAAACCAATGTGCTAGCTACTGTACATCCCAACTATGCTACTATCAAACCAATGTGCTAGCTACTGTCCATCCCAACTATGCTACTATCAAACCAATGTGCTAGCTACTGTCCATCCCAACTATGCTACTATCAAACCAATGTGCTAGCTACTGTCCATCCCAACAATGCTACTATCAAACCAATGTGCTAGCTACTGTCCATCCCAACTATGCTACTATCAAACCAATGTGCTAGCTAATGTCCATCCCAACTATGCTACTATCAAACCAATGTGCTAGCTACTGTCCATCCCAACTATGCTACTATCAAACCAATGTGCTAGCTACTGTCCATCCCAACTATGCTACTATCAAACCAAAGTGCTAGCTACTGTCCATCCCAACTATGCTACTATCAAACCAATGTGCTAGCTACTGTCCATCCCAACAATGCTACTATCAAACCAATGTGCTAGCTACTGTCCATCCCAACTATGCTACTATCAAACCAATGTGCTAGCTAATGTCCATCCCAACTATGCTACTATCAAACCAATGTGCTAGCTACTGTCCATCCCAACTATGCTATCAAACCTATGTGCTAGCTACTGTCCATCCCAACTATGCTTCTATCAAACCAATGTGCTAGCTACTGTCCATCCCAACTATGCTACTATCAAACCAATGTGCTAGCTACTGTCCATCCCAACTATGCTACTATCAAACCAAAGTGCTAGCTACTGTCCATCCCAACTATGCTACTATCAAACCAATGTGCTAGCTACTGTACATCCCAACTATTCTATG
Source organism: Borostomias antarcticus (assembly GCF_949987555.1). Taxonomy (NCBI): domain Eukaryota; kingdom Metazoa; phylum Chordata; class Actinopteri; order Stomiiformes; family Stomiidae; genus Borostomias; species Borostomias antarcticus. Next base: position 27,934,022 of record NC_140243.1, read on the forward strand.
AAACCAATGTGCTAGCTACTGTACATCCCAACTATGCAACTATCAAACCTATGTGCTAGAGTACATCCCAACTATGCTACTATCAAACCAATGTGCTAACTACTGTACATACCAACTAGGCTACTATCAAACATATGTGCTAGCTACATCCCAACTATGCTACTATCAAACCAATGTGCTAGCTACTGTACATCCTAACCATGCTACTATCAAACCTATGTGCTAGAGTACATCCCAACTATGCTACTATCAAACCAATGTGCTAGCTACTGTCCATCCCAACTATGCTACTATCAAACCAAAGTGCTAGCTACTGTCCATCCCAACTATGCTACTATCAAACCAATGTGCTAGCTACTGTCCATCCCAACAATGCTACTATCAAACCAATGTGCTAGCTACTGTCCATCCCAACTATGCTACTATCAAACCAATGTGCTAGCTAATGTCCATCCCAACTATGCTACTATCAAACCAATGTGCTAGCTACTGTCCATCCCAACTATGCTATCAAACCTATGTGCTAGCTACTGTACATCCCAACTATGCTTCTATCAAACCAATGTGCTAGCTACTGTCCATCCCAACTATGCTACTATCAAACCAATGTGCTAGCTACTGTCCATCCCAACTATGCTACTATCAAACCAAAGTGCTAGCTACTGTCCATCCCAACTATGCTACTATCAAACCAATGTGCTAGCTACTGTACATCCCAACTATTCTATGAAACCAATGTGCTAGCTACTGTACATCCCAACTATGCAACTATCAAACCTATGTGCTAGAGTACATCCCAACTATGCTACTATCAAACCAATGTGCTAACTACTGTACATACCAACTAGGCTACTATCAAACATATGTGCTAGCTACATCCCAACTATGCTACTATCAAACCAATGTGCTAGCTACTGTACATCCTAACCATGCTACTATCAAACCTATGTGCTAGAGTACATCCCAACTATGCTACTATCAAACCTATGTGCTAGAGTACATCCCAACTATGCTACTATCAAACCAATGTGCTAGCTACTGTCCATCCCAACTATGCTACTATCAAACCAATGTACTAGCTACTGTACATCCCAACTATGCTACTATCAAACCAATGTGCTAGCTACTGTACATCCCAACTATTCTATCAAACCAATGTGCTAGCTACTGTACATTCCAACTATGCTACTATCAAACCAATGTGCTAGCTACTGTACATCCCAACTATGCTACTATCAAACCAATGTGCTAGCTACTGCCCATCCCAACTATGCTACTAACAAACCAATGTGCTAGCTACTGTCCATCCCAACTATGCTACTATCAAACCAATGTGCTAGCTACTGTCCATCCCAACTATGCTTCTATCAAACCAATGTGCTAGCTACTGTACATCCCAACTATGCTACTATCAAACCAATGTGCTAGCTACTGTCCATCCCAACTATGCTACTATCAAACCAATGTGCTAGCTACTGTCCATCCCAACTATGCTACTATCAAACCAATGTGCTAGCTACTGTCCATCCCAACAATGCTACTATCAAACCAATGTGCTAGCTACTGTCCATCCCAACTATGCTACTATCAAACCAATGTGCTAGCTAATGTCCATCCCAACTATGCTACTATCAAACCAATGTGCTAGCTACTGTCCATCCCAACTATGCTACTATCAAACCAATGTGCTAGCTACTGTCCATCCCAACTATGCTACTATCAAACCAAAGTGCTAGCTACTGTCCATCCCAACTATGCTACTATCAAACCAATGTGCTAGCTACTGTCCATCCCAACAATGCTACTATCAAACCAATGTGCTAGCTACTGTCCATCCCAACTATGCTACTATCAAACCAATGTGCTAGCTAATGTCCATCCCAACTATGCTACTATCAAACCAATGTGCTAGCTACTGTCCATCCCAACTATGCTATCAAACCTATGTGCTAGCTACTGTCCATCCCAACTATGCTTCTATCAAACCAATGTGCTAGCTACTGTCCATCCCAACTATGCTACTATCAAACCAATGTGCTAGCTACTGTCCATCCCAACTATGCTACTATCAAACCAAAGTGCTAGCTACTGTCCATCCCAACTATGCTACTATCAAACCAATGTGCTAGCTACTGTACATCCCAACTATTCTATGAAACCAATGTGCTAGCTACTGTACATCCCAACTATGCAACTATCAAACCTATGTGCTAGAGTACATCCCAACTATGCTACTATCAAACCAATGTGCTAACTACTGTCCATCCCAACTATGCTACTATCAAACCAATGGGCTAGCTACTGTCCATCCCAACTATGCTACTATCAAACCAATGTGCTAGCTACTGCCCATCCCAACTATGCTACTAACAAACCAATGTGCTAGCTACTGTCCATCCCAACTATGCTACTATCAAACCAATGTGCTAGCTACTGTCCATCCCAACTATGCTTCTATCAAACCAATGTGCTAGCTACTGTACATCCCAACTATGCTACTATCAAACCAATGTGCTAGCTACTGTCCATCCCAACTATGCTACTATCAAACCAATGTGCTAGCTACTGTCCATCCCAACTATGCTACTATCAAACCAATGTGCTAGCTACTGTCCATCCCAACAATGCTACTATCAAACCAATGTGCTAGCTACTGTCCATCCCAACTATGCTACTATCAAACCAATGTGCTAGCTAATGTCCATCCCAACTATGCTACTATCAAACCAATGTGCTAGCTACTGTCCATCCCAACTATGCTACTATCAAACCAATGTGCTAGCTACTGTCCATCCCAACTATGCTACTATCAAACCAAAGTGCTAGCTACTGTCCATCCCAACTATGCTACTATCAAACCAATGTGCTAGCTACTGTCCATCCCAACAATGCTACTATCAAACCAATGTGCTAGCTACTGTCCATCCCAACTATGCTACTATCAAACCAATGTGCTAGCTAATGTCCATCCCAACTATGCTACTATCAAACCAATGTGCTAGCTACTGTCCATCCCAACTATGCTATCAAACCTATGTGCTAGCTACTGTCCATCCCAACTATGCTTCTATCAAACCAATGTGCTAGCTACTGTCCATCCCAACTATGCTACTATCAAACCAATGTGCTAGCTACTGTCCATCCCAACTATGCTACTATCAAACCAAAGTGCTAGCTACTGTCCATCCCAACTATTCTATGAAACCAATGTGCTAGCTACTGTACATCCCAACTATTCTATGAAACCAATGTGCTAGCTACTGTACATCCCAACTATGCAACTATCAAACCTATGTGCTAGAGTACATCCCAACTATGCTACTATCAAACCAATGTGCTAACTACTGTACATACCAACTAGGCTACTATCAAACATATGTGCTAGCTACATCCCAACTATGCTACTATCAAACCAATGTGCTAGCTACTGTACATCCTAACCATGCTACTATCAAACCTATGTGCTAGAGTACATCCCAACTATGCTACTATCAAACCAATGTGCTAGCTACTGTCCATCCCAACTATGCTACTATCAAACCAATGTGCTAGCTACTGTCCATCCCAACTATGCTACTATCAAACCAATGTACTAGCTACTGTACATCCCAACTATGCTACTATCAAACCAATGTGCTAGCTACTGTACATCCCAACTATTCTATCAAACCAATGTGCTAGCTACTGTACATTCCAACTATGCTACTATCAAACCAATGTGCTAGCTACTGTACATCCCAACTATGCTACTATCAAACCAATGTGCTAGCTACTGTCCATCCCAACTATGCTATCAAACCAATGAGCTAGCTACTGTCCATCCCAACTATGCTACTATCAAACCAATGTGCTAGCTACTGTCCATCCCAACTATGCTTCTATCAAACCAATGTGCTAGCTACTGTACATCCCAACTATGCTACTATCAAACCAATGGGCTAGCTACTGTCCATCCCAACTATGCTACTATCAAACCAATGTGCTAGCTACTGTCCATCCCAACTATGCTTCTATCAAACCAATGTGCTAGCTACTGTCCATCCCAACTATGCTACTATCAAACCAAAGTGCTAGCTACTGTCCATCCCAACTATGCTACTATCAAACCAATGTGCTAGCTACTGTACATCCCAACTATTCTATGAAACCAATGTGCTAGCTACTGTACATCCCAACTATGCAACTATCAAACCTATGTGCTAGAGTACATCCCAACTATGCTACTATCAAACCTATGTGCTAGAGTACATCCCAACTATGCTACTATCAAACCAATGTGCTAGCTACTGTCCATCCCAACTATGCTACTATCAAACCAGTGTGCTAGCTACTGTACATCCCAACTCTGCTACTATCAAACCAATGTGCTAACTACTGTACATACCAACTAGGCTACTATCAAACATATGTGCTAGCTACATCCCAACTATGCTACTATCAAACCAATGTGCTAGCTACTGTACATCCTAACCATGCTACTATCAAACCTATGTGCTAGAGTACATCCCAACTATGCTACTATCAAACCTATGTGCTAGAGTACATCCCAACTATGCTACTATCAAACCAATGTGCTAGCTACTGTCCATCCCAACTATGCTACTATCAAACCAATGTGCTAGCTACTGTACATCCCAACTATGTTACTATCAAACCAATGTGCTAGCTACTGTACATCCCAACTATTCTATCAAACCAATGTGCTAGCTACTGTACATTCCAACTATGCTACTATCAAACCAATGTGCTAGCTACTGTACATCCCAACTATGGAACTATCAAACCAATGTGCTAGCTACTGTCCATCCCAACTATGCTATCAAACCAATGTGCTAGCTACTGTCCATCCCAACTATGCTACTATCAAACCAATGTGCTAGCTACTGTCCATCCCAACTATGCTATCAAACCTATGTGCTAGCTACTGTCCATCCCAACTATGCTTCTATCAAACCAATGTGCTAGCTACTGTCCATCCCAACTATGCTACTATCAAACCAATGTGCTAGCTACTGTCCATCCCAACTATGTTACTATCAAACCAATGTGCTAGCTACTGCCCATCCCAACTATGCTACTAACAAACCAATGTGTTAGCTACTGTCCATCCCAACTATGCTACTATCAAACCAATGAGCTAGCTACTGTCCATCCCAACTATGCTACTATCAAACCAATGTGCTAGCTACTGTCCATCCCAACTATGCTTCTATCAAACCAATGTGCTAGCTACTGTACATCCCAACTATGCTACTATCAAACCAATGTGCTAGCTACTGTCCATCCCAACTATGCTAATATCAAACCAATGTGCTAGCTACTGTCCTTCCCAACTATGCTACTATCAAAGCAATGTGCTAGCTACTGTCCATCCCAACAATGCTACTATCAAACCAATGTGCTAGCTACTGTCCATCCCAACTATGCTACTATCAAACCAATGTGCTAGCTACTGTCCATCCCAACTATGCTACTATCAAACCAATGTGCTAGCTACTGTCCATCCCAACTATGCTACTATCAAACCAATGTGCTAGCTAATGTCCATCCCAACTATGCTACTATCAAACCAATGTGCTAGCTACTGTCCATCCCAACTATGCTACTATCAAACCAATATGCTAGGTACTGCCCATCCCAACTATGCTACTATCAAACCAATGTGCTAGCTACTGTCCATCCCAACAATGCTACTATCAAACCAATGTGCTAGCTACTGTCCATCCCAACTATGCTACTATCAAACCAATGTGCTAGCTACTGTCCATCCCAACAATGCTACTATCAAACCAATGTGCTAGCTACTGTCCATCCCAACTATGCTACTATCAAACCATTGTGCTAGCTACTGTACATCCCAACTATGCTATCAAACCTATGTGCTAGCTACTGTCCATCCCAACTATGCTACTATCAAACCAATGTGCTAGCTACTGTCCATCCCAACTATGCTACTATCAAACCAATGTGCTAGCTACTGTCCATCCCAACTATGCTACTATCAAACCAATGTGCTAGCTACTGTCCATCCCAACTATGCTACTATCAAACCAATGTGCTAGCTACTGTCCATCCCAACTATGCCATCAAACCTATGTGCTAGCTACTGTACATCCCAACTATGCTACTATCAAACCAATGTGCTAGCTACTGTCCATCCCAACTATGCTATCAAACCAATGTGCTAGCTACTGTCCATCCCAACTATGCAACTATCAAACCTATGTGCTAGAGTACATCCCAACTATGCTACTATCAAACCTATGTGCTAGAGTACATCCCAACTATGCTACTATCAAACCAATGTGCTAGCTACTGTCCATCCCAACTATGCTACTATCAAACCAGTGTGCTAGCTACTGTACATCCCAACTCTGCTACTATCAAACCAATGTGCTAACTACTGTACATACCAACTAGGCTACTATAAAACATATGTGCTAGCTACATCCCAACTATGCTACTATCAAACCAATGTGCTAGCTACTGTACATCCTAACCATGCTACTATCAAACCTATGTGCTAGAGTACATCCCAACTATGCTACTATCAAACCTATGTGCTAGAGTACATCCCAACTATGCTACTATCAAACCAATGTGCTAGCTACTGTCCATCCCAACTATGCTACTATCAAACCAATGTGCTAGCTACTGTACATCCCAACTATGTTACTATCAAACCAATGTGCTAGCTACTGTACATCCCAACTATTCTATCAAACCAATGTGCTAGCTACTGTACATTCCAACTATGCTACTATCAAACCAATGTGCTAGCTACTGTACATCCCAACTATGCTACTATCAAACCAATGTGCTAGCTACTGTCCATCCCAACTATGCTATCAAACCAATGTGCTAGCTACTGTCCATCCCAACTATGCTACTATCAAACCAATGTGCTAGCTACTGTCCATCCCAACTATGCTATCAAACCTATGTGCTAGCTACTGTCCATCCCAACTATGCTTCTATCAAACCAATGTGCTAGCTACTGTCCATCCCAACTATGCTACTATCAAACCAATGTGCTAGCTACTGTCCATCCCAACTATGCTACTATCAAACCAATGTGATAGCTACTGCCCATCCCAACTATGCTACTAACAAACCAATGTGCTAGCTACTGTCCATCCCAACTATGCTTCTATCAAACCAATGTGCTAGCTACTGTACATCCCAACTATGCTACTATCAAACCAATGGGCTAGCTACTGTCCATCCCAACTATGCTACTATCAAACCAATGTGCTAGCTACTGTCCATCCCAACTATGCTTCTATCAAACCAATGTGCTAGCTACTGTCCATCCCAACTATGCTACTATCAAACCAAAGTGCTAGCTACTGTCCATCCCAACTATGCTACTATCAAACCAATGTGCTAGCTACTGTACATCCCAACTATTCTATGAAACCAATGTGCTAGCTACTGTACATCCCAACTATGCAACTATCAAACCTATGTGCTAGAGTACATCCCAACTATGCTACTATCAAACCTATGTGCTAGAGTACATCCCAACTATGCTACTATCAAACCAATGTGCTAGCTACTGTCCATCCCAACTATGCTACTATCAAACCAGTGTGCTAGCTACTGTACATCCCAACTCTGCTACTATCAAACCAATGTGCTAACTACTGTACATACCAACTAGGCTACTATCAAACATATGTGCTAGCTACATCCCAACTATGCTACTATCAAACCAATGTGCTAGCTACTGTACATCCTAACCATGCTACTATCAAACCTATGTGCTAGAGTACATCCCAACTATGCTACTATCAAACCTATGTGCTAGAGTACATCCCAACTATGCTACTATCAAACCAATGTGCTAGCTACTGTCCATCCCAACTATGCTACTATCAAACCAATGTTCTAGCTACTGTACATCCCAACTATGTTACTATCAAACCAATGTGCTAGCTACTGTACATCCCAACTATTCTATCAAACCAATGTGCTAGCTACTGTACATTCCAACTATGCTACTATCAAACCAATGTGCTAGCTACTGTACATCCCAACTATGGAACTATCAAACCAATGTGCTAGCTACTGTCCATCCCAACTATGCTATCAAACCAATGTGCTAGCTACTGTCCATCCCAACTATGCTACTATCAAACCAATGTGCTAGCTACTGTCCATCCCAACTATGCTATCAAACCTATGTGCTAGCTACTGTCCATCCCAACTATGCTTCTATCAAACCAATGTGCTAGCTACTGTCCATCCCAACTATGCTACTATCAAACCAATGTGCTAGCTACTGTCCATCCCAACTATGTTACTATCAAACCAATGTGCTAGCTACTGCCCATCCCAACTATGCTACTAACAAACCAATGTGTTAGCTACTGTCCATCCCAACTATGCTACTATCAAACCAATGAGCTAGCTACTGTCCATCCCAACTATGCTACTATCAAACCAATGTGCTAGCTACTGTCCATCCCAACTATGCTTCTATCAAACCAATGTGCTAGCTACTGTACATCCCAACTATGCTACTATCAAACCAATGTGCTAGCTACTGTCCATCCCAACTATGCTAATATCAAACCAATGTGCTAGCTACTGTCCTTCCCAACTATGCTACTATCAAAGCAATGTGCTAGCTACTGTCCATCCCAACAATGCTACTATCAAACCAATGTGCTAGCTACTGTCCATCCCAACTATGCTACTATCAAACCAATGTGCTAGCTACTGTCCATCCCAACTATGCTACTATCAAACCAATGTGCTAGCTACTGTCCATCCCAACTATGCTACTATCAAACCAATGTGCTAGCTAATGTCCATCCCAACTATGCTACTATCAAACCAATGTGCTAGCTACTGTCCATCCCAACTATGCTACTATCAAACCAATATGCTAGGTACTGCCCATCCCAACTATGCTACTATCAAACCAATGTGCTAGCTACTGTCCATCCCAACAATGCTACTATCAAACCAATGTGCTAGCTACTGTCCATCCCAACTATGCTACTATCAAACCAATGTGCTAGCTACTGTCCATCCCAACAATGCTACTATCAAACCAATGTGCTAGCTACTGTCCATCCCAACTATGCTACTATCAAACCATTGTGCTAGCTACTGTACATCCCAACTATGCTATCAAACCTATGTGCTAGCTACTGTCCATCCCAACTATGCTACTATCAAACCAATGTGCTAGCTACTGTCCATCCCAACTATGCTACTATCAAACCAATGTGCTAGCTACTGTCCATCCCAACTATGCTACTATCAAACCAATGTGCTAGCTACTGTCCATCCCAACTATGCTACTATCAAACCAATGTGCTAGCTACTGTCCATCCCAACTATGCCATCAAACCTATGTGCTAGCTACTGTACATCCCAACTATGCTACTATCAAACCAATGTGCTAGCTACTGTCCATCCCAACTATGCTATCAAACCAATGTGCTAGCTACTGTCCATCCCAACTATGCAACTATCAAACCTATGTGCTAGAGTACATCCCAACTATGCTACTATCAAACCTATGTGCTAGAGTACATCCCAACTATGCTACTATCAAACCAATGTGCTAGCTACTGTCCATCCCAACTATGCTACTATCAAACCAGTGTGCTAGCTACTGTACATCCCAACTCTGCTACTATCAAACCAATGTGCTAACTACTGTACATACCAACTAGGCTACTATAAAACATATGTGCTAGCTACATCCCAACTATGCTACTATCAAACCAATGTGCTAGCTACTGTACATCCTAACCATGCTACTATCAAACCTATGTGCTAGAGTACATCCCAACTATGCTACTATCAAACCTATGTGCTAGAGTACATCCCAACTATGCTACTATCAAACCAATGTGCTAGCTACTGTCCATCCCAACTATGCTACTATCAAACCAATGTGCTAGCTACTGTACATCCCAACTATGTTACTATCAAACCAATGTGCTAGCTACTGTACATCCCAACTATTCTATCAAACCAATGTGCTAGCTACTGTACATTCCAACTATGCTACTATCAAACCAATGTGCTAGCTACTGTACATCCCAACTATGCTACTATCAAACCAATGTGCTAGCTACTGTCCATCCCAACTATGCTATCAAACCAATGTGCTAGCTACTGTCCATCCCAACTATGCTACTATCAAACCAATGTGCTAGCTACTGTCCATCCCAACTATGCTATCAAACCTATGTGCTAGCTACTGTCCATCCCAACTATGCTTCTATCAAACCAATGTGCTAGCTACTGTCCATCCCAACTATGCTACTATCAAACCAATGTGCTAGCTACTGTCCATCCCAACTATGCTACTATCAAACCAATGTGATAGCTACTGCCCATCCCAACTATGCTACTAACAAACCAATGTGCTAGCTACTGTCCATCCCAACTATGCTTCTATCAAACCAATGTGCTAGCTACTGTACATCCCAACTATGCTACTATCAAACCAATGTGCTAGCTACTGTCCATCCCAACTATGCTAATATCAAACCAATGTGCTAGCTACTGTCCTTCCCAACTATGCTACTATCAAAGCAATGTGCTAGCTACTGTCCATCCCAACAATGCTACTATCAAACCAATGTGCTAGCTACTGTCCATCCCAACTATGCTACTATCAAACCAATGTGCTAGCTACTGTCCATCCCAACTATGCTACTATCAAACCAATGTGCTAGCTACTGTCCATCCCAACTATGCTACTATCAAACCAATGTGCTAGCTAATGTCCATCCCAACTATGCTACTATCAAACCAATGTGCTAGCTACTGTCCATCCCAACTATGCTACTATCAAACCAATATGCTAGCTACTGCCCATCCCAACTATGCTACTATCAAACCAATGTGCTAGCTACTGTCCATCCCAACAATGCTACTATCAAACCAATGTGCTAGCTACTGTCCATCCCAACTATGCTACTATCAAACCAATGTGCTAGCTACTGTCCATCCCTACAATGCTACTATCAAACCAATGTGCTAGCTACTGTCCATCCCAACTATGCTACTATCAAACCATTGTGCCAGCTACTGTACATCCCAACTATGCTATCAAACCTATGTGCTAGCTACTGTCCATCCCAACTATGCTACTATCAAACCAATGTGCTAGCTACTGTCCATCCCAACTATGCTACTATCAAACCAATGTGCTAGCTACTGTCCATCCCAACTATGCTACTATCAAACCAATGTGCTAGCTACTGTCCATCCCAACTATGCTATCAAACCTATGTGCTAGCTACTGTCCATCCCAACTATGCTTCTATCAAACCAATGTGCTAGCTACTGTCCATCCCAACTATGCTACTATCAAACCAATGTGCTAGCTACTGTCCATCCCAACTATGTTACTATCAAACCAATGTGCTAGCTACTGCCCATCCCAACTATGCTACTAACAAACCAATGTGTTAGCTACTGTCCATCCCAACTATGCTACTATCAAACCAATGAGCTAGCTACTGTCCATCCCAACTATGCTACTATCAAACCAATGTGCTAGCTACTGTCCATCCCAACTATGCTTCTATCAAACCAATGTGCTAGCTACTGTACATCCCAACTATGCTACTATCAAACCAATGTGCTAGCTACTGTCCATCCCAACTATGCTAATATCAAACCAATGTGCTAGCTACTGTCCTTCCCAACTATGCTACTATCAAAGCAATGTGCTAGCTACTGTCCATCCCAACAATGCTACTATCAAACCAATGTGCTAGCTACTGTCCATCCCAACTATGCTACTATCAAACCAATGTGCTAGCTACTGTCCATCCCAACTATGCTACTATCAAACCAATGTGCTAGCTACTGTCCATCCCAACTATGCTACTATCAAACCAATGTGCTAGCTAATGTCCATCCCAACTATGCTACTATCAAACCAATGTGCTAGCTACTGTCCATCCCAACTATGCTACTATCAAACCAATATGCTAGGTACTGCCCATCCCAACTATGCTACTATCAAACCAATGTGCTAGCTACTGTCCATCCCAACAATGCTACTATCAAACCAATGTGCTAGCTACTGTCCATCCCAACTATGCTACTATCAAACCAATGTGCTAGCTACTGTCCATCCCAACAATGCTACTATCAAACCAATGTGCTAGCTACTGTCCATCCCAACTATGCTACTATCAAACCATTGTGCTAGCTACTGTACATCCCAACTATGCTATCAAACCTATGTGCTAGCTACTGTCCATCCCAACTATGCTACTATCAAACCAATGTGCTAGCTACTGTCCATCCCAACTATGCTACTATCAAACCAATGTGCTAGCTACTGTCCATCCCAACTATGCTACTATCAAACCAATGTGCTAGCTACTGTCCATCCCAACTATGCTACTATCAAACCAATGTGCTAGCTACTGTCCATCCCAACTATGCCATCAAACCTATGTGCTAGCTACTGTACATCCCAACTATGCTACTATCAAACCAATGTGCTAGCTACTGTCCATCCCAACTATGCTATCAAACCAATGTGCTAGCTACTGTCCATCCCAACTATGCAACTATCAAACCTATGTGCTAGAGTACATCCCAACTATGCTACTATCAAACCTATGTGCTAGAGTACATCCCAACTATGCTACTATCAAACCAATGTGCTAGCTACTGTCCATCCCAACTATGCTACTATCAAACCAGTGTGCTAGCTACTGTACATCCCAACTCTGCTACTATCAAACCAATGTGCTAACTACTGTACATACCAACTAGGCTACTATAAAACATATGTGCTAGCTACATCCCAACTATGCTACTATCAAACCAATGTGCTAGCTACTGTACATCCTAACCATGCTACTATCAAACCTATGTGCTAGAGTACATCCCAACTATGCTACTATCAAACCTATGTGCTAGAGTACATCCCAACTATGCTACTATCAAACCAATGTGCTAGCTACTGTCCATCCCAACTATGCTACTATCAAACCAATGTGCTAGCTACTGTACATCCCAACTATGTTACTATCAAACCAATGTGCTAGCTACTGTACATCCCAACTATTCTATCAAACCAATGTGCTAGCTACTGTACATTCCAACTATGCTACTATCAAACCAATGTGCTAGCTACTGTACATCCCAACTATGCTACTATCAAACCAATGTGCTAGCTACTGTCCATCCCAACTATGCTATCAAACCAATGTGCTAGCTACTGTCCATCCCAACTATGCTACTATCAAACCAATGTGCTAGCTACTGTCCATCCCAACTATGCTATCAAACCTATGTGCTAGCTACTGTCCATCCCAACTATGCTTCTATCAAACCAATGTGCTAGCTACTGTCCATCCCAACTATGCTACTATCAAACCAATGTGCTAGCTACTGTCCATCCCAACTATGCTACTATCAAACCAATGTGATAGCTACTGCCCATCCCAACTATGCTACTAACAAACCAATGTGCTAGCTACTGTCCATCCCAACTATGCTTCTATTAAACCAATGTGCTAGCTACTGTACATCCCAACTATGCTACTATCAAACCAATGTGCTAGCTACTGTCCATCCCAACTATGCTAATATCAAACCAATGTGCTAGCTACTGTCATTCCCAACTATGCTACTATCAAAGCAATGTGCTAGCTACTGTCCATCCCAACAATGCTACTATCAAACCAATGTGCTAGCTACTGTCCATCCCAACTATGCTACTATCAAACCAATGTGCTAGCTACTGTCCATCCCAACTATGCTACTATCAAACCAATGTGCTAGCTACTGTCCATCCCAACTATGCTACTATCAAACCAATGTGCTAGCTAATGTCCATCCCAACTATGCTACTATCAAACCAATGTGCTAGCTACTGTCCATCCCAACTATGCTACTATCAAACCAATATGCTAGCTACTGCCCATCCCAACTATGCTACTATCAAACCAATGTGCTAGCTACTGTCCATCCCAACAATGCTACTATCAAACCAATGTGCTAGCTACTGTCCATCCCAACTATGCTACTATCAAACCAATGTGCTAGCTACTGTCCATCCCAACAATGCTACTATCAAACCAATGTGCTAGCTACTGTCCATCCCAACTATGCTACTATCAAACCATTGTGCCAGCTACTGTACATCCCAACTATGCTATCAAACCTATGTGCTAGCTACTGTCCATCCCAACTATGCTACTATCAAACCAATGTGCTAGCTACTGTCCATCCCAACTATGCTACTATCAAACCAATGTGCTAGCTACTGTCCATCCCAACTATGCTACTATCAAACCAATGTGCTAGCTACTGTCCATCCCAACTATGCCATCAAACCTATGTGCTAGCTACTGTACGTCCCAACTATGCTACTATCAAACCAATGTGCTAGCTACTGTCCATCCCAACTATGCTATCAAACCAATGTGCTAGCTACTGTCCATCCCAACTATGCTACTATCAAACCAATGTGCTAGCTACTGTCCATCCCAACTATGCTACTATCAAACCAATGTGCTAGCTACTGCCCATCCCAACTATGCTACTAACAAACCAATGTGCTAGCTACTGTCCATCCCAACTATGCTACTATCAAACCAATGAGCTAGCTACTGTCCATCCCAACTATGCTATCAAACCAATGTGCTAGCTACTGTCCATCCCAACTATGCTACTATCAAACCAATGTGCTAGCTACTGTCCATCCCAACTATGCTACTATCAAACCAATGTGCTAGCTACTGCCCATCCCAACTATGCTACTAACAAACCAATGTGCTAGCTACTGTCCATCCCAACTATGCTACTATCAAACCAAAGTGCTAGCTACTGTCCATCCCAACTATGCTACTATCAAACCAATGTGCTAGCTACTGTACATCCCAACTATTCTATGAAACCAATGTGCTAGCTACTGTACATCCCAACTATGCAACTATCAAACCTATGTGCTAGAGTTCATCCCAACTATGCTACTATCAAACCTATGTGCTAGAGTACATCCCAACTATGCTACTATCAAACCAATGTGCTAGCTACTGTCCATCCCAACTATGCTACTATCAAACCAGTGTGCTAGCTACTGTACATCCCAACTCTGCTACTATCAAACCAATGTGCTAACTACTGTCCATCCCAACTATGCTACTATCAAACCAATGTGCTAGCTACTGTCCATCCCAACAATGCTACTATCAAACCAATGTGCTAGCTACTGTCCATCCCAACTATGCTACTATCAAACCAATGTGCTAGCTACTGTCCATCCCAACAATGCTACTATCAAACCAATGTGCTAGCTACTGTCCATCCCAACTATGCTACTATCAAACCATTGTGCCAGCTACTGTACATCCCAACTATGCTATCAAACCTATGTGCTAGCTACTGTCCATCCCAACTATGCTACTATCAAACCAATGTGCTAGCTACTGTCCATCCCAACTATGCTACTATCAAACCAATGTGCTAGCTACTGTCCATCCCAACTATGCTACTATCAAACCAATGTGCTAGCTACTGTCCATCCCAACTATGCCATCAAACCTATGTGCTAGCTACTGTACGTCCCAACTATGCTACTATCAAACCAATGTGCTAGCTACTGTCCATCCCAACTATGCTATCAAACCAATGTGCTAGCTACTGTCCATCCCAACTATGCTACTATCAAACCAATGTGCTAGCTACTGTCCATCCCAACTATGCTACTATCAAACCAATGTGCTAGCTACTGCCCATCCCAACTATGCTACTAACAAACCAATGTGCTAGCTACTGTCCATCCCAACTATGCTACTATCAAACCAATGAGCTAGCTACTGTCCATCCCAACTATGCTATCAAACCAATGTGCTAGCTACTGTCCATCCCAACTATGCTACTATCAAACCAATGTGCTAGCTACTGTCCATCCCAACTATGCTACTATCAAACCAATGTGCTAGCTACTGCCCATCCCAACTATGCTACTAACAAACCAATGTGCTAGCTACTGTCCATCCCAACTATGCTACTATCAAACCAAAGTGCTAGCTACTGTCCATCCCAACTATGCTACTATCAAACCAATGTGCTAGCTACTGTACATCCCAACTATTCTATGAAACCAATGTGCTAGCTACTGTACATCCCAACTATGCAACTATCAAACCTATGTGCTAGAGTACATCCCAACTATGCTACTATCAAACCTATGTGCTAGAGTACATCCCAACTATGCTACTATCAAACCAATGTGCTAGCTACTGTCCATCCCAACTATGCTACTATCAAACCAGTGTGCTAGCTACTGTACATCCCAACTCTGCTACTATCAAACCAATGTGCTAACTACTGTACATACCAACTAGGCTACTATCAAACATATGTGCTAGCTACATCCCAACTATGCTACTATCAAACCAATGTGCTAGCTACTGTACATCCTAACCATGCTACTATCAAACCTATGTGCTAGAGTACATCCCAACTATGCTACTATCAAACCTATGTGCTAGAGTACATCCCAACTATGCTACTATCAAACCAATGTGCTAGCTACTGTCCATCCCAACTATGCTTTCTTTCCTGCTTTCAGACAGTGCAGACGCTTCTGCTGCTTGCTCTCGCCTTTGTTTGCATTTTCTGCATTTTTCAGCTGATATTGTTGCTTTTCTTCCATAAGAAACTGTGAGCAGTGGCTCCTGGATACTTTAAAGACTCTAATATATATATTTTTTTTTTTGAAGATTTAGTTGCCATATTTCAACGTCTTTATCATCTCCTCACGATAACGTGAGCACGGCAGCAAGATGCCCCCTTTAACTGCGGATGACTTCCACAAACTTCTGCAGAAGATTACAGTGCTGGAAACAAAAATGAACCGGTTAGAGATGTGTGTGGACGTCAATGGACTAACTGGGAACGACACCACCTTACCATGGATTCAAAACAGTACCAGACAAGAGCTAATTAGCACCAAAGAGACTACCAAGAAACAGGAGAGCCATGTACTGGGCACTAAACCTACAAACCCTCCCTGGAACTCTCTTGGTGCAAAGCCTAAGAGAAATTCACCTCCCAGGGAAAAGGGAGAACAAGGCAGAGACCCGTCCCTGGAGAACTATGAGACTGACTGGCCTGCATTATCATCCAGGCAGAGTGCCTCTTCAACCCCTGTCCCTAGAAGGACACCGCCGTGGACAACCGCAAAAGGGAGAACCAGAAACAGATCTCGCCGACAATCAACCATACAACTGGAGAACAAATTTGCCCCACTGTCTGATGACCTGGATCACATCTCTTCTTCACACAGCAGGGTAAGGACTGAGAGTAAACCAGAAAGTAAAAGGCTACCGACTGGGCCTCAAACTCTGATTGTGGGTGACTTTACTGTAAAAGATGTGAGAAGCATGTGCAGTGAAAGCACCAAAATACTCTGCTTTCCCAAGGATACGGTTGCTGACATGACAAAAAAAATCTTGCATATCGGGGTTACACATCCAACTGTGGAAAACATCATTGTGCACGTGGGGACAAATGACGTTGCGCAACAGCAGTCGGAAGTTCTTAAACGAGACTTTATTGATCTGCTGAACACAGTCAGGTCTCTGAAAGCGAAGGTGTTTATCAGCGGCCCTCTACCACCAGTCAGAAGAGGGGTTGAGAGATTCAGCAGACTGTTGGCACTGAACACATGGCTCTCAACTGCCTGTACCACTCACTCAGTGCGCTACATTGACAATTTCCCATTTTTTTGGGAACGATACCATCTTTTTCAGAGAAATGGACTCTGCCTTAACAGGTCAGGAGTAAAACTGTTTATCTCCAATCTGTTCTATTCTCTGCGTCATCCATCTGCTCCCTCTGCCATGGTCAAGGACAAGAGACAAGAAATACCAAAACAGAAGGAAGACATATCACAACATGGCAGAAACCTTGAAGAGCTGCTTCAACAAAGCTCTGATTATGGGAGACACCCGCGCCAGGAAGAAGAATCTTCACACCACCCCCCATCGACAACAACCCAACGATGCCCCTCCCCTCCTCCACCCCGCTCACCAATCAAGGGCCTCTTCAAAGCTGCCACACTGAAGCTCAGCCAAATTGATGAGCTACTGCAAGAGGGGAAGTCTCTCACTCCCCCCCTCCCACTAGCACTCACCAGCGAGGATCCACCCCCCCAAGAGCGGGAGTCTCTCACTCCCCCCCTCCCACTAGCACTCACCAGTGAGGATCCACCCCCTCCACCCCCCCAAGAGGGGGAGTCTCTCACTCCCCCCCTCCCACTAGCACTCACCAGCGATGATCCACCCCCCCAAGAGGGGGAGTCTCTCACTTGCTTCCTCTCACCGGCATCCAGCAGCAAGCATTTTCACGCGCTGTATTACGCGCTCCCAACCGCCCTTACCCCCTGCCGGGCCAATACAGCAAGCTCTAACTGATATGTACTGGGTCCAGGCTACAAGGCTAATGGCACTCATGACCCCTTCCAGGACAAGCCAGGACCCAACATGATGGTATCTTCCTCAATTCCTGTCTTGATAGGTAATAGAAAAACAATGGTGAATCTGCTAAGTAACAGGAAACACTCAACCGGCTTTACAAATGTATCAAATTTAGTATATATTCCTCGTCAGCCACAAACTATCACAGAGAAATGTGCAGATAATACCCTCAGCACACTAAACTTAGCTTTATTAAATGTCAGATCTTTAACAGGAAAGACATTTTTAATCAATGATTTTATCACCAACCACAATCTTGATCTTATGTTTTTAACTGAAACTTGGCTAGACCAAGGTAACAGTGCAGCTGTTCTTATTGAGTCAACTCCTCCCAACTTCAGCTTTATGAGCGAGGCTAGAGTGCATAAGAAAGGAGGTGGAGTAGCCATCTTGTTCAATGACTCCCTCCAATGTAAGCAGATGTGTTATGGAAATTTTGGTTCCTTTGAATATGTGGCTCTTCAGTTGAATTCCTTTTCCCGAGCGTTATTTCTAAACATCTACAGGCCACCTAAATACTGTCCAAACTTCTTTGATGACTTTGCTGAACTGTTGTCTACTGTCTGCATTGACTTTGACTGTGTGGTTATTGTTGGTGATTTTAACATCCATGTTGACAACCCTCAGGGCAGAGGGACTAAAGAGCTAGGTTGTGTCCTTGATAACTATGGACTGACTCAGCATGTGACGGAGCCCACACACAACAAGGGGCACACTCTGGACTTAATCATCACCAAAGGTCTGAATATTTCTAAGGTTCAGGTGTCTGATGTTGCGCTCTCTGATCATTCCTGTGTTTTCTTTGAGAGTACTATCTCCATGCACACAAATTCTCAATCAGAGGTTATCTCAAAACGGCGCATCACTGAAAACACCAGTGAGATATTTACTCAGGCTTTCTCGTCCACACCTGCCCTCTATATGGCCTCAGTCAACGAGCTTGTAGATAATTTCAATGTTAAAATTACAAACATTATTGACGCCGTTGCGCCCACTAAGGTGAAGGTGATCTCTGGTAAGAGAAGATCTCCATGGAGAAAGGCCTTGCTGGTCAGAATAGAAAAGAGAGAGTGTCGAAAATCTGAACGCAGATGGCGAAAAACAAATCTCCATGTTCATTATGACATCTATAAAGAGAGACTTCGCATTTATAATCTGGAGCTGAGAAATGCACGGCAGACCTTCTTTTCTGACATCATCACCAAAAACCATAACAATGCGCGTGCTTTGTTTGCCACTGTTGATAGGCTGACAAACCCTCCTGTGTCAGTAGCCTCTGAACTTCTATCCACCAGGGCCTGCAATGAATTTGCCTCATTCTTCACTGACAAAATTCAGAAAATTAGACAAGCAGTCAGTGCCTCCATTCCAGGTACAGGACATGTGTCGTCACACTGTCCACTTAAAATCAATAATTGTACCATGACACAATTTAATCCGATCAACCATAAAACCCTGGGGGACACTATACAATATCTGAAATCCTCCACCTGTTGCCTTGATGTTCTACCTACAGACTTCTTCAAAACTGTATCCAACTGCATGGCCTCTGATTTACTACAAATTGTAAACACATCTCTTCTTTCAGGTGTGTTCCCACATACCCTGAAAACTGCAGTCATCAAGCCACTCTTAAAAAAGAATAATCTAGACAGCTCACAAATGAACAATTATAGGCCCATATCAAACCTCCCATTTCTAAGCAAAATAATTGAAAAGGTTGTTTTCCAACAACTGAATAACTTCCTGGCACTAAGTAATGGCTTTGATGTCTTCCAGTCAGGATTTCGACCACATCACAGCACCGAGACTGCTCTAATTAAGGTATTTAATGACATCCATTTAAACACAGATAATGGCAAAATCTCAGTCTTAGTACTACTGGATCTCAGTGCTGCGTTCGACACGGTAGACCACAACATACTACTAGGCCGACTGGAAAATTGGCTGGGAATTTCTGGTACAGTGTTAGATTGGTTTGAATCCTACTTAAAGGACAGGGATTATTTTGTGTCTATAGGCAATTACAAATCTGAGCTGACAAAAATGACCTGTGGAGTTCCCCAAGGCTCCATCCTGGGGCCTCTTCTGTTCAACATTTACATGCTCCCACTAACTCAAATTATGGAAAACAACAAAATATGTTACCATAGCTATGCAGATGACACACAAATTTATATCACTATATCACCAGGAGACTATAATCCCATACAAGCGCTGAGTAAGTGCATTCAACAAATCAATGATTGGATGTGCCAGAACTTTCTCCAACTAAACAAAAATAAAACTGAAGTAATTGTCTTTGGAGCCAAAGAAGAACGATTAAAAGTCAGTGCTCAACTTCAATCAGTAATGCTAAAAACCACAAACGAAGCCAGAAATCTTGGTGTAGTCATGGACTCAGACCTGAATTTCAACAGCCACATTAAGTCAATTACAAAGTCAGCCTACTATCACCTGAAGAATATATCAAGGATCAAAGGATTTATGTCCCAGAAGGATTTGGAAAAACTTGTCCATGCGTTTATCTTCAGTAGACTCGACTACTGTAACGGCATGTATACAGGTCTCTCTAAAAAATCGATCAGACAGCTGCAGCTGATTCAGAACGCTGCTGCTCGAGTCCTCACTAAGACTAAGAAAGTGGAGCATATCACACCAGTACTAAGGTCTTTACACTGGCTTCCTGTCTGTCAAAGAATTGACTTTAAAATACTGCTGTTGGTTTATAAAGCACTGAATGGCCTAGGGCCAAAATATATTTCTGATCTGCTCATATGCTATGAACCATCCAGACCCCTCAGGTCGTCTGGCACAGGTCTACTTTCTGTCCCCAGAGTTAAAACAAAACATGGAGAAGCAGCATTCAGTTTTTATGCTCCACATATCTGGAACAAACTTCCAGAAAACTGCAGGTCTGCTGCAACTCTTGGTTCTTTTAAAACAAGCCTGAAGACTTTTCTTTTTGCCACTGCTTTCTAAGAGGAGCTATGTTTATCAGTATACTGCACTGTAACTTTTATTCCTGTATTCTATTTGTCCTGCTTTTTGTTTAAATATCTATAATGACTTGCTTTTTGTTTTAATGCTTTTAATTTGTCCTGCCTTTTGTTTTAAATGTCTATAATGTCTTGCTTTTTGTTTTAATGCTTTTAATGTCTCATGTAAAGCACCTTGAATTGCCCTGTGGCTGAAATGTGCTATATAAATAAACTTGCCTTGCCTTGCCTTGCCTTGCCTATGCTACTATCAAACCAATGTGCTAGCTACTGTACATCCCAACTATTCTATCAAACCAATGTGCTAGCTACTGTACATTCCAACTATGCTACTATCAAACCAATGTGCTAGCTACTGTACATCCCAACTATGCTACTATCAAACCAATGTGCTAGCTACTGTCCATCCCAACTATGCTATCAAACCAATGTGCTAGCTACTGTCCATCCCAACTATGCTACTATCAAACCAATGTGCTAGCTAATGTCCATCCCAACTATGCTATCAAACCTATGTGCTAGCTACTGTCCATCCCAACTATGCTTCTATCAAACCAATGTGCTAGCTACTGTCCATCCCAACTATGCTACTATCAAACCAATGTGCTAGCTACTGTCCATCCCAACTATGCTACTATCAAACCAATGTGCTAGCTACTGCCCATCCCAACTATGCTACTAACAAACCAATGTGTTAGCTACTGTCCATCCCAACTATGCTACTATCAAACCAATGAGCTAGCTACTGTCCATCCCAACTATGCTACTATCAAACCAATGTGCTAGCTACTGTCCATCCCAACTATGCTTCTATCAAACCAATGTGCTAGCTACTGTACATCCCAACTATGCTACTATCAAACCAATGTGCTAGCTACTGTCCATCCCAACTATGCTACTATCAAACCAATGTGCTAGCTACTGTCCATCCCAACTATGCTATCAAACCTATGTGCTAGCTACTGTCCATCCCAACTATGCTACTATCAAACCAATGAGCTAGCTACTGTCCATCCCAACTATGCTACTATCAAACCAATGTGCTAGCTACTGTCCATCCCAACTATGCTTCTATCAAACCAATGTGCTAGCTACTGTACATCCCAACTATGCTACTATCAAACCAATGTGCTAGCTACTGTCCATCCCAACTATGCTAATATCAAACCAATGTGCTAGCTACTGTCCTTCCCAACTATGCTACTATCAAAGCAATGTGCTAGCTACTGTCCATCCCAACAATGCTACTATCAAACCAATGTGCTAGCTACTGTCCATCCCAACTATGCTACTATCAAACCAATGTGCTAGCTACTGTCCATCCCAACTATGCTACTATCAAACCAATGTGCTAGCTACTGTCCATCCCAACTATGCTACTATCAAACCAATGTGCTAGCTAATGTCCATCCCAACTATGCTACTATCAAACCAATGTGCTAGCTACTGTCCATCCCAACTATGCTACTATCAAACCAATATGCTAGGTACTGCCCATCCCAACTATGCTACTATCAACCCAATGTGCTAGCTACTGTCCATCCCAACAATGCTACTATCAAACCAATGTGCTAGCTACTGTCCATCCCAACTATGCTACTATCAAACCAATGTGCTAGCTACTGTCCATCCCAACAATGCTACTATCAAACCAATGTGCTAGCTACTGTCCATCCCAACTATGCTACTATCAAACCATTGTGCTAGCTACTGTACATCCCAACTATGCTATCAAACCTATGTGCTAGCTACTGTCCATCCCAACTATGCTACTATCAAACCAATGTGCTAGCTACTGTCCATCCCAACTATGCTACTATCAAACCAATGTGCTAGCTACTGTCCATCCCAACTATGCTACTATCAAACCAATGTGCTAGCTACTGTCCATCCCAACTATGCTACTATCAAACCAATGTGCTAGCTACTGTCCATCCCAACTATGCCATCAAACCTATGTGCTAGCTACTGTACATCCCAACTATGCTACTATCAAACCAATGTGCTAGCTACTGTCCATCCCAACTATGCTATCAAACCAATGTGCTAGCTACTGTCCATCCCAACTATGCAACTATCAAACCTATGTGCTAGAGTACATCCCAACTATGCTACTATCAAACCTATGTGCTAGAGTACATCCCAACTATGCTACTATCAAACCAATGTGCTAGCTACTGTCCATCCCAACTATGCTACTATCAAACCAGTGTGCTAGCTATTGTACATCCCAACTCTGCTACTATCAAACCAATGTGCTAACTACTGTACATACCAACTAGGCTACTATAAAACATATGTGCTAGCTACATCCCAACTATGCTACTATCAAACCAATGTGCTAGCTACTGTACATCCTAACCATGCTACTATCAAACCTATGTGCTAGAGTACATCCCAACTATGCTACTATCAAACCTATGTGCTAGAGTACATCCCAACTATGCTACTATCAAACCAATGTGCTAGCTACTGTCCATCCCAACTATGCTACTATCAAACCAATGTGCTAGCTACTGTACATCCCAACTATGTTACTATCAAACCAATGTGCTAGCTACTGTACATCCCAACTATTCTATCAAACCAATGTGCTAGCTACTGTACATTCCAACTATGCTACTATCAAACCAATGTGCTAGCTACTGTACATCCCAACTATGCTACTATCAAACCAATGTGCTAGCTACTGTCCATCCCAACTATGCTATCAAACCAATGTGCTAGCTACTGTCCATCCCAACTATGCTACTATCAAACCAATGTGCTAGCTACTGTCCATCCCAACTATGCTATCAAACCTATGTGCTAGCTACTGTCCATCCCAACTATGCTTCTATCAAACCAATGTGCTAGCTACTGTCCATCCCAACTATGCTACTATCAAACCAATGTGCTAGCTACTGTCCATCCCAACTATGCTTCTATCAAACCAATGTGCTAGCTACTGTACATCCCAACTATGCTACTATCAAACCAATGGGCTAGCTACTGTCCATCCCAACTATGCTACTATCAAACCAATGTGCTAGCTACTGTACATCCCAACTATGCTACTATCAAACCAATGTGCTAGCTACTGTCCATCCCAACTATGCTAATATCAAACCAATGTGCTAGCTACTGTCCTTCCCAACTATGCTACTATCAAAGCAATGTGCTAGCTACTGTCCATCCCAACAATGCTACTATCAAACCAATGTGCTAGCTACTGTCCATCCCAACTATGCTACTATCAAACCAATGTGCTAGCTACTGTCCATCCCAACTATGCTACTATCAAACCAATGTGCTAGCTACTGTCCATCCCAACTATGCTACTTACAAACCAATGTGCTAGCTAATGTCCATCCCAACTATGCTACTATCAAACCAATGTGCTAGCTACTGTCCATCCCAACTATGCTACTATCAAAACAATATGCTAGCTACTGCCCATCCCAACTATGCTACTATCAAACCAATGTGCTAGCTACTGTCCATCCCAACAATGCTACTATCAAACCAATGTGCTAGCTACTGTCCATCCCAACTATGCTACTATCAAACCAATGTGCTAGCTACTGTCCATCCCAACAATGCTACTATCAAACCAATGTGCTAGCTACTGTCCATCCCAACTATGCTACTATCAAACCATTGTGCTAGCTACTGTACATCCCAACTATGCTATCAAACCTATGTGCTAGCTACTGTCCATCCCAACTATGCTACTATCAAACCAATGTGCTAGCTACTGTCCATCCCAACTATGCTACTATCAAACCAATGTGCTAGCTACTGTCCATCCCAACTATGCTACTATCAAACCAATGTGCTAGCTACTGTCCATCCCAACTATGCTACTATCAAACCAATGTGCTAGCTAATGTCCATCCCAACTATGCTACTATCAAACCAATGTGCTAGCTACTGTCCATCCCAACTATGCTTCTATCAAACCAATGTGCTAGCTACTGTACATCCCAACTATGCTACTATCAAACCAATGTGCTAGCTACTGTCCATCCCAACTATGCTACTATCAAACCAATGTGCTAGCTAATGTCCATCCCAACTATGCTACTATCAAACCAATGTGCTAGCTACTGTCCATCCCAACTATGCTACTATCAAACCAATATGCTAGGTACTGCCCATCCCAACTATGCTACTATCAAACCAATGTGCTAGCTACTGTCCATCCCAACAATGCTACTATCAAACCAATGTGCTAGCTACTGTCCATCCCAACTATGCTACTATCAAACCAATGTGCTAGCTACTGTCCATCCCAACAATGCTACTATCAAACCAATGTGCTAGCTACTGTCCATCCCAACTATGCTACTATCAAACCATTGTGCTAGCTACTGTACATCCCAACTATGCTATCAAACCTATGTGCTAGCTACTGTCCATCCCAACTATGCTACTATCAAACCAATGTGCTAGCTACTGTCCATCCCAACTATGCTACTATCAAACCAATGTGCTAGCTACTGTCCATCCCAACTATGCTACTATCAAACCAATGTGCTAGCTACTGTCCATCCCAACTATGCTACTATCAAACCAATGTGCTAGCTACTGTCCATCCCAACTATGCCATCAAACCTATGTGCTAGCTACTGTACATCCCAACTATGCTACTATCAAACCAATGTGCTAGCTACTGTCCATCCCAACTATGCTATCAAACCAATGTGCTAGCTACTGTCCATCCCAACTATGCAACTATCAAACCTATGTGCTAGAGTACATCCCAACTATGCTACTATCAAACCTATGTGCTAGAGTACATCCCAACTATGCTACTATCAAACCAATGTGCTAGCTACTGTCCATCCCAACTATGCTACTATCAAACCAGTGTGCTAGCTACTGTACATCCCAACTCTGCTACTATCAAACCAATGTGCTAACTACTGTACATACCAACTAGGCTACTATAAAACATATGTGCTAGCTACATCCCAACTATGCTACTATCAAACCAATGTGCTAGCTACTGTACATCCTAACCATGCTACTATCAAACCTATGTGCTAGAGTACATCCCAACTATGCTACTATCAAACCTATGTGCTAGAGTACATCCCAACTATGCTACTATCAAACCAATGTGCTAGCTACTGTCCATCCCAACTATGCTACTATCAAACCAATGTGCTAGCTACTGTACATCCCAACTATGTTACTATCAAACCAATGTGCTAGCTACTGTACATCCCAACTATTCTATCAAACCAATGTGCTAGCTACTGTACATTCCAACTATGCTACTATCAAACCAATGTGCTAGCTACTGTACATCCCAGCTATGCTACTATCAAACCAATGTGCTAGCTACTGTCCATCCCAACTATGCTATCAAACCAATGTGCTAGCTACTGTCCATCCCAACTATGCTACTATCAAACCAATGTGCTAGCTACTGTCCATCCCAACTATGCTATCAAACCTATGTGCTAGCTACTGTCCATCCCAACTATGCTTCTATCAAACCAATGTGCTAGCTACTGTCCATCCCAACTATGCTACTATCAAACCAATGTGCTAGCTACTGTCCATCCCAACTATGCTACTATCAAACCAATGTGATAGCTACTGCCCATCCCAACTATGCTACTAACAAACCAATGTGTTAGCTACTGTCCATCCTAACTATGCTACTATCAAACCAATGAGCTAGCTACTGTCCATCCCAACTATGCTACTATCAAACCAATGTGCTAGCTACTGTCCATCCCAACTATGCTACTATCAAACCAATGTGCTAGCTACTGTCCATCCCAACTATGCTACTATCAAACCAATGTGCTAGCTACTGTCCATCCCAACTATGCCATCAAACCTATGTGCTAGCTACTGTCCATCCCAACTATGCTACTATCAAACCAGTGTGCTAGCTACTGTACATCCCAACTCTGCTACTATCAAACCAATGTGCTAACTACTGTACATACCAACTAGGCTACTATAAAACATATGTGCTAGCTACATCCCAACTATGCTACTATCAAACCAATGTGCTAGCTACTGTACATCCTAACCATGCTACTATCAAACCTATGTGCTAGAGTACATCCCAACTATGCTACTATCAAACCTATGTGCTAGAGTACATCCCAACTATGCTACTATCAAACCAATGTGCTAGCTACTGTCCATCCCAACTATGCTACTATCAAACCAATGTGCTAGCTACTGTACATCCCAACTATGTTACTATCAAACCAATGTGCTAGCTACTGTACATCCCAACTATTCTATCAAACCAATGTGCTAGCTACTGTACATTCCAACTATGCTACTATCAAACCAATGTGCTAGCTACTGTACATCCCAACTATGCTACTATCAAACCAATGTGCTAGCTACTGTCCATCCCAACTATGCTATCAAACCAATGTGCTAGCTACTGTCCATCCCAACTATGCTACTATCAAACCAATGTGCTAGCTACTGTCCATCCCAACTATGCTATCAAACCTATGTGCTAGCTACTGTCCATCCCAACTATGCTTCTATCAAACCAATGTGCTAGCTACTGTCCATCCCAACTATGCTACTATCAAACCAATGTGCTAGCTACTGTCCATCCCAACTATGCTTCTATCAAACCAATGTGCTAGCTACTGTACATCCCAACTATGCTACTATCAAACCAATGGGCTAGCTACTGTCCATCCCAACTATGCTACTATCAAACCAATGTGCTAGCTACTGTACATCCCAACTATGCTACTATCAAACCAATGTGCTAGCTACTGTCCATCCCAACTATGCTAATATCAAACCAATGTGCTAGCTACTGTCCTTCCCAACTATGCTACTATCAAAGCAATGTGCTAGCTACTGTCCATCCCAACAATGCTACTATCAAACCAATGTGCTAGCTACTGTCCATCCCAACTATGCTACTATCAAACCAATGTGCTAGCTACTGTCCATCCCAACTATGCTACTATCAAACCAATGTGCTAGCTACTGTCCATCCCAACTATGCTACTAACAAACCAATGTGCTAGCTAATGTCCATCCCAACTATGCTACTATCAAACCAATGTGCTAGCTACTGTCCATCCCAACTATGCTACTATCAAACCAATATGCTAGCTACTGCCCATCCCAACTATGCTACTATCAAACCAATGTGCTAGCTACTGTCCATCCCAACAATGCTACTATCAAACCAATGTGCTAGCTACTGTCCATCCCAACTATGCTACTATCAAACCATTGTGCTAGCTACTGTACATCCCAACTATGCTATCAAACCTATGTGCTAGCTACTGTCCATCCCAACTATGCTACTATCAAACCAATGTGCTAGCTACTGTCCATCCCAACTATGCTACTATCAAACCAATGTGCTAGCTACTGTCCATCCCAACTATGCTACTATCAAACCAATGTGCTAGCTAATGTCCATCCCAACTATGCTACTATCAAACCAATGTGCTAGCTACTGTCCATCCCAACTATGCTTCTATCAAACCAATGTGCTAGCTACTGTACATCCCAACTATGCTACTATCAAACCAATGTGCTAGCTACTGTCCATCCCAACTATGCTACTATCAAACCAATGTGCTAGCTAATGTCCATCCCAACTATGCTACTATCAAACCAATGTGCTAGCTACTGTCCATCCCAACTATGCTACTATCAAACCAATATGCTAGGTACTGCCCATCCCAACTATGCTACTATCAAACCAATGTGCTAGCTACTGTCCATCCCAACAATGCTACTATCAAACCAATGTGCTAGCTACTGTCCATCCCAACTATGCTACTATCAAACCAATGTGCTAGCTACTGTCCATCCCAACAATGCTACTATCAAACCAATGTGCTAGCTACTGTCCATCCCAACTATGCTACTATCAAACCATTGTGCTAGCTACTGTACATCCCAACTATGCTATCAAACCTATGTGCTAGCTACTGTCCATCCCAACTATGCTACTATCAAACCAATGTGCTAGCTACTGTCCATCCCAACTATGCTACTATCAAACCAATGTGCTAGCTACTGTCCATCCCAACTATGCTACTATCAAACCAATGTGCTAGCTACTGTCCATCCCAACTATGCTACTATCAAACCAATGTGCTAGCTACTGTCCATCCCAACTATGCCATCAAACATATGTGCTAGCTACTGTACATCCCAACTATGCTACTATCAAACCAATGTGCTAGCTACTGTCCATCCCAACTATGCTATCAAACCAATGTGCTAGCTACTGTCCATCCCAACTATGCAACTATCAAACCTATGTGCTAGAGTACATCCCAACTATGCTACTATCAAACCTATGTGCTAGAGTACATCCCAACTATGCTACTATCAAACCAATGTGCTAGCTACTGTCCATCCCAACTATGCTACTATCAAACCAGTGTGCTAGCTACTGTACATCCCAACTCTGCTACTATCAAACCAATGTGCTAACTACTGTACATACCAACTAGGCTACTATAAAACATATGTGCTAGCTACATCCCAACTATGCTACTATCAAACCAATGTGCTAGCTACTGTACATCCTAACCATGCTACTATCAAACCTATGTGCTAGAGTACATCCCAACTATGCTACTATCAAACCTATGTGCTAGAGTACATCCCAACTATGCTACTATCAAACCAATGTGCTAGCTACTGTCCATCCCAACTATGCTACTATCAAACCAATGTGCTAGCTACTGTACATCCCAACTATGTTACTATCAAACCAATGTGCTAGCTACTGTACATCCCAACTATTCTATCAAACCAATGTGCTAGCTACTGTACATTCCAACTATGCTACTATCAAACCAATGTGCTAGCTACTGTACATCCCAACTATGCTACTATCAAACCAATGTGCTAGCTACTGTCCATCCCAACTATGCTATCAAACCAATGTGCTAGCTACTGTCCATCCCAACTATGCTACTATCAAACCAATGTGCTAGCTACTGTCCATCCCAACTATGCTATCAAACCTATGTGCTAGCTACTGTCCATCCCAACTATGCTTCTATCAAACCAATGTGCTAGCTACTGTCCATCCCAACTATGCTACTATCAAACCAATGTGCTAGCTACTGTCCATCCCAACTATGCTACTATCAAACCAATGTGATAGCTACTGCCCATCCCAACTATGCTACTAACAAACCAATGTGTTAGCTACTGTCCATCCTAACTATGCTACTATCAAACCAATGAGCTAGCTACTGTCCATCCCAACTATGCTACTATCAAACCAATGTGCTAGCTACTGTCCATCCCAACTATGCTTCTATCAAACCAATGTGCTAGCTACTGTACATCCCAACTATGCTACTATCAAACCAATGTGCTAGCTACTGTCCATCCCAACTATGCTAATATCAAACCAATGTGCTAGCTACTGTCCTTCCCAACTATGCTACTATCAAAGCAATGTGCTAGCTACTGTCCATCCCAACAATGCTACTATCAAACCAATGTGCTAGCTACTGTCCATCCCAACTATGCTACTATCAAACCAATGTGCTAGCTACTGTCCATCCCAACTATGCTACTATCAAACCAATGTGCTAGCTACTGTCCATCCCAACTATGCTACTATCAAACCAATGTGCTAGCTAATGTCCATCCCAACTATGCTACTATCAAACCAATGTGCTAGCTACTGTCCATCCCAACTATGCTACTATCAAACCAATATGCTAGCTACTGCCCATCCCAACTATGCTACTATCAAACCAATGTGCTAGCTACTGTCCATCCCAACAATGCTACTATCAAACCAATGTGCTAGCTACTGTCCATCCCAACTATGCTACTATCAAACCAATGTGCTAGCTACTGTCCATCCCAACAATGCTACTATCAAACCAATGTGCTAGCTACTGTCCATCCCAACTATGCTACTATCAAACCAGTGTGCTAGCTACTGTACATCCCAACTCTGCTACTATCAAACCAATGTGCTAACTACTGTACATACCAACTAGGCTACTATAAAACATATGTGCTAGCTACATCCCAACTATGCTACTATCAAACCAATGTGCTAGCTACTGTACATCCTAACCATGCTACTATCAAACCTATGTGCTAGAGTACATCCCAACTATGCTACTATCAAACCTATGTGCTAGAGTACATCCCAACTATGCTACTATCAAACCAATGTGCTAGCTACTGTCCATCCCAACTATGCTACTATCAAACCAATGTGCTAGCTACTGTACATCCCAACTATGTTACTATCAAACCAATGTGCTAGCTACTGTACATCCCAACTATTCTATCAAACCAATGTGCTAGCTACTGTACATTCCAACTATGCTACTATCAAACCAATGTGCTAGCTACTGTACATCCCAACTATGCTACTATCAAACCAATGTGCTAGCTACTGTCCATCCCAACTATGCTATCAAACCAATGTGCTAGCTACTGTCCATCCCAACTATGCTACTATCAAACCAATGTGCTAGCTACTGTCCATCCCAACTATGCTATCAAACCTATGTGCTAGCTACTGTCCATCCCAACTATGCTTCTATCAAACCAATGTGCTAGCTACTGTCCATCCCAACTATGCTACTATCAAACCAATGTGCTAGCTACTGTCCATCCCAACTATGCTACTATCAAACCAATGTGATAGCTACTGCCCATCCCAACTATGCTACTAACAAACCAATGTGTTAGCTACTGTCCATCCTAACTATGCTACTATCAAACCAATGAGCTAGCTACTGTCCATCCCAACTATGCTACTATCAAACCAATGTGCTAGCTACTGTCCATCCCAACTATGCTTCTATCAAACCAATGTGCTAGCTACTGTACATCCCAACTATGCTACTATCAAACCAATGTGCTAGCTACTGTCCATCCCAACTATGCTAATATCAAACCAATGTGCTAGCTACTGTCCTTCCCAACTATGCTACTATCAAAGCAATGTGCTAGCTACTGTCCATCCCAACAATGCTACTATCAAACCAATGTGCTAGCTACTGTCCATCCCAACTATGCTACTATCAAACCAATGTGCTAGCTACTGTCCATCCCAACTATGCTACTATCAAACCAATGTGCTAGCTACTGTCCATCCCAACTATGCTACTATCAAACCAATGTGCTAGCTAATGTCCATCCCAACTATGCTACTATCAAACCAATGTGCTAGCTACTGTCCATCCCAACTATGCTACTATCAAACCAATATGCTAGCTACTGCCCATCCCAACTATGCTACTATCAAACCAATGTGCTAGCTACTGTCCATCCCAACAATGCTACTATCAAACCAATGTGCTAGCTACTGTCCATCCCAACTATGCTACTATCAAACCAATGTGCTAGCTACTGTCCATCCCAACAATGCTACTATCAAACCAATGTGCTAGCTACTGTCCATCCCAACTATGCTACTATCAAACCATTGTGCCAGCTACTGTACATCCCAACTATGCTATCAAACCTATGTGCTAGCTACTGTCCATCCCAACTATGCTACTATCAAACCAATGTGCTAGCTACTGTCCATCCCAACTATGCTACTATCAAACCAATGTGCTAGCTACTGTCCATCCCAACTATGCTACTATCAAACCAATGTGCTAGCTACTGTCCATCCCAACTATGCCATCAAACCTATGTGCTAGCTACTGTACGTCCCAACTATGCTACTATCAAACCAATGTGCTAGCTACTGTCCATCCCAACTATGCTATCAAACCAATGTGCTAGCTACTGTCCATCCCAACTATGCTACTATCAAACCAATGTGCTAGCTACTGTCCATCCCAACTATGCTACTATCAAACCAATGTGCTAGCTACTGCCCATCCCAACTATGCTACTAACAAACCAATGTGCTAGCTACTGTCCATCCCAACTATGCTACTATCAAACCAATGAGCTAGCTACTGTCCATCCCAACTATGCTATCAAACCAATGTGCTAGCTACTGTCCATCCCAACTATGCTACTATCAAACCAATGTGCTAGCTACTGTCCATCCCAACTATGCTACTATCAAACCAATGTGCTAGCTACTGCCCATCCCAACTATGCTACTAACAAACCAATGTGCTAGCTACTGTCCATCCCAACTATGCTACTATCAAACCAAAGTGCTAGCTACTGTCCATCCCAACTATGCTACTATCAAACCAATGTGCTAGCTACTGTACATCCCAACTATTCTATGAAACCAATGTGCTAGCTACTGTACATCCCAACTATGCAACTATCAAACCTATGTGCTAGAGTTCATCCCAACTATGCTACTATCAAACCTATGTGCTAGAGTACATCCCAACTATGCTACTATCAAACCAATGTGCTAGCTACTGTCCATCCCAACTATGCTACTATCAAACCAGTGTGCTAGCTACTGTACATCCCAACTCTGCTACTATCAAACCAATGTGCTAACTACTGTCCATCCCAACTATGCTACTATCAAACCAATGTGCTAGCTACTGTCCATCCCAACAATGCTACTATCAAACCAATGTGCTAGCTACTGTCCATCCCAACTATGCTACTATCAAACCAATGTGCTAGCTACTGTCCATCCCAACAATGCTACTATCAAACCAATGTGCTAGCTACTGTCCATCCCAACTATGCTACTATCAAACCATTGTGCCAGCTACTGTACATCCCAACTATGCTATCAAACCTATGTGCTAGCTACTGTCCATCCCAACTATGCTACTATCAAACCAATGTGCTAGCTACTGTCCATCCCAACTATGCTACTATCAAACCAATGTGCTAGCTACTGTCCATCCCAACTATGCTACTATCAAACCAATGTGCTAGCTACTGTCCATCCCAACTATGCCATCAAACCTATGTGCTAGCTACTGTACGTCCCAACTATGCTACTATCAAACCAATGTGCTAGCTACTGTCCATCCCAACTATGCTATCAAACCAATGTGCTAGCTACTGTCCATCCCAACTATGCTACTATCAAACCAATGTGCTAGCTACTGTCCATCCCAACTATGCTACTATCAAACCAATGTGCTAGCTACTGCCCATCCCAACTATGCTACTAACAAACCAATGTGCTAGCTACTGTCCATCCCAACTATGCTACTATCAAACCAATGAGCTAGCTACTGTCCATCCCAACTATGCTATCAAACCAATGTGCTAGCTACTGTCCATCCCAACTATGCTACTATCAAACCAATGTGCTAGCTACTGTCCATCCCAACTATGCTACTATCAAACCAATGTGCTAGCTACTGCCCATCCCAACTATGCTACTAACAAACCAATGTGCTAGCTACTGTCCATCCCAACTATGCTACTATCAAACCAAAGTGCTAGCTACTGTCCATCCCAACTATGCTACTATCAAACCAATGTGCTAGCTACTGTACATCCCAACTATTCTATGAAACCAATGTGCTAGCTACTGTACATCCCAACTATGCAACTATCAAACCTATGTGCTAGAGTACATCCCAACTATGCTACTATCAAACCTATGTGCTAGAGTACATCCCAACTATGCTACTATCAAACCAATGTGCTAGCTACTGTCCATCCCAACTATGCTACTATCAAACCAGTGTGCTAGCTACTGTACATCCCAACTCTGCTACTATCAAACCAATGTGCTAACTACTGTACATACCAACTAGGCTACTATCAAACATATGTGCTAGCTACATCCCAACTATGCTACTATCAAACCAATGTGCTAGCTACTGTACATCCTAACCATGCTACTATCAAACCTATGTGCTAGAGTACATCCCAACTATGCTACTATCAAACCTATGTGCTAGAGTACATCCCAACTATGCTACTATCAAACCAATGTGCTAGCTACTGTCCATCCCAACTATGCTACTATCAAACCAATGTGCTAGCTACTGTACATCCCAACTATTCTATCAAACCAATGTGCTAGCTACTGTACATTCCAACTATGCTACTATCAAACCAATGTGCTAGCTACTGTACATCCCAACTATGCTACTATCAAACCAATGTGCTAGCTACTGTCCATCCCAACTATGCTATCAAACCAATGTGCTAGCTACTGTCCATCCCAACTATGCTACTATCAAACCAATGTCCTAGCTAATGTCCATCCCAACTATGCTATCAAACCTATGTGCTAGCTACTGTCCATCCCAACTATGCTTCTATCAAACCAATGTGCTAGCTACTGTCCATCCCAACTATGCTACTATCAAACCAATGTGCTAGCTACTGTCCATCCCAACTATGCTACTATCAAACCAATGTGCTAGCTACTGCCCATCCCAACTATGCTACTAACAAACCAATGTGTTAGCTACTGTCCATCCCAACTATGCTACTATCAAACCAATGAGCTAGCTACTGTCCATCCCAACTATGCTACTATCAAACCAATGTGCTAGCTACTGTCCATCCCAACTATGCTTCTATCAAACCAATGTGCTAGCTACTGTACATCCCAACTATGCTACTATCAAACCAATGTGCTAGCTACTGTCCATCCCAACTATGCTACTATCAAACCAATGTGCTAGCTACTGTCCATCCCAACTATGCTATCAAACCTATGTGCTAGCTACTGTCCATCCCAACTATGCTTCTATCAAACCAATGTGCTAGCTACTGTCCATCCCAACTATGCTACTATCAAACCAATGTGCTAGCTACTGTCCATCCCAACTATGCTACTATCAAACCAATGTGCTAGCTACTGCCCATCCCAACTATGCTACTAACAAACCAATGTGTTAGCTACTGTCCATCCCAACTATGCTACTATCAAACCAATGAGCTAGCTACTGTCCATCCCAACTATGCTACTATCAAACCAATGTGCTAGCTACTGTCCATCCCAACTATGCTTCTATCAAACCAATGTGCTAGCTACTGTACATCCCAACTATGCTACTATCAAACCAATGTGCTAGCTACTGTCCATCCCAACTATGCTAATATCAAACCAATGTGCTAGCTACTGTCCTTCCCAACTATGCTACTATCAAAGCAATGTGCTAGCTACTGTCCATCCCAACAATGCTACTATCAAACCAATGTGCTAGCTACTGTCCATCCCAACTATGCTACTATCAAACCAATGTGCTAGCTACTGTCCATCCCAACTATGCTACTATCAAACCAATGTGCTAGCTACTGTCCATCCCAACTATGCTACTATCAAACCAATGTGCTAGCTAATGTCCATCCCAACTATGCTACTATCAAACCAATGTGCTAGCTACTGTCCATCCCAACTATGCTACTATCAAACCAATATGCTAGGTACTGCCCATCCCAACTATGCTACTATCAACCCAATGTGCTAGCTACTGTCCATCCCAACAATGCTACTATCAAACCAATGTGCTAGCTACTGTCCATCCCAACTATGCTACTATCAAACCAATGTGCTAGCTACTGTCCATCCCAACAATGCTACTATCAAACCAATGTGCTAGCTACTGTACATCCCAACTATGCTACTATCAAACCAATGTGCTAGCTACTGTCCATCCCAACTATGCTATCAAACCAATGTGCTAGCTACTGTCCATCCCAACTATGCTACTATCAAACCAATGTGCTAGCTACTGTCCATCCCAACTATGCTATCAAACCTATGTGCTAGCTACTGTCCATCCCAACTATGCTTCTATCAAACCAATGTGCTAGCTACTGTCCATCCCAACTATGCTACTATCAAACCAATGTGCTAGCTACTGTCCATCCCAACTATGCTTCTATCAAACCAATGTGCTAGCTACTGTACATCCCAACTATGCTACTATCAAACCAATGGGCTAGCTACTGTCCATCCCAACTATGCTACTATCAAACCAATGTGCTAGCTACTGTACATCCCAACTATGCTACTATCAAACCAATGTGCTAGCTACTGTCCATCCCAACTATGCTAATATCAAACCAATGTGCTAGCTACTGTCCTTCCCAACTATGCTACTATCAAAGCAATGTGCTAGCTACTGTCCATCCCAACAATGCTACTATCAAACCAATGTGCTAGCTACTGTCCATCCCAACTATGCTACTATCAAACCAATGTGCTAGCTACTGTCCATCCCAACTATGCTACTATCAAACCAATGTGCTAGCTACTGTCCATCCCAACTATGCTACTAACAAACCAATGTGCTAGCTAATGTCCATCCCAACTATGCTACTATCAAACCAATGTGCTAGCTACTGTCCATCCCAACTATGCTACTATCAAACCAATATGCTAGCTACTGCCCATCCCAACTATGCTACTATCAAACCAATGTGCTAGCTACTGTCCATCCCAACAATGCTACTATCAAACCAATGTGCTAGCTACTGTCCATCCCAACTATGCTACTATCAAACCAATGTGCTAGCTACTGTCCATCCCAACAATGCTACTATCAAACCAATGTGCTAGCTACTGTCCATCCCAACTATGCTACTATCAAACCATTGTGCTAGCTACTGTACATCCCAACTATGCTATCAAACCTATGTGCTAGCTACTGTCCATCCCAACTATGCTACTATCAAACCAATGTGCTAGCTACTGTCCATCCCAACTATGCTACTATCAAACCAATGTGCTAGCTACTGTCCATCCCAACTATGCTACTATCAAACCAATGTGCTAGCTACTGTCCATCCCAACTATGCTACTATCAAACCAATGTGCTAGCTAATGTCCATCCCAACTATGCTACTATCAAACCAATGTGCTAGCTACTGTCCATCCCAACTATGCTTCTATCAAACCAATGTGCTAGCTACTGTACATCCCAACTATGCTACTATCAAACCAATGTGCTAGCTACTGTCTATCCCAACTATGCTACTATCAAACCAATGTGCTAGCTAATGTCCATCCCAACTATGCTACTATCAAACCAATGTGCTAGCTACTGTCCATCCCAACTATGCTACTATCAAACCAATATGCTAGGTACTGCCCATCCCAACTATGCTACTATCAAACCAATGTGCTAGCTACTGTCCATCCCAACAATGCTACTATCAAACCAATGTGCTAGCTACTGTCCATCCCAACTATGCTACTATCAAACCAATGTGCTAGCTACTGTCCATCCCAACAATGCTACTATCAAACCAATGTGCTAGCTACTGTCCATCCCAACTATGCTACTATCAAACCATTGTGCTAGCTACTGTACATCCCAACTATGCTATCAAACCTATGTGCTAGCTACTGTCCATCCCAACTATGCTACTATCAAACCAATGTGCTAGCTACTGTCCATCCCAACTATGCTACTATCAAACCAATGTGCTAGCTACTGTCCATCCCAACTATGCTACTATCAAACCAATGTGCTAGCTACTGTCCATCCCAACTATGCTACTATCAAACATATGTGCTAGCTACATCCCAACTATGCTACTATCAAACCAATGTGCTAGCTACTGTACATCCTAACCATGCTACTATCAAACCTATGTGCTAGAGTACATCCCAACTATGCTACTATCAAACCTATGTGCTAGAGTACATCCCAACTATGCTACTATCAAACCAATGTGCTAGCTACTGTCCATCCCAACTATGCTACTATCAAACCAATGTGCTAGCTACTGTACATCCCAACTATTCTATCAAACCAATGTGCTAGCTACTGTACATTCCAACTATGCTACTATCAAACCAATGTGCTAGCTACTGTACATCCCAACTATGCTACTATCAAACCAATGTGCTAGCTACTGTCCATCCCAACTATGCTATCAAACCAATGTGCTAGCTACTGTCCATCCCAACTATGCTACTATCAAACCAATGTGCTAGCTAATGTCCATCCCAACTATGCTATCAAACCTATGTGCTAGCTACTGTCCATCCCAACTATGCTTCTATCAAACCAATGTGCTAGCTACTGTCCATCCCAACTATGCTACTATCAAACCAATGTGCTAGCTACTGTCCATCCCAACTATGCTACTATCAAACCAATGTGCTAGCTACTGCCCATCCCAACTATGCTACTAACAAACCAATGTGTTAGCTACTGTCCATCCCAACTATGCTACTATCAAACCAATGAGCTAGCTACTGTCCATCCCAACTATGCTACTATCAAACCAATGTGCTAGCTACTGTCCATCCCAACTATGCTTCTATCAAACCAATGTGCTAGCTACTGTCCATCCCAACTATGCTACTATCAAACCAATGTGCTAGCTACTGTCCATCCCAACTATGCTACTATCAAACCAATGTGCTAGCTACTGTCCATCCCAACTATGCTATCAAACCTATGTGCTAGCTACTGTCCATCCCAACTATGCTTCTATCAAACCAATGTGCTAGCTACTGTCCATCCCAACTATGCTACTATCAAACCAATGTGCTAGCTACTGTCCATCCCAACTATGCTACTATCAAACCAATGTGCTAGCTACTGCCCATCCCAACTATGCTACTAACAAACCAATGTGTTAGCTACTGTCCATCCCAACTATGCTACTATCAAACCAATGAGCTAGCTACTGTCCATCCCAACTATGCTACTATCAAACCAATGTGCTAGCTACTGTCCATCCCAACTATGCTTCTATCAAACCAATGTGCTAGCTACTGTACATCCCAACTATGCTACTATCAAACCAATGTGCTAGCTACTGTCCATCCCAACTATGCTAATATCAAACCAATGTGCTAGCTACTGTCCTTCCCAACTATGCTACTATCAAAGCAATGTGCTAGCTACTGTCCATCCCAACAATGCTACTATCAAACCAATGTGCTAGCTACTGTCCATCCCAACTATGCTACTATCAAACCAATGTGCTAGCTACTGTCCATCCCAACTATGCTACTATCAAACCAATGTGCTAGCTACTGTCCATCCCAACTATGCTACTATCAAACCAATGTGCTAGCTAATGTCCATCCCAACTATGCTACTATCAAACCAATGTGCTAGCTACTGTCCATCCCAACTATGCTACTATCAAACCAATATGCTAGGTACTGCCCATCCCAACTATGCTACTATCAACCCAATGTGCTAGCTACTGTCCATCCCAACAATGCTACTATCAAACCAATGTGCTAGCTACTGTCCATCCCAACTATGCTACTATCAAACCAATGTGCTAGCTACTGTCCATCCCAACAATGCTACTATCAAACCAATGTGCTAGCTACTGTACATCCCAACTATGCTACTATCAAACCAATGTGCTAGCTACTGTCCATCCCAACTATGCTATCAAACCAATGTGCTAGCTACTGTCCATCCCAACTATGCTACTATCAAACCAATGTGCTAGCTACTGTCCATCCCAACTATGCTATCAAACCTATGTGCTAGCTACTGTCCATCCCAACTATGCTTCTATCAAACCAATGTGCTAGCTACTGTCCATCCCAACTATGCTACTATCAAACCAATGTGCTAGCTACTGTCCATCCCAACTATGCTTCTATCAAACCAATGTGCTAGCTACTGTACATCCCAACTATGCTACTATCAAACCAATGGGCTAGCTACTGTCCATCCCAACTATGCTACTATCAAACCAATGTGCTAGCTACTGTACATCCCAACTATGCTACTATCAAACCAATGTGCTAGCTACTGTCCATCCCAACTATGCTAATATCAAACCAATGTGCTAGCTACTGTCCTTCCCAACTATGCTACTATCAAAGCAATGTGCTAGCTACTGTCCATCCCAACAAAGCTACTATCAAACCAATGTGCTAGCTACTGTCCATCCCAACTATGCTACTATCAAACCAATGTGCTAGCTACTGTCCATCCCAACTATGCTACTATCAAACCAATGTGCTAGCTACTGTCCATCCCAACTATGCTACTAACAAACCAATGTGCTAGCTAATGTCCATCCCAACTATGCTACTATCAAACCAATGTGCTAGCTACTGTCCATCCCAACTATGCTACTATCAAACCAATATGCTAGCTACTGCCCATCCCAACTATGCTACTATCAAACCAATGTGCTAGCTACTGTCCATCCCAACAATGCTACTATCAAACCAATGTGCTAGCTACTGTCCATCCCAACTATGCTACTATCAAACCAATGTGCTAGCTACTGTCCATCCCAACAATGCTACTATCAAACCAATGTGCTAGCTACTGTCCATCCCAACTATGCTACTATCAAACCATTGTGCTAGCTACTGTACATCCCAACTATGCTATCAAACCTATGTGCTAGCTACTGTCCATCCCAACTATGCTACTATCAAACCAATGTGCTAGCTACTGTCCATCCCAACTATGCTACTATCAAACCAATGTGCTAGCTACTGTCCATCCCAACTATGCTACTATCAAACCAATGTGCTAGCTACTGTCCATCCCAACTATGCTACTATCAAACCAATGTGCTAGCTAATGTCCATCCCAACTATGCTACTATCAAACCAATGTGCTAGCTACTGTCCATCCCAACTATGCTTCTATCAAACCAATGTGCTAGCTACTGTACATCCCAACTATGCTACTATCAAACCAATGTGCTAGCTACTGTCCATCCCAACTATGCTACTATCAAACCAATGTGCTAGCTAATGTCCATCCCAACTATGCTACTATCAAACCAATGTGCTAGCTACTGTCCATCCCAACTATGCTACTATCAAACCAATATGCTAGGTACTGCCCATCCCAACTATGCTACTATCAAACCAATGTGCTAGCTACTGTCCATCCCAACAATGCTACTATCAAACCAATGTGCTAGCTACTGTCCATCCCAACTATGCTACTATCAAACCAATGTGCTAGCTACTGTCCATCCCAACAATGCTACTATCAAACCAATGTGCTAGCTACTGTCCATCCCAACTATGCTACTATCAAACCATTGTGCTAGCTACTGTACATCCCAACTATGCTATCAAACCTATGTGCTAGCTACTGTCCATCCCAACTATGCTACTATCAAACCAATGTGCTAGCTACTGTCCATCCCAACTATGCTACTATCAAACCAATGTGCTAGCTACTGTCCATCCCAACTATGCTACTATCAAACCAATGTGCTAGCTACTGTCCATCCCAACTATGCTACTATCAAACCAATGTGCTAGCTACTGTCCATCCCAACTATGCCATCAAACCTATGTGCTAGCTACTGTACATCCCAACTATGCTACTATCAAACCAATGTGCTAGCTACTGTCCATCCCAACTATGCTATCAAACCAATGTGCTAGCTACTGTCCATCCCAACTATGCAACTATCAAACCTATGTGCTAGAGTACATCCCAACTATGCTACTATCAAACCTATGTGCTAGAGTACATCCCAACTATGCTACTATCAAACCAATGTGCTAGCTACTGTCCATCCCAACTATGCTACTATCAAACCAGTGTGCTAGCTACTGTACATCCCAACTCTGCTACTATCAAACCAATGTGCTAACTACTGTACATACCAACTAGGCTACTATAAAACATATGTGCTAGCTACATCCCAACTATGCTACTATCAAACCAATGTGCTAGCTACTGTACATCCTAACCATGCTACTATCAAACCTATGTGCTAGAGTACATCCCAACTATGCTACTATCAAACCTATGTGCTAGAGTACATCCCAACTATGCTACTATCAAACCAATGTGCTAGCTACTGTCCATCCCAACTATGCTACTATCAAACCAATGTGCTAGCTACTGTACATCCCAACTATGTTACTATCAAACCAATGTGCTAGCTACTGTACATCCCAACTATTCTATCAAACCAATGTGCTAGCTACTGTACATTCCAACTATGCTACTATCAAACCAATGTGCTAGCTACTGTACATCCCAACTATGCTACTATCAAACCAATGTGCTAGCTACTGTCCATCCCAACTATGCTATCAAACCAATGTGCTAGCTACTGTCCATCCCAACTATGCTACTATCAAACCAATGTGCTAGCTACTGTCCATCCCAACTATGCTATCAAACCTATGTGCTAGCTACTGTCCATCCCAACTATGCTTCTATCAAACCAATGTGCTAGCTACTGTCCATCCCAACTATGCTACTATCAAACCAATGTGCTAGCTACTGTCCATCCCAACTATGCTACTATCAAACCAATGTGATAGCTACTGCCCATCCCAACTATGCTACTAACAAACCAATGTGTTAGCTACTGTCCATCCTAACTATGCTACTATCAAACCAATGAGCTAGCTACTGTCCATCCCAACTATGCTACTATCAAACCAATGTGCTAGCTACTGTCCATCCCAACTATGCTTCTATCAAACCAATGTGCTAGCTACTGTACATCCCAACTATGCTACTATCAAACCAATGTGCTAGCTACTGTCCATCCCAACTATGCTAATATCAAACCAATGTGCTAGCTACTGTCCTTCCCAACTATGCTACTATCAAAGCAATGTGCTAGCTACTGTCCATCCCAACAATGCTACTATCAAACCAATGTGCTAGCTACTGTCCATCCCAACTATGCTACTATCAAACCAATGTGCTAGCTACTGTCCATCCCAACTATGCTATCAAACCTATGTGCTAGCTACTGTCCATCCCAACTATGCTTCTATCAAACCAATGTGCTAGCTACTGTCCATCCCAACTATGCTACTATCAAACCAATGTGCTAGCTACTGTCCATCCCAACTATGCTTCTATCAAACCAATGTGCTAGCTACTGTACATCCCAACTATGCTACTATCAAACCAATGGGCTAGCTACTGTCCATCCCAACTATGCTACTATCAAACCAATGTGCTAGCTACTGTACATCCCAACTATGCTACTATCAAACCAATGTGCTAGCTACTGTCCATCCCAACTATGCTAATATCAAACCAATGTGCTAGCTACTGTCCTTCCCAACTATGCTACTATCAAAGCAATGTGCTAGCTACTGTCCATCCCAACAATGCTACTATCAAACCAATGTGCTAGCTACTGTCCATCCCAACTATGCTACTATCAAACCAATGTGCTAGCTACTGTCCATCCCAACTATGCTACTATCAAACCAATGTGCTAGCTACTGTCCATCCCAACTATGCTACTAACAAACCAATGTGCTAGCTAATGTCCATCCCAACTATGCTACTATCAAACCAATGTGCTAGCTACTGTCCATCCCAACTATGCTACTATCAAACCAATATGCT
Source organism: Borostomias antarcticus (assembly GCF_949987555.1). Taxonomy (NCBI): domain Eukaryota; kingdom Metazoa; phylum Chordata; class Actinopteri; order Stomiiformes; family Stomiidae; genus Borostomias; species Borostomias antarcticus. The sequence goes on from NC_140243.1 coordinate 27,978,668, forward strand.
AGCTACTGCCCATCCCAACTATGCTACTATCAAACCAATGTGCTAGCTACTGTCCATCCCAACAATGCTACTATCAAACCAATGTGCTAGCTACTGTCCATCCCAACTATGCTACTATCAAACCAATGTGCTAGCTACTGTCCATCCCAACAATGCTACTATCAAACCAATGTGCTAGCTACTGTCCATCCCAACTATGCTACTATCAAACCATTGTGCTAGCTACTGTACATCCCAACTATGCTATCAAACCTATGTGCTAGCTACTGTCCATCCCAACTATGCTACTATCAAACCAATGTGCTAGCTACTGTCCATCCCAACTATGCTACTATCAAACCAATGTGCTAGCTACTGTCCATCCCAACTATGCTACTATCAAACCAATGTGCTAGCTACTGTCCATCCCAACTATGCTACTATCAAACCAATGTGCTAGCTAATGTCCATCCCAACTATGCTACTATCAAACCAATGTGCTAGCTACTGTCCATCCCAACTATGCTTCTATCAAACCAATGTGCTAGCTACTGTACATCCCAACTATGCTACTATCAAACCAATGTGCTAGCTACTGTCCATCCCAACTATGCTACTATCAAACCAATGTGCTAGCTAATGTCCATCCCAACTATGCTACTATCAAACCAATGTGCTAGCTACTGTCCATCCCAACTATGCTACTATCAAACCAATATGCTAGGTACTGCCCATCCCAACTATGCTACTATCAAACCAATGTGCTAGCTACTGTCCATCCCAACAATGCTACTATCAAACCAATGTGCTAGCTACTGTCCATCCCAACTATGCTACTATCAAACCAATGTGCTAGCTACTGTCCATCCCAACAATGCTACTATCAAACCAATGTGCTAGCTACTGTCCATCCCAACTATGCTACTATCAAACCATTGTGCTAGCTACTGTACATCCCAACTATGCTATCAAACCTATGTGCTAGCTACTGTCCATCCCAACTATGCTACTATCAAACCAATGTGCTAGCTACTGTCCATCCCAACTATGCTACTATCAAACCAATGTGCTAGCTACTGTCCATCCCAACTATGCTACTATCAAACCAATGTGCTAGCTACTGTCCATCCCAACTATGCTACTATCAAACCAATGTGCTAGCTACTGTCCATCCCAACTATGCCATCAAACCTATGTGCTAGCTACTGTACATCCCAACTATGCTACTATCAAACCAATGTGCTAGCTACTGTCCATCCCAACTATGCTATCAAACCAATGTGCTAGCTACTGTCCATCCCAACTATGCAACTATCAAACCTATGTGCTAGAGTACATCCCAACTATGCTACTATCAAACCTATGTGCTAGAGTACATCCCAACTATGCTACTATCAAACCAATGTGCTAGCTACTGTCCATCCCAACTATGCTACTATCAAACCAGTGTGCTAGCTACTGTACATCCCAACTCTGCTACTATCAAACCAATGTGCTAACTACTGTACATACCAACTAGGCTACTATAAAACATATGTGCTAGCTACATCCCAACTATGCTACTATCAAACCAATGTGCTAGCTACTGTACATCCTAACCATGCTACTATCAAACCTATGTGCTAGAGTACATCCCAACTATGCTACTATCAAACCTATGTGCTAGAGTACATCCCAACTATGCTACTATCAAACCAATGTGCTAGCTACTGTCCATCCCAACTATGCTACTATCAAACCAATGTGCTAGCTACTGTACATCCCAACTATGTTACTATCAAACCAATGTGCTAGCTACTGTACATCCCAACTATTCTATCAAACCAATGTGCTAGCTACTGTACATTCCAACTATGCTACTATCAAACCAATGTGCTAGCTACTGTACATCCCAACTATGCTACTATCAAACCAATGTGCTAGCTACTGTCCATCCCAACTATGCTATCAAACCAATGTGCTAGCTACTGTCCATCCCAACTATGCTACTATCAAACCAATGTGCTAGCTACTGTCCATCCCAACTATGCTATCAAACCTATGTGCTAGCTACTGTCCATCCCAACTATGCTTCTATCAAACCAATGTGCTAGCTACTGTCCATCCCAACTATGCTACTATCAAACCAATGTGCTAGCTACTGTCCATCCCAACTATGCTACTATCAAACCAATGTGATAGCTACTGCCCATCCCAACTATGCTACTAACAAACCAATGTGTTAGCTACTGTCCATCCTAACTATGCTACTATCAAACCAATGAGCTAGCTACTGTCCATCCCAACTATGCTACTATCAAACCAATGTGCTAGCTACTGTCCATCCCAACTATGCTTCTATCAAACCAATGTGCTAGCTACTGTACATCCCAACTATGCTACTATCAAACCAATGTGCTAGCTACTGTCCATCCCAACTATGCTAATATCAAACCAATGTGCTAGCTACTGTCCTTCCCAACTATGCTACTATCAAAGCAATGTGCTAGCTACTGTCCATCCCAACAATGCTACTATCAAACCAATGTGCTAGCTACTGTCCATCCCAACTATGCTACTATCAAACCAATGTGCTAGCTACTGTCCATCCCAACTATGCTACTATCAAACCAATGTGCTAGCTACTGTCCATCCCAACTATGCTACTATCAAACCAATGTGCTAGCTAATGTCCATCCCAACTATGCTACTATCAAACCAATGTGCTAGCTACTGTCCATCCCAACTATGCTACTATCAAACCAATATGCTAGCTACTGCCCATCCCAACTATGCTACTATCAAACCAATGTGCTAGCTACTGTCCATCCCAACAATGCTACTATCAAACCAATGTGCTAGCTACTGTCCATCCCAACTATGCTACTATCAAACCAATGTGCTAGCTACTGTCCATCCCAACAATGCTACTATCAAACCAATGTGCTAGCTACTGTCCATCCCAACTATGCTACTATCAAACCATTGTGCCAGCTACTGTACATCCCAACTATGCTATCAAACCTATGTGCTAGCTACTGTCCATCCCAACTATGCTACTATCAAACCAATGTGCTAGCTACTGTCCATCCCAACTATGCTACTATCAAACCAATGTGCTAGCTACTGTCCATCCCAACTATGCTACTATCAAACCAATGTGCTAGCTACTGTCCATCCCAACTATGCCATCAAACCTATGTGCTAGCTACTGTACGTCCCAACTATGCTACTATCAAACCAATGTGCTAGCTACTGTCCATCCCAACTATGCTATCAAACCAATGTGCTAGCTACTGTCCATCCCAACTATGATACTATCAAACCAATGTGCTAGCTACTGTCCATCCCAACTATGCTACTATCAAACCAATGTGCTAGCTACTGCCCATCCCAACTATGCTACTAACAAACCAATGTGCTAGCTACTGTCCATCCCAACTATGCTACTATCAAACCAATGAGCTAGCTACTGTCCATCCCAACTATGCTATCAAACCAATGTGCTAGCTACTGTCCATCCCAACTATGCTACTATCAAACCAATGTGCTAGCTACTGTCCATCCCAACTATGCTACTATCAAACCAATGTGCTAGCTACTGCCCATCCCAACTATGCTACTAACAAACCAATGTGCTAGCTACTGTCCATCCCAACTATGCTACTATCAAACCAAAGTGCTAGCTACTGTCCATCCCAACTATGCTACTATCAAACCAATGTGCTAGCTACTGTACATCCCAACTATTCTATGAAACCAATGTGCTAGCTACTGTACATCCCAACTATGCAACTATCAAACCTATGTGCTAGAGTTCATCCCAACTATGCTACTATCAAACCTATGTGCTAGAGTACATCCCAACTATGCTACTATCAAACCAATGTGCTAGCTACTGTCCATCCCAACTATGCTACTATCAAACCAGTGTGCTAGCTACTGTACATCCCAACTCTGCTACTATCAAACCAATGTGCTAACTACTGTCCATCCCAACTATGCTACTATCAAACCAATGTGCTAGCTACTGTCCATCCCAACAATGCTACTATCAAACCAATGTGCTAGCTACTGTCCATCCCAACTATGCTACTATCAAACCAATGTGCTAGCTACTGTCCATCCCAACAATGCTACTATCAAACCAATGTGCTAGCTACTGTCCATCCCAACTATGCTACTATCAAACCATTGTGCCAGCTACTGTACATCCCAACTATGCTATCAAACCTATGTGCAAGCTACTGTCCATCCCAACTATGCTACTATCAAACCAATGTGCTAGCTACTGTCCATCCCAACTATGCTACTATCAAACCAATGTGCTAGCTACTGTCCATCCCAACTATGCTACTATCAAACCAATGTGCTAGCTACTGTCCATCCCAACTATGCCATCAAACCTATGTGCTAGCTACTGTACGTCCCAACTATGCTACTATCAAACCAATGTGCTAGCTACTGTCCATCCCAACTATGCTATCAAACCAATGTGCTAGCTACTGTCCATCCCAACTATGCTACTATCAAACCAATGTGCTAGCTACTGTCCATCCCAACTATGCTACTATCAAACCAATGTGCTAGCTACTGCCCATCCCAACTATGCTACTAACAAACCAATGTGCTAGCTACTGTCCATCCCAACTATGCTACTATCAAACCAATGAGCTAGCTACTGTCCATCCCAACTATGCTATCAAACCAATGTGCTAGCTACTGTCCATCCCAACTATGCTACTATCAAACCAATGTGCTAGCTACTGTCCATCCCAACTATGCTACTATCAAACCAATGTGCTAGCTACTGCCCATCCCAACTATGCTACTAACAAACCAATGTGCTAGCTACTGTCCATCCCAACTATGCTACTATCAAACCAAAGTGCTAGCTACTGTCCATCCCAACTATGCTACTATCAAACCAATGTGCTAGCTACTGTACATCCCAACTATTCTATGAAACCAATGTGCTAGCTACTGTACATCCCAACTATCCAACTATCAAACCTATGTGCTAGAGTTCATCCCAACTATGCTACTATCAAACCTATGTGCTAGAGTACATCCCAACTATGCTACTATCAAACCAATGTGCTAGCTACTGTCCATCCCAACTATGCTACTATCAAACCAGTGTGCTAGCTACTGTACATCCCAACTCTGCTACTATCAAACCAATGTGCTAACTACTGTCCATCCCAACTATGCTACTATCAAACCAATGTGCTAGCTACTGTCCATCCCAACAATGCTACTATCAAACCAATGTGCTAGCTACTGTCCATCCCAACTATGCTACTATCAAACCAATGTGCTAGCTACTGTCCATCCCAACAATGCTACTATCAAACCAATGTGCTAGCTACTGTCCATCCCAACTATGCTACTATCAAACCATTGTGCCAGCTACTGTACATCCCAACTATGCTATCAAACCTATGTGCTAGCTACTGTCCATCCCAACTATGCTACTATCAAACCAATGTGCTAGCTACTGTCCATCCCAACTATGCTACTATCAAACCAATGTGCTAGCTACTGTCCATCCCAACTATGCTACTATCAAACCAATGTGCTAGCTACTGTCCATCCCAACTATGCCATCAAACCTATGTGCTAGCTACTGTACGTCCCAACTATGCTACTATCAAACCAATGTGCTAGCTACTGTCCATCCCAACTATGCTATCAAACCAATGTGCTAGCTACTGTCCATCCCAACTATGCTACTATCAAACCAATGTGCTAGCTACTGTCCATCCCAACTATGCTACTATCAAACCAATGTGCTAGCTACTGCCCATCCCAACTATGCTACTAACAAACCAATGTGCTAGCTACTGTCCATCCCAACTATGCTACTATCAAACCAATGAGCTAGCTACTGTCCATCCCAACTATGCTATCAAACCAATGTGCTAGCTACTGTCCATCCCAACTATGCTACTATCAAACCAATGTGCTAGCTACTGTCCATCCCAACTATGCTACTATCAAACCAATGTGCTAGCTACTGCCCATCCCAACTATGCTACTAACAAACCAATGTGCTAGCTACTGTCCATCCCAACTATGCTACTATCAAACCAAAGTGCTAGCTACTGTCCATCCCAACTATGCTACTATCAAACCAATGTGCTAGCTACTGTACATCCCAACTATTCTATGAAACCAATGTGCTAGCTACTGTACATCCCAACTATGCAACTATCAAACCTATGTGCTAGAGTACATCCCAACTATGCTACTATCAAACCTATGTGCTAGAGTACATCCCAACTATGCTACTATCAAACCAATGTGCTAGCTACTGTCCATCCCAACTATGCTACTATCAAACCAGTGTGCTAGCTACTGTACATCCCAACTCTGCTACTATCAAACCAATGTGCTAACTACTGTACATACCAACTAGGCTACTATCAAACATATGTGCTAGCTACATCCCAACTATGCTACTATCAAACCAATGTGCTAGCTACTGTACATCCTAACCATGCTACTATCAAACCTATGTGCTAGAGTACATCCCAACTATGCTACTATCAAACCTATGTGCTAGAGTACATCCCAACTATGCTACTATCAAACCAATGTGCTAGCTACTGTCCATCCCAACTATGCTACTATCAAACCAATGTGCTAGCTACTGTACATCCCAACTATTCTATCAAACCAATGTGCTAGCTACTGTACATTCCAACTATGCTACTATCAAACCAATGTGCTAGCTACTGTACATCCCAACTATGCTACTATCAAACCAATGTGCTAGCTACTGTCCATCCCAACTATGCTATCAAACCAATGTGCTAGCTACTGTCCATCCCAACTATGCTACTATCAAACCAATGTGCTAGCTAATGTCCATCCCAACTATGCTATCAAACCTATGTGCTAGCTACTGTCCATCCCAACTATGCTTCTATCAAACCAATGTGCTAGCTACTGTCCATCCCAACTATGCTACTATCAAACCAATGTGCTAGCTACTGTCCATCCCAACTATGCTACTATCAAACCAATGTGCTAGCTACTGCCCATCCCAACTATGCTACTAACAAACCAATGTGTTAGCTACTGTCCATCCCAACTATGCTACTATCAAACCAATGAGCTAGCTACTGTCCATCCCAACTATGCTACTATCAAACCAATGTGCTAGCTACTGTCCATCCCAACTATGCTTCTATCAAACCAATGTGCTAGCTACTGTACATCCCAACTATGCTACTATCAAACCAATGTGCTAGCTACTGTCCATCCCAACTATGCTACTATCAAACCAATGTGCTAGCTACTGTCCATCCCAACTATGCTATCAAACCTATGTGCTAGCTACTGTCCATCCCAACTATGCTTCTATCAAACCAATGTGCTAGCTACTGTCCATCCCAACTATGCTACTATCAAACCAATGTGCTAGCTACTGTCCATCCCAACTATGCTACTATCAAACCAATGTGCTAGTTACTGCCCATCCCAACTATGCTACTAACAAACCAATGTGTTAGCTACTGTCCATCCCAACTATGCTACTATCAAACCAATGAGCTAGCTACTGTCCATCCCAACTATGCTACTATCAAACCAATGTGCTAGCTACTGTCCATCCCAACTATGCTATCAAACCAATGTGCTAGCTACTGTCCATCCCAACTATGCTACTATCAAACCAATGTGCTAGCTACTGTCCATCCCAACTATGCTATCAAACCTATGTGCTAGCTACTGTCCATCCCAACTATGCTTCTATCAAACCAATGTGCTAGCTACTGTCCATCCCAACTATGCTACTATCAAACCAATGTGCTAGCTACTGTCCATCCCAACTATGCTTCTATCAAACCAATGTGCTAGCTACTGTACATCCCAACTATGCTACTATCAAACCAATGGGCTAGCTACTGTCCATCCCAACTATGCTACTATCAAACCAATGTGCTAGCTACTGTACATCCCAACTATGCTACTATCAAACCAATGTGCTAGCTACTGTCCATCCCAACTATGCTAATATCAAACCAATGTGCTAGCTACTGTCCTTCCCAACTATGCTACTATCAAAGCAATGTGCTAGCTACTGTCCATCCCAACAATGCTACTATCAAACCAATGTGCTAGCTACTGTCCATCCCAACTATGCTACTATCAAACCAATGTGCTAGCTACTGTCCATCCCAACAATGCTACTATCAAACCAATGTGCTAGCTACTGTCCATCCCAACTATGCTACTATCAAACCATTGTGCTAGCTACTGTACATCCCAACTATGCTATCAAACCTATGTGCTAGCTACTGTCCATCCCAACTATGCTACTATCAAACCAATGTGCTAGCTACTGTCCATCCCAACTATGCTACTATCAAACCAATGTGCTAGCTACTGTCCATCCCAACTATGCTACTATCAAACCAATGTGCTAGCTACTGTCCATCCCAACTATGCTACTATCAAACCAATGTGCTAGCTACTGTCCATCCCAACTATGCCATCAAACCTATGTGCTAGCTACTGTACATCCCAACTATGCTACTATCAAACCAATGTGCTAGCTACTGTCCATCCCAACTATGCTATCAAACCAATGTGCTAGCTACTGTCCATCCCAACTATGCAACTATCAAACCTATGTGCTAGAGTACATCCCAACTATGCTACTATCAAACCTATGTGCTAGAGTACATCCCAACTATGCTACTATCAAACCAATGTGCTAGCTACTGTCCATCCCAACTATGCTACTATCAAACCAGTGTGCTAGCTACTGTACATCCCAACTCTGCTACTATCAAACCAATGTGCTAACTACTGTACATACCAACTAGGCTACTATAAAACATATGTGCTAGCTACATCCCAACTATGCTACTATCAAACCAATGTGCTAGCTACTGTACATCCTAACCATGCTACTATCAAACCTATGTGCTAGAGTACATCCCAACTATGCTACTATCAAACCTATGTGCTAGAGTACATCCCAACTATGCTACTATCAAACCAATGTGCTAGCTACTGTCCATCCCAACTATGCTACTATCAAACCAATGTGCTAGCTACTGTACATCCCAACTATGTTACTATCAAACCAATGTGCTAGCTACTGTACATCCCAACTATTCTATCAAACCAATGTGCTAGCTACTGTACATTCCAACTATGCTACTATCAAACCAATGTGCTAGCTACTGTACATCCCAACTATGCTACTATCAAACCAATGTGCTAGCTACTGTCCATCCCAACTATGCTATCAAACCAATGTGCTAGCTACTGTCCATCCCAACTATGCTACTATCAAACCAATGTGCTAGCTACTGTCCATCCCAACTATGCTATCAAACCTATGTGCTAGCTACTGTCCATCCCAACTATGCTTCTATCAAACCAATGTGCTAGCTACTGTCCATCCCAACTATGCTACTATCAAACCAATGTGCTAGCTACTGTCCATCCCAACTATGCTACTATCAAACCAATGTGATAGCTACTGCCCATCCCAACTATGCTACTAACAAACCAATGTGTTAGCTACTGTCCATCCTAACTATGCTACTATCAAACCAATGAGCTAGCTACTGTCCATCCCAACTATGCTACTATCAAACCAATGTGCTAGCTACTGTCCATCCCAACTATGCTTCTATCAAACCAATGTGCTAGCTACTGTACATCCCAACTATGCTACTATCAAACCAATGTGCTAGCTACTGTCCATCCCAACTATGCTAATATCAAACCAATGTGCTAGCTACTGTCCTTCCCAACTATGCTACTATCAAAGCAATGTGCTAGCTACTGTCCATCCCAACAATGCTACTATCAAACCAATGTGCTAGCTACTGTCCATCCCAACTATGCTACTATCAAACCAATGTGCTAGCTACTGTCCATCCCAACTATGCTATCAAACCTATGTGCTAGCTACTGTCCATCCCAACTATGCTTCTATCAAACCAATGTGCTAGCTACTGTCCATCCCAACTATGCTACTATCAAACCAATGTGCTAGCTACTGTCCATCCCAACTATGCTTCTATCAAACCAATGTGCTAGCTACTGTACATCCCAACTATGCTACTATCAAACCAATGGGCTAGCTACTGTCCATCCCAACTATGCTACTATCAAACCAATGTGCTAGCTACTGTACATCCCAACTATGCTACTATCAAACCAATGTGCTAGCTACTGTCCATCCCAACTATGCTAATATCAAACCAATGTGCTAGCTACTGTCCTTCCCAACTATGCTACTATCAAAGCAATGTGCTAGCTACTGTCCATCCCAACAATGCTACTATCAAACCAATGTGCTAGCTACTGTCCATCCCAACTATGCTACTATCAAACCAATGTGCTAGCTACTGTCCATCCCAACTATGCTACTATCAAACCAATGTGCTAGCTACTGTCCATCCCAACTATGCTACTAACAAACCAATGTGCTAGCTAATGTCCATCCCAACTATGCTACTATCAAACCAATGTGCTAGCTACTGTCCATCCCAACTATGCTACTATCAAACCAATATGCTAGCTACTGCCCATCCCAACTATGCTACTATCAAACCAATGTGCTAGCTACTGTCCATCCCAACAATGCTACTATCAAACCAATGTGCTAGCTACTGTCCATCCCAACTATGCTACTATCAAACCAATGTGCTAGCTACTGTCCATCCCAACAATGCTACTATCAAACCAATGTGCTAGCTACTGTCCATCCCAACTATGCTACTATCAAACCATTGTGCTAGCTACTGTACATCCCAACTATGCTATCAAACCTATGTGCTAGCTACTGTCCATCCCAACTATGCTACTATCAAACCAATGTGCTAGCTACTGTCCATCCCAACTATGCTACTATCAAACCAATGTGCTAGCTACTGTCCATCCCAACTATGCTACTATCAAACCAATGTGCTAGCTACTGTCCATCCCAACTATGCTACTATCAAACCAATGTGCTAGCTAATGTCCATCCCAACTATGCTACTATCAAACCAATGTGCTAGCTACTGTCCATCCCAACTATGCTTCTATCAAACCAATGTGCTAGCTACTGTACATCCCAACTATGCTACTATCAAACCAATGTGCTAGCTACTGTCCATCCCAACTATGCTACTATCAAACCAATGTGCTAGCTAATGTCCATCCCAACTATGCTACTATCAAACCAATGTGCTAGCTACTGTCCATCCCAACTATGCTACTATCAAACCAATATGCTAGGTACTGCCCATCCCAACTATGCTACTATCAAACCAATGTGCTAGCTACTGTCCATCCCAACAATGCTACTATCAAACCAATGTGCTAGCTACTGTCCATCCCAACTATGCTACTATCAAACCAATGTGCTAGCTACTGTCCATCCCAACAATGCTACTATCAAACCAATGTGCTAGCTACTGTCCATCCCAACTATGCTACTATCAAACCATTGTGCTAGCTACTGTACATCCCAACTATGCTATCAAACCTATGTGCTAGCTACTGTCCATCCCAACTATGCTACTATCAAACCAATGTGCTAGCTACTGTCCATCCCAACTATGCTACTATCAAACCAATGTGCTAGCTACTGTCCATCCCAACTATGCTACTATCAAACCAATGTGCTAGCTACTGTCCATCCCAACTATGCTACTATCAAACCAATGTGCTAGCTACTGTCCATCCCAACTATGCCATCAAACCTATGTGCTAGCTACTGTACATCCCAACTATGCTACTATCAAACCAATGTGCTAGCTACTGTCCATCCCAACTATGCTATCAAACCAATGTGCTAGCTACTGTCCATCCCAACTATGCAACTATCAAACCTATGTGCTAGAGTACATCCCAACTATGCTACTATCAAACCTATGTGCTAGAGTACATCCCAACTATGCTACTATCAAACCAATGTGCTAGCTACTGTCCATCCCAACTATGCTACTATCAAACCAGTGTGCTAGCTACTGTACATCCCAACTCTGCTACTATCAAACCAATGTGCTAACTACTGTACATACCAACTAGGCTACTATAAAACATATGTGCTAGCTACATCCCAACTATGCTACTATCAAACCAATGTGCTAGCTACTGTACATCCTAACCATGCTACTATCAAACCTATGTGCTAGAGTACATCCCAACTATGCTACTATCAAACCTATGTGCTAGAGTACATCCCAACTATGCTACTATCAAACCAATGTGCTAGCTACTGTCCATCCCAACTATGCTACTATCAAACCAATGTGCTAGCTACTGTACATCCCAACTATGTTACTATCAAACCAATGTGCTAGCTACTGTACATCCCAACTATTCTATCAAACCAATGTGCTAGCTACTGTACATTCCAACTATGCTACTATCAAACCAATGTGCTAGCTACTGTACATCCCAACTATGCTACTATCAAACCAATGTGCTAGCTACTGTCCATCCCAACTATGCTATCAAACCAATGTGCTAGCTACTGTCCATCCCAACTATGCTACTATCAAACCAATGTGCTAGCTACTGTCCATCCCAACTATGCTATCAAACCTATGTGCTAGCTACTGTCCATCCCAACTATGCTTCTATCAAACCAATGTGCTAGCTACTGTCCATCCCAACTATGCTACTATCAAACCAATGTGCTAGCTACTGTCCATCCCAACTATGCTACTATCAAACCAATGTGATAGCTACTGCCCATCCCAACTATGCTACTAACAAACCAATGTGTTAGCTACTGTCCATCCTAACTATGCTACTATCAAACCAATGAGCTAGCTACTGTCCATCCCAACTATGCTACTATCAAACCAATGTGCTAGCTACTGTCCATCCCAACTATGCTTCTATCAAACCAATGTGCTAGCTACTGTACATCCCAACTATGCTACTATCAAACCAATGTGCTAGCTACTGTCCATCCCAACTATGCTAATATCAAACCAATGTGCTAGCTACTGTCCTTCCCAACTATGCTACTATCAAAGCAATGTGCTAGCTACTGTCCATCCCAACAATGCTACTATCAAACCAATGTGCTAGCTACTGTCCATCCCAACTATGCTACTATCAAACCAATGTGCTAGCTACTGTCCATCCCAACTATGCTACTATCAAACCAATGTGCTAGCTACTGTCCATCCCAACTATGCTACTATCAAACCAATGTGCTAGCTAATGTCCATCCCAACTATGCTACTATCAAACCAATGTGCTAGCTACTGTCCATCCCAACTATGCTACTATCAAACCAATATGCTAGCTACTGCCCATCCCAACTATGCTACTATCAAACCAATGTGCTAGCTACTGTCCATCCCAACAATGCTACTATCAAACCAATGTGCTAGCTACTGTCCATCCCAACTATGCTACTATCAAACCAATGTGCTAGCTACTGTCCATCCCAACAATGCTACTATCAAACCAATGTGCTAGCTACTGTCCATCCCAACTATGCTACTATCAAACCATTGTGCCAGCTACTGTACATCCCAACTATGCTATCAAACCTATGTGCTAGCTACTGTCCATCCCAACTATGCTACTATCAAACCAATGTGCTAGCTACTGTCCATCCCAACTATGCTACTATCAAACCAATGTGCTAGCTACTGTCCATCCCAACTATGCTACTATCAAACCAATGTGCTAGCTACTGTCCATCCCAACTATGCCATCAAACCTATGTGCTAGCTACTGTACGTCCCAACTATGCTACTATCAAACCAATGTGCTAGCTACTGTCCATCCCAACTATGCTATCAAACCAATGTGCTAGCTACTGTCCATCCCAACTATGATACTATCAAACCAATGTGCTAGCTACTGTCCATCCCAACTATGCTACTATCAAACCAATGTGCTAGCTACTGCCCATCCCAACTATGCTACTAACAAACCAATGTGCTAGCTACTGTCCATCCCAACTATGCTACTATCAAACCAATGAGCTAGCTACTGTCCATCCCAACTATGCTATCAAACCAATGTGCTAGCTACTGTCCATCCCAACTATGCTACTATCAAACCAATGTGCTAGCTACTGTCCATCCCAACTATGCTACTATCAAACCAATGTGCTAGCTACTGCCCATCCCAACTATGCTACTAACAAACCAATGTGCTAGCTACTGTCCATCCCAACTATGCTACTATCAAACCAAAGTGCTAGCTACTGTCCATCCCAACTATGCTACTATCAAACCAATGTGCTAGCTACTGTACATCCCAACTATTCTATGAAACCAATGTGCTAGCTACTGTACATCCCAACTATGCAACTATCAAACCTATGTGCTAGAGTTCATCCCAACTATGCTACTATCAAACCTATGTGCTAGAGTACATCCCAACTATGCTACTATCAAACCAATGTGCTAGCTACTGTCCATCCCAACTATGCTACTATCAAACCAGTGTGCTAGCTACTGTACATCCCAACTCTGCTACTATCAAACCAATGTGCTAACTACTGTCCATCCCAACTATGCTACTATCAAACCAATGTGCTAGCTACTGTCCATCCCAACAATGCTACTATCAAACCAATGTGCTAGCTACTGTCCATCCCAACTATGCTACTATCAAACCAATGTGCTAGCTACTGTCCATCCCAACAATGCTACTATCAAACCAATGTGCTAGCTACTGTCCATCCCAACTATGCTACTATCAAACCATTGTGCCAGCTACTGTACATCCCAACTATGCTATCAAACCTATGTGCAAGCTACTGTCCATCCCAACTATGCTACTATCAAACCAATGTGCTAGCTACTGTCCATCCCAACTATGCTACTATCAAACCAATGTGCTAGCTACTGTCCATCCCAACTATGCTACTATCAAACCAATGTGCTAGCTACTGTCCATCCCAACTATGCCATCAAACCTATGTGCTAGCTACTGTACGTCCCAACTATGCTACTATCAAACCAATGTGCTAGCTACTGTCCATCCCAACTATGCTATCAAACCAATGTGCTAGCTACTGTCCATCCCAACTATGCTACTATCAAACCAATGTGCTAGCTACTGTCCATCCCAACTATGCTACTATCAAACCAATGTGCTAGCTACTGCCCATCCCAACTATGCTACTAACAAACCAATGTGCTAGCTACTGTCCATCCCAACTATGCTACTATCAAACCAATGAGCTAGCTACTGTCCATCCCAACTATGCTATCAAACCAATGTGCTAGCTACTGTCCATCCCAACTATGCTACTATCAAACCAATGTGCTAGCTACTGTCCATCCCAACTATGCTACTATCAAACCAATGTGCTAGCTACTGCCCATCCCAACTATGCTACTAACAAACCAATGTGCTAGCTACTGTCCATCCCAACTATGCTACTATCAAACCAAAGTGCTAGCTACTGTCCATCCCAACTATGCTACTATCAAACCAATGTGCTAGCTACTGTACATCCCAACTATTCTATGAAACCAATGTGCTAGCTACTGTACATCCCAACTATCCAACTATCAAACCTATGTGCTAGAGTTCATCCCAACTATGCTACTATCAAACCTATGTGCTAGAGTACATCCCAACTATGCTACTATCAAACCAATGTGCTAGCTACTGTCCATCCCAACTATGCTACTATCAAACCAGTGTGCTAGCTACTGTACATCCCAACTCTGCTACTATCAAACCAATGTGCTAACTACTGTCCATCCCAACTATGCTACTATCAAACCAATGTGCTAGCTACTGTCCATCCCAACAATGCTACTATCAAACCAATGTGCTAGCTACTGTCCATCCCAACTATGCTACTATCAAACCAATGTGCTAGCTACTGTCCATCCCAACAATGCTACTATCAAACCAATGTGCTAGCTACTGTCCATCCCAACTATGCTACTATCAAACCATTGTGCCAGCTACTGTACATCCCAACTATGCTATCAAACCTATGTGCTAGCTACTGTCCATCCCAACTATGCTACTATCAAACCAATGTGCTAGCTACTGTCCATCCCAACTATGCTACTATCAAACCAATGTGCTAGCTACTGTCCATCCCAACTATGCTACTATCAAACCAATGTGCTAGCTACTGTCCATCCCAACTATGCCATCAAACCTATGTGCTAGCTACTGTACGTCCCAACTATGCTACTATCAAACCAATGTGCTAGCTACTGTCCATCCCAACTATGCTATCAAACCAATGTGCTAGCTACTGTCCATCCCAACTATGCTACTATCAAACCAATGTGCTAGCTACTGTCCATCCCAACTATGCTACTATCAAACCAATGTGCTAGCTACTGCCCATCCCAACTATGCTACTAACAAACCAATGTGCTAGCTACTGTCCATCCCAACTATGCTACTATCAAACCAATGAGCTAGCTACTGTCCATCCCAACTATGCTATCAAACCAATGTGCTAGCTACTGTCCATCCCAACTATGCTACTATCAAACCAATGTGCTAGCTACTGTCCATCCCAACTATGCTACTATCAAACCAATGTGCTAGCTACTGCCCATCCCAACTATGCTACTAACAAACCAATGTGCTAGCTACTGTCCATCCCAACTATGCTACTATCAAACCAAAGTGCTAGCTACTGTCCATCCCAACTATGCTACTATCAAACCAATGTGCTAGCTACTGTACATCCCAACTATTCTATGAAACCAATGTGCTAGCTACTGTACATCCCAACTATGCAACTATCAAACCTATGTGCTAGAGTACATCCCAACTATGCTACTATCAAACCTATGTGCTAGAGTACATCCCAACTATGCTACTATCAAACCAATGTGCTAGCTACTGTCCATCCCAACTATGCTACTATCAAACCAGTGTGCTAGCTACTGTACATCCCAACTCTGCTACTATCAAACCAATGTGCTAACTACTGTACATACCAACTAGGCTACTATCAAACATATGTGCTAGCTACATCCCAACTATGCTACTATCAAACCAATGTGCTAGCTACTGTACATCCTAACCATGCTACTATCAAACCTATGTGCTAGAGTACATCCCAACTATGCTACTATCAAACCTATGTGCTAGAGTACATCCCAACTATGCTACTATCAAACCAATGTGCTAGCTACTGTCCATCCCAACTATGCTACTATCAAACCAATGTGCTAGCTACTGTACAACCCAACTATTCTATCAAACCAATGTGCTAGCTACTGTACATTCCAACTATGCTACTATCAAACCAATGTGCTAGCTACTGTACATCCCAACTATGCTACTATCAAACCAATGTGCTAGCTACTGTCCATCCCAACTATGCTATCAAACCAATGTGCTAGCTACTGTCCATCCCAACTATGCTACTATCAAACCAATGTGCTAGCTAATGTCCATCCCAACAATGCTATCAAACCTATGTGCTAGCTACTGTCCATCCCAACTATGCTTCTATCAAACCAATGTGCTAGCTACTGTCCATCCCAACTATGCTACTATCAAACCAATGTGCTAGCTACTGTCCATCCCAACTATGCTACTATCAAACCAATGTGCTAGCTACTGCCCATCCCAACTATGCTACTAACAAACCAATGTGTTAGCTACTGTCCATCCCAACTATGCTACTATCAAACCAATGAGCTAGCTACTGTCCATCCCAACTATGCTACTATCAAACCAATGTGCTAGCTACTGTCCATCCCAACTATGCTTCTATCAAACCAATGTGCTAGCTACTGTACATCCCAACTATGCTACTATCAAACCAATGTGCTAGCTACTGTCCATCCCAACTATGCTACTATCAAACCAATGTGCTAGCTACTGTCCATCCCAACTATGCTATCAAACCTATGTGCTAGCTACTGTCCATCCCAACTATGCTTCTATCAAACCAATGTGCTAGCTACTGTCCATCCCAACTATGCTACTATCAAACCAATGTGCTAGCTACTGTCCATCCCAACTATGCTACTATCAAACCAATGTGCTAGTTACTGCCCATCCCAACTATGCTACTAACAAACCAATGTGTTAGCTACTGTCCATCCCAACTATGCTACTATCAAACCAATGAGCTAGCTACTGTCCATCCCAACTATGCTACTATCAAACCAATGTGCTAGCTACTGTCCATCCCAACTATGCTTCTATCAAACCAATGTGCTAGCTACTGTACATCCCAACTATGCTACTATCAAACCAATGTGCTAGCTACTGTCCATCCCAACTATGCTAATATCAAACCAATGTGCTAGCTACTGTCCTTCCCAACTATGCTACTATCAAAGCAATGTGCTAGCTACTGTCCATCCCAACAATGCTACTATCAAACCAATGTGCTAGCTACTGTCCATCCCAACTATGCTACTATCAAACCAATGTGCTAGCTACTGTCCATCCCAACTATGCTACTATCAAACCAATGTGCTAGCTACTGTCCATCCCAACTATGCTACTATCAAACCAATGTGCTAGCTAATGTCCATCCCAACTATGCTACTATCAAACCAATGTGCTAGCTACTGTCCATCCCAACTATGCTACTATCAAACCAATATGCTAGGTACTGCCCATCCCAACTATGCTACTATCAACCCAATGTGCTAGCTACTGTCCATCCCAACAATGCTACTATCAAACCAATGTGCTAGCTACTGTCCATCCCAACTATGCTACTATCAAACCAATGTGCTAGCTACTGTCCATCCCAACAATGCTACTATCAAACCAATGTGCTAGCTACTGTCCATCCCAACTATGCTACTATCAAACCATTGTGCTAGCTACTGTACATCCCAACTATGCTATCAAACCTATGTGCTAGCTACTGTCCATCCCAACTATGCTACTATCAAACCAATGTGCTAGCTACTGTCCATCCCAACTATGCTACTATCAAACCAATGTGCTAGCTACTGTCCATCCCAACTATGCTACTATCAAACCAATGTGCTAGCTACTGTCCATCCCAACTATGCTACTATCAAACCAATGTGCTAGCTACTGTCCATCCCAACTATGCCATCAAACCTATGTGCTAGCTACTGTACATCCCAACTATGCTACTATCAAACCAATGTGCTAGCTACTGTCCATCCCAACTATGCTATCAAACCAATGTGCTAGCTACTGTCCATCCCAACTATGCAACTATCAAACCTATGTGCTAGAGTACATCCCAACTATGCTACTATCAAACCTATGTGCTAGAGTACATCCCAACTATGCTACTATCAAACCAATGTGCTAGCTACTGTCCATCCCAACTATGCTACTATCAAACCAGTGTGCTAGCTACTGTACATCCCAACTCTGCTACTATCAAACCAATGTGCTAACTACTGTACATACCAACTAGGCTACTATAAAACATATGTGCTAGCTACATCCCAACTATGCTACTATCAAACCAATGTGCTAGCTACTGTACATCCTAACCATGCTACTATCAAACCTATGTGCTAGAGTACATCCCAACTATGCTACTATCAAACCTATGTGCTAGAGTACATCCCAACTATGCTACTATCAAACCAATGTGCTAGCTACTGTCCATCCCAACTATGCTACTATCAAACCAATGTGCTAGCTACTGTACATCCCAACTATGTTACTATCAAACCAATGTGCTAGCTACTGTACATCCCAACTATTCTATCAAACCAATGTGCTAGCTACTGTACATTCCAACTATGCTACTATCAAACCAATGTGCTAACTACTGTACATCCCAACTATGCTACTATCAAACCAATGTGCTAGCTACTGTCCATCCCAACTATGCTATCAAACCAATGTGCTAGCTACTGTCCATCCCAACTATGCTACTATCAAACCAATGTGCTAGCTACTGTCCATCCCAACTATGCTATCAAACCTATGTGCTAGCTACTGTCCATCCCAACTATGCTTCTATCAAACCAATGTGCTAGCTACTGTCCATCCCAACTATGCTACTATCAAACCAATGTGCTAGCTACTGTCCATCCCAACTATGCTTCTATCAAACCAATGTGCTAGCTACTGTACATCCCAACTATGCTACTATCAAACCAATGGGCTAGCTACTGTCCATCCCAACTATGCTACTATCAAACCAATGTGCTAGCTACTGTACATCCCAACTATGCTACTATCAAACCAATGTGCTAGCTACTGTCCATCCCAACTATGCTAATATCAAACCAATGTGCTAGCTACTGTCCTTCCCAACTATGCTACTATCAAAGCAATGTGCTAGCTACTGTCCATCCCAACAATGCTACTATCAAACCAATGTGCTAGCTACTGTCCATCCCAACTATGCTACTATCAAACCAATGTGCTAGCTACTGTCCATCCCAACTATGCTACTATCAAACCAATGTGCTAGCTACTGTCCATCCCAACTATGCTACTAACAAACCAATGTGCTAGCTAATGTCCATCCCAACTATGCTACTATCAAACCAATGTGCTAGCTACTGTCCATCCCAACTATGCTACTATCAAACCAATATGCTAGCTACTGCCCATCCCAACTATGCTACTATCAAACCAATGTGCTAGCTACTGTCCATCCCAACAATGCTACTATCAAACCAATGTGCTAGCTACTGTCCATCCCAACTATGCTACTATCAAACCAATGTGCTAGCTACTGTCCATCCCAACAATGCTACTATCAAACCAATGTGCTAGCTACTGTCCATCCCAACTATGCTACTATCAAACCATTGTGCTAGCTACTGTACATCCCAACTATGCTATCAAACCTATGTGCTAGCTACTGTCCATCCCAACTATGCTACTATCAAACCAATGTGCTAGCTACTGTCCATCCCAACTATGCTACTATCAAACCAATGTGCTAGCTACTGTCCATCCCAACTATGCTACTATCAAACCAATGTGCTAGCTACTGTCCATCCCAACTATGCTACTATCAAACCAATGTGCTAGCTACTGTCCATCCCAACTATGCCATCAAACCTATGTGCTAGCTACTGTACATCCCAACTATGCTACTATCAAACCAATGTGCTAGCTAATGTCCATCCCAACTATGCTACTATCAAACCAATGTGCTAGCTACTGTCCATCCCAACTATGCTTCTATCAAACCAATGTGCTAGCTACTGTACATCCCAACTATGCTACTATCAAACCAATGTGCTAGCTACTGTCCATCCCAACTATGCTAATATCAAACCAATGTGCTAGCTACTGTCCTTCCCAACTATGCTACTATCAAAGCAATGTGCTAGCTACTGTCCATCCCAACTATGCTACTATCAAACCAATGTGCTAGCTACTGTCCATCCCAACTATGCTACTATCAAACCAATGTGCTAGCTACTGTCCATCCCAACTATGCTACTATCAAACCAATGTGCTAGCTAATGTCCATCCCAACTATGCTACTATCAAACCAATGTGCTAGCTACTGTCCATCCCAACTATGCTACTATCAAACCAATATGCTAGCTACTGCCCATCCCAACTATGCTACTATCAAACCAATGTGCTAGCTACTGTCCATCCCAACAATGCTACTATCAAACCAATGTGCTAGCTACTGTCCATCCCAACTATGCTACTATCAAACCAATGTGCTAGCTACTGTCCATCCCAACAATGCTACTATCAAACCAATGTGCTAGCTACTGTCCATCCCAACTATGCTACTATCAAACCATTGTGCTAGCTACTGTACATCCCAACTATGCTATCAAACCTATGTGCTAGCTACTGTCCATCCCAACTATGCTACTATCAAACCAATGTGCTAGCTACTGTCCATCCCAACTATGCTACTATCAAACCAATGTGCTAGCTACTGTCCATCCCAACTATGCTACTATCAAACCAATATGCTAGCTACTGTCCATCCCAACTATGCTACTATCAAACCAATGTGCTAGCTACTGTCCATCCCAACTATGCCATCAAACCTATGTGCTAGCTACTGTACATCCCAACTATGCTACTATCAAACCAATGTGCTAGCTACTGTCCATCCCAACTATGCTATCAAACCAATGTGCTAGCTACTGTCCATCCCAACTATGCTACTATCAAACCAATGTGCTAGCTACTGTCCATCCCAACTATGCTACTATCAAACCAATGTGCTAGCTACTGCCCATCCCAACTATGCTACTAACAAACCAATGTGCTAGCTACTGTCCATCCCAACTATGCTACTATCAAACCAATGAGCTAGCTACTGTCCATCCCAACTATGCTATCAAACCAATGTGCTAGCTACTGTCCATCCCAACTATGCTACTATCAAACCAATGTGCTAGCTACTGTCCATCCCAACTATGCTACTATCAAACCAATGTGCTAGCTACTGCCCATCCCAACTATGCTACTAACAAACCAATGTGCTAGCTACTGTCCATCCCAACTATGCTACTATCAAACCAAAGTGCTAGCTACTGTCCATCCCAACTATGCTACTATCAAACCAATGTGCTAGCTACTGTACATCCCAACTATTCTATGAAACCAATGTGCTAGCTACTGTACATCCCAACTATGCAACTATCAAACCTATGTGCTAGAGTACATCCCAACTATGCTACTATCAAACCTATGTGCTAGAGTACATCCCAACTATGCTACTATCAAACCAATGTGCTAGCTACTGTCCATCCCAACTATGCTACTATCAAACCAGTGTGCTAGCTACTGTACATCCCAACTCTGCTACTATCAAACCAATGTGCTAGCTACTGTCCATCCCAACTATGCTACTATCAAACCAATGTGCTAGCTACTGCCCATCCCAACTATGCTACTAACAAACCAATGTGCTAGCTACTGTCCATCCCAACTATGCTACTATCAAACCAAAGTGCTAGCTACTGTCCATCCCAACTATGCTACTATCAAACCAATGTGCTAGCTACTGTACATCCCAACTATTCTATGAAACCAATGTGCTAGCTACTGTACATCCCAACTATGCAACTATCAAACCTATGTGCTAGAGTACATCCCAACTATGCTACTATCAAACCTATGTGCTAGAGTACATCCCAACTATGCTACTATCAAACCAATGTGCTAGCTACTGTCCATCCCAACTATGCTACTATCAAACCATTGTGCTAGCTACTGTACATCCCAACTATGCTATCAAACCTATGTGCTAGCTACTGTCCATCCCAACTATGCTACTATCAAACCAATGTGCTAGCTACTGTCCATCCCAACTATGCTACTATCAAACCAATGTGCTAGCTACTGTCCATCCCAACTATGCTACTATCAAACCAATGTGCTAGCTACTGTCCATCCCAACTATGCTACTATCAAACCAATGTGCTAGCTACTGTCCATCCCAACTATGCCATCAAACCTATGTGCTAGCTACTGTACATCCCAACTATGCTACTATCAAACCAATGTGCTAGCTAATGTCCATCCCAACTATGCTACTATCAAACCAATGTGCTAGCTACTGTCCATCCCAACTATGCTTCTATCAAACCAATGTGCTAGCTACTGTACATCCCAACTATGCTACTATCAAACCAATGTGCTAGCTACTGTCCATCCCAACTATGCTAATATCAAACCAATGTGCTAGCTACTGTCCTTCCCAACTATGCTACTATCAAAGCAATGTGCTAGCTACTGTCCATCCCAACTATGCTACTATCAAACCAATGTGCTAGCTACTGTCCATCCCAACTATGCTACTATCAAACCAATGTGCTAGCTACTGTCCATCCCAACTATGCTACTATCAAACCAATGTGCTAGCTAATGTCCATCCCAACTATGCTACTATCAAACCAATGTGCTAGCTACTGTCCATCCCAACTATGCTACTATCAAACCAATATGCTAGCTACTGCCCATCCCAACTATGCTACTATCAAACCAATGTGCTAGCTACTGTCCATCCCAACAATGCTACTATCAAACCAATGTGCTAGCTACTGTCCATCCCAACTATGCTACTATCAAACCAATGTGCTAGCTACTGTCCATCCCAACAATGCTACTATCAAACCAATGTGCTAGCTACTGTCCATCCCAACTATGCTACTATCAAACCATTGTGCTAGCTACTGTACATCCCAACTATGCTATCAAACCTATGTGCTAGCTACTGTCCATCCCAACTATGCTACTATCAAACCAATGTGCTAGCTACTGTCCATCCCAACTATGCTACTATCAAACCAATGTGCTAGCTACTGTCCATCCCAACTATGCTACTATCAAACCAATGTGCTAGCTACTGTCCATCCCAACTATGCTACTATCAAACCAATGTGCTAGCTACTGTCCATCCCAACTATGCCATCAAACCTATGTGCTAGCTACTGTACATCCCAACTATGCTACTATCAAACCAATGTGCTAGCTACTGTCCATCCCAACTATGCTATCAAACCAATGTGCTAGCTACTGTCCATCCCAACTATGCTACTATCAAACCAATGTGCTAGCTACTGTCCATCCCAACTATGCTACTATCAAACCAATGTGCTAGCTACTGCCCATCCCAACTATGCTACTAACAAACCAATGTGCTAGCTACTGTCCATCCCAACTATGCTACTATCAAACCAATGAGCTAGCTACTGTCCATCCCAACTATGCTATCAAACCAATGTGCTAGCTACTGTCCATCCCAACTATGCTACTATCAAACCAATGTGCTAGCTACTGTCCATCCCAACTATGCTACTATCAAACCAATGTGCTAGCTACTGCCCATCCCAACTATGCTACTAACAAACCAATGTGCTAGCTACTGTCCATCCCAACTATGCTACTATCAAACCAAAGTGCTAGCTACTGTCCATCCCAACTATGCTACTATCAAACCAATGTGCTAGCTACTGTACATCCCAACTATTCTATGAAACCAATGTGCTAGCTACTGTACATCCCAACTATGCAACTATCAAACCTATGTGCTAGAGTACATCCCAACTATGCTACTATCAAACCTATGTGCTAGAGTACATCCCAACTATGCTACTATCAAACCAATGTGCTAGCTACTGTCCATCCCAACTATGCTACTATCAAACCAGTGTGCTAGCTACTGTACATCCCAACTCTGCTACTATCAAACCAATGTGCTAACTACTGTACATACCAACTAGGCTACTATCAAACATATGTGCTAGCTACATCCCAACTATGCTACTATCAAACCAATGTGCTAGCTACTGTACATCCTAACCATGCTACTATCAAACCTATGTGCTAGAGTACATCCCAACTATGCTACTATCAAACCTATGTGCTAGAGTACATCCCAACTATGCTACTATCAAACCAATGTGCTAGCTACTGTCCATCCCAACTATGCTACTATCAAACCAATGTGCTAGCTACTGTACATCCCAACTATTCTATCAAACCAATGTGCTAGCTACTGTACATTCTAACTATGCTACTATCAAACCAATGTGCTAGCTACTGTACATCCCAACTATGCTACTATCAAACCAATGTGCTAGCTACTGTCCATCCCAACTATGCTATCAAACCAATGTGCTAGCTACTGTCCATCCCAACTATGCTACTATCAAACCAATGTGCTAGCTACTGTCCATCCCAACTATGCTATCAAACCTATGTGCTAGCTACTGTCCATCCCAACTATGCTTCTATCAAACCAATGTGCTAGCTACTGTCCATCCCAACTATGCTACTATCAAACCAATGAGCTAGCTACTGTCCATCCCAACTATGCTACTATCAAACCAATGTGCTAGCTACTGTCCATCCCAACTATGCTTCTATCAAACCAATGTGCTAGCTACTGTACATCCCAACTATGCTACTATCAAACCAATGTGCTAGCTACTGTCCATCCCAACTATGCTAATATCAAACCAATGAGCTAGCTACTGTCCATCCCAACTATGCTACTATCAAACCAATGTGCTAGCTACTGTCCATCCCAACTATGCTTCTATCAAACCAATGTGCTAGCTACTGTCCATCCCAACTATGCTACTATCAAACCAATGAGCTAGCTACTGTCCATCCCAACTATGCTACTATCAAACCAATGTGCTAGCTACTGTCCATCCCAACTATGCTTCTATCAAACCAATGTGCTAGCTACTGTCCTTCCCAACTATGCTACTATCAAAGCAATGTGCTAGCTACTGTCCATCCCAACTATGCTACTATCAAACCAATGAGCTAGCTACTGTCCATCCCAACTATGCTACTATCAAACCAATGTGCTAGCTACTGTCCATCCCAACTATGCTTCTATCAAACCAATGTGCTAGCTACTGTACATCCCAACTATGCTACTATCAAACCAATGTGCTAGCTACTGTCCATCCCAACTATGCTAATATCAAACCAATGAGCTAGCTACTGTCCATCCCAACTATGCTACTATCAAACCAATGTGCTAGCTGCTGTCCATCCCAACTATGCTTCTATCAAACCAATGTGCTAGCTACTGTCCATCCCAACTATGCTACTATCAAACCAATGAGCTAGCTACTGTCCATCCCAACTATGCTACTATCAAACCAATGTGCTAGCTACTGTCCATCCCAACTATGCTTCTATCAAACCAATGTGCTAGCTACTGTCCTTCCCAACTATGCTACTATCAAAGCAATGTGCTAGCTACTGTCCATCCCAACAATGCTACTATCAAACCAATGTGCTAGCTACTGTCCATCCCAACTATGCTACTATCAAACCAATGTGCTAGCTACTGTCCATCCCAACTATGCTACTATCAAACCAATGTGCTAGCTACTGTCCATCCCAACTATGCTACTATCAAACCAATGTGCTAGCTAATGTCCATCCCAACTATGCTACTATCAAACCAATGTGCTAGCTACTGTCCATCCCAACTATGCTACTATCAAACCAATATGCTAGCTACTGCCCATCCCAACTATGCTACTATCAAACCAATGTGCTAGCTACTGTCCATCCCAACAATGCTACTATCAAACCAATGTGCTAGCTACTGTCCATCCCAACTATGCTACTATCAAACCAATGTGCTAGCTACTGTCCATCCCAACAATGCTACTATCAAACCAATGTGCTAGCTACTGTACATCCCAACTATGCTATCAAACCTATGTGCTAGCTACTGTCCATCCCAACTATGCTACTATCAAACCAATGTGCTAGCTACTGTCCATCCCAACTATGCTACTATCAAACCAATGTGCTAGCTACTGTCCATCCCAACAATGCTACTATCAAACCATTGTGCTAGCTACTGTACATCCCAACTATGCTATCAAACCTATGTGCTAGCTACTGTCCATCCCAACTATGCTACTATCATACCAATGTGCTAGCTACTGTCCATCCCAACTATGCTACTATCAAACCAATGTGCTAGCTACTGTCCATCCCAACTATGCTACTATCAAACCAATGTGCTAGCTACTGTCCATCCCAACTATGCTACTATCAAACCAATGTGCTAGCTACTGTCCATCCCAACTATGCCATCAAACCTATGTGCTAGCTACTGTACATCCCAACTATGCTACTATCAAACCAATGTGCTAGCTACTGTCCATCCCAACTATGCTATCAAACCAATGTGCTAGCTACTGTCCATCCCAACTATGCTACTATCAAACCAATGTGCTAGCTACTGTCCATCCCAACTATGCTACTATCAAACCAATGTGCTAGCTACTGCCCATCCCAACTATGCTACTAACAAACCAATGTGCTAGCTACTGTCCATCCCAACTATGCTACTATCAAACCAATGAGCTAGCTACTGTCCATCCCAACTATGCTATCAAACCAATGTGCTAGCTACTGTCCATCCCAACTATGCTACTATCAAACCAATGTGCTAGCTACTGTCCATCCCAACTATGCTACTATCAAACCAATGTGCTAGCTACTGCCCATCCCAACTATGCTACTAACAAACCAATGTGCTAGCTACTGTCCATCCCAACTATGCTACTATCAAACCAATGAGCTAGCTACTGTCCATCCCAACTGTGCTACTATCAAACCAATTTGCTAGCTACTGTCCATCCCAACTATGCTTCTATCAAACCAATGTGCTAGCTACTGTACATCCCAACTATGCTACTATCAAACCAATGTGCTAGCTACTGTACATCCCAACTATGCTACTATCAAACCAATGTGCTAGCTACAGTCCATCCCAACTATGCTACTATCAAACCAATGTGCTAGCTACTGTCCATCCAAACTATGCTTCTATCAAACCAATGTGCTAGCTACTGTACATCCCAACTATGCTACTATCAAACCAATGGGCTAGCTACTGTCCATCCCAACTATGCTACTATCAAACCAATGTGCTAGCTAATGTCCATCCCAACTATGCTACTATCAAACCAATGTGCTAGCTACTGTCCATCCCAACTATGCTACTATCAAACCAATGTGCTAGCTGCTGTCCATCCCAACTATGCTACTATCAAACCAATGTGCTAGCTACTGTCCATCCCAACTATGCTACTATCAAACCAATGTGCTAGCTACTGTCCATCCCAACAATGCTACTATCAAACCAATATGCTAGCTACTTCCCATCCCAACTATGCTACTAACAAACCAATGTGCTAGCTACTGTCCATCCCAACTATGCTACTATCAAACCAATGTGCTAGCTACTGTCCTTCCCAACTATGCTACTATCAAAGCAATGTGCTAGCTACTGTCCATCCCAACTATGCTACTATCAAACCAATGTGCTAGCTACTGTCCATCCCAACAATGCTACTATCAAACCAATGTGCTAGCTACTGTCCATCCCAACTATGCTACTATCAAACCAATGTGCTAGCTACTGCCCATCCCAACTATGCTACTAACAAACCAATGTGTTTAGCTACTGTCCATCCCAACTATGCTACTATCAAACCAATGAGCTAGCTACTGTCCATCCCAACTATGCTACTATCAAACCAATGTGCTAGCTACTGTCCATCCCAACTATGCTTCTATCAAACCAATGTGCTAGCTACTGTACATCCCAACTATGCTACTATCAAACCAATGTGCTAGCTACTGTCCATCCCAACTATGCTAATATCAAACCAATGTGCTAGCTACTGTCCTTCCCAACTATGCTACTATCAAAGCAATGTGCTAGCTACTGTCCATCCCAACAATGCTACTATCAAACCAATGTGCTAGCTACTGTCCATCCCAACTATGCTACTATCAAACCAATGTGCTAGCTACTGTACATCCCAACTATGCTACTATCAAACCAATGTGCTAGCTACTGTCCATCCCAACTATGCTTCTATCAAACCAATGTGCTAGCTACTGTACATCCCAACTATGCTACTATCAAACCAATGTGCTAGCTACTGTCCATCCCAACTATGCTAATATCAAACCAATGTGCTAGCTACTGTCCTTCCCAACTATGCTACTATCAAAGCAATGTGCTAGCTACTGTCCATCCCAACAATGCTACTATCAAACCAATGTGCTAGCTACTGTCCATCCCAACTATGCTACTATCAAACCAATGTGCTAGCTACTGTCCATCCCAACTATGCTAATATCAAACCAATGTGCTAGCTACTGTCCTTCCCAACTATGCTACTATCAAAGCAATGTGCTAGCTACTGTCCATCCCAACAATGCTACTATCAAACCAATGTGCTAGCTACTGTCCATCCCAACTATGCTACTATCAAACCAATGTGCTAGCTACTGTCCATCCCAACTATGCTACTATCAAACCTATGTGCTAGAGTACATCCCAACTATGCTACCAACAAACCAATGTGCTAGCTACTGTCCATCCCAACTATGCTACTATCAAACCAATGAGCTAGCTACTGTCCATCCCAACTATGCTATCAAACCAATGTGCTAGCTACTGTCCATCCCAACTATGCTACTATCAAACCAATGTGCTAGCTACTGTCCATCCCAACTATGCTACTATCAAACCAATGTGCTAGCTACTGCCCATCCCAACTATGCTACTAACAAACCAATGTGCTAGCTACTGTCCATCCCAACTATGCTACTATCAAACCAAAGTGCTAGCTACTGTCCATCCCAACTATGCTACTATCAAACCAATGTGCTAGCTACTGTACATCCCAACTATTCTATGAAACCAATGTGCTAGCTACTGTACATCCCAACTATGCAACTATCAAACCTATGTGCTAGAGTACATCCCAACTATGCTACTATCAAACCAATGTGCTAGCTACTGTCCATCCCAACTATGCTACTATCAAACCAATGTGCTAGCTACTGTCCATCCCAACTATGCTACTATCAAACCAGTGTGCTAGCTACTGTACATCCCAACTCTGCTACTATCAAACCAATGTGCTAACTACTGTACATACCAACTAGGCTACTATCAAACATATGTGCTAGCTACATCCCAACTATGCTACTATCAAACCAATGTGCTAGCTACTGTACATCCTAACCATGCTACTATCAAACCTATGTGCTAGAGTACATCCCAACTATGCTACTATCAAACCTATGTGCTAGAGTACATCCCAACTATGCTACTATCAAACCAATGTGCTAGCTACTGTCCATCCCAACTATGCTACTATCAAACCAATGTGCTAGCTACTGTACATCCCAACTATTCTATCAAACCAATGTGCTAGCTACTGTACATTCCAACTATGCTACTATCAAACCAATGTGCTAGCTACTGTACATCCCAACTATGCTACTATCAAACCAATGTGCTAGCTACTGTCCATCCCAACTATGCTATCAAACCAATGTGCTAGCTACTGTCCATCCCAACTATGCTACTATCAAACCAATGTGCTAGCTACTGTCCATCCCAACTATGCTATCAAACCTATGTGCTAGCTACTGTCCATCCCAACTATGCTTCTATCAAACCAATGTGCTAGCTACTGTCCATCCCAACTATGCTACTATCAAACCAATGAGCTAGCTACTGTCCATCCCAACTATGCTACTATCAAACCAATGTGCTAGCTACTGTCCATCCCAACTATGCTACTATCAAACCAATGTGCTAGCTACTGCCCATCCCAACTATGCTACTAACAAACCAATGTGTTTAGCTACTGTCCATCCCAACTATGCTACTATCAAACCAATGAGCTAGCTACTGTCCATCCCAACTATGCTACTATCAAACCAATGTGCTAGCTACTGTCCATCCCAACTATGCTTCTATCAAACCAATGTGCTAGCTACTGTACATCCCAACTATGCTACTATCAAACCAATGTGCTAGCTACTGTCCATCCCAACTATGCTAATATCAAACCAATGTGCTAGCTACTGTCCTTCCCAACTATGCTACTATCAAAGCAATGTGCTAGCTACTGTCCATCCCAACAATGCTACTATCAAACCAATGTGCTAGCTACTGTCCATCCCAACTATGCTACTATCAAACCAATGTGCTAGCTACTGTCCATCCCAACTATGCTACTATCAAACCAATGTGCTAGCTACTGTCCATCCCAACTATGCTTCTATCAAACCAATGTGCTAGCTACTGTACATCCCAACTATGCTACTATCAAACCAATGTGCTAGCTACTGTCCATCCCAACTATGCTAATATCAAACCAATGTGCTAGCTACTGTCCTTCCCAACTATGCTACTATCAAAGCAATGTGCTAGCTACTGTCCATCCCAACAATGCTACTATCAAACCAATGTGCTAGCTACTGTCCATCCCAACTATGCTACTATCAAACCAATGTGCTAGCTACTGTCCATCCCAACTATGCTAATATCAAACCAATGTGCTAGCTACTGTCCTTCCCAACTATGCTACTATCAAAGCAATGTGCTAGCTACTGTCCATCCCAACAATGCTACTATCAAACCAATGTGCTAGCTACTGTCCATCCCAACTATGCTACTATCAAACCAATGTGCTAGCTACTGTCCATCCCAACTATGCTACTATCAAACCTATGTGCTAGAGTACATCCCAACTATGCTACTAACAAACCAATGTGCTAGCTACTGTCCATCCCAACTATGCTACTATCAAACCAATGAGCTAGCTACTGTCCATCCCAACTATGCTATCAAACCAATGTGCTAGCTACTGTCCATCCCAACTATGCTACTATCAAACCAATGTGCTAGCTACTGTCCATCCCAACTATGCTACTATCAAACCAATGTGCTAGCTACTGCCCATCCCAACTATGCTACTAACAAACCAATGTGCTAGCTACTGTCCATCCCAACTATGCTACTATCAAACCAAAGTGCTAGCTACTGTCCATCCCAACTATGCTACTATCAAACCAATGTGCTAGCTACTGTACATCCCAACTATTCTATGAAACCAATGTGCTAGCTACTGTACATCCCAACTATGCAACTATCAAACCTATGTGCTAGAGTACATCCCAACTATGCTACTATCAAACCAATGTGCTAGCTACTGTCCATCCCAACTATGCTACTATCAAACCAATGTGCTAGCTACTGTCCATCCCAACTATGCTACTATCAAACCAGTGTGCTAGCTACTGTACATCCCAACTCTGCTACTATCAAACCAATGTGCTAACTACTGTACATACCAACTAGGCTACTATCAAACATATGTGCTAGCTACATCCCAACTATGCTACTATCAAACCAATGTGCTAGCTACTGTACATCCTAACCATGCTACTATCAAACCTATGTGCTAGAGTACATCCCAACTATGCTACTATCAAACCTATGTGCTAGAGTACATCCCAACTATGCTACTATCAAACCAATGTGCTAGCTACTGTCCATCCCAACTATGCTACTATCAAACCAATGTGCTAGCTACTGTCCATCCCAACTATGCTATCAAACCAATGTGCTAGCTACTGTACATTCCAACTATGCTACTATCAAACCAATGTGCTAGCTACTGTACATCCCAACTATGCTACTATCAAACCAATGTGCTAGCTACTGTCCATCCCAACTATGCTATCAAACCAATGTGCTAGCTACTGTCCATCCCAACTATGCTACTATCAAACCAATGTGCTAGCTACTGTCCATCCCAACTATGCTATCAAACCTATGTGCTAGCTACTGTCCATCCCAACTATGCTTCTATCAAACCAATGTGCTAGCTACTGTCCATCCCAACTATGCTACTATCAAACCAATGAGCTAGCTACTGTCCATCCCAACTATGCTACTATCAAACCAATGTGCTAGCTACTGTCCATCCCAACTATGCTTCTATCAAACCAATGTGCTAGCTACTGTACATCCCAACTATGCTACTATCAAACCAATGTGCTAGCTACTGTCCATCCCAACTATGCTAATATCAAACCAATGTGCTAGCTACTGTCCTTCCCAACTATGCTACTATCAAAGCAATGTGCTAGCTACTGTCCATCCCAACAATGCTACTATCAAACCAATGTGCTAGCTACTGTCCATCCCAACTATGCTACTATCAAACCAATGTGCTAGCTACTGTCCATCCCAACTATGCTACTATCAAACCAATGTGCTAGCTACTGTCCATCCCAACTATGCTACTATCTAACCAATGTGCTAGCTAATGTCCATCCCAACTATGCTACTATCAAACCAATGTGCTAGCTACTGTCCATCCCAACTATGCTACTATCAAACCAATATGCTAGCTACTGCCCATCCCAACTATGCTACTATCAAACCAATGTGCTAGCTACTGTCCATCCCAACAATGCTACTATCAAACCAATGTGCTAGCTACTGTCCATCCCAACTATGCTACTATCAAACCAATGTGCTAGCTACTGTCCATCCCAACAATGCTACTATCAAACCAATGTGCTAGCTACTGTACATCCCAACTATGCTATCAAACCTATGTGCTAGCTACTGTCCATCCCAACTATGCTACTATCAAACCAATGTGCTAGCTACTGTCCATCCCAACTATGCTACTATCAAACCAATGTGCTAGCTACTGTCCATCCCAACAATGCTACTATCAAACCATTGTGCTAGCTACTGTACATCCCAACTATGCTATCAAACCTATGTGCTAGCTACTGTCCATCCCAACTATGCTACTATCAAACCAATGTGCTAGCTACTGTCCATCCCAACTATGCTACTATCAAACCAATGTGCTAGCTACTGTCCATCCCAACTATGCTACTATCAAACCAATGTGCTAGCTACTGTCCATCCCAACTATGCTACTATCAAACCAATGTGCTAGCTACTGTCCATCCCAACTATGCCATCAAACCTATGTGCTAGCTACTGTACATCCCAACTATGCTACTATCAAACCAATGTGCTAGCTACTGTCCATCCCAACTATGCTATCAAACCAATGTGCTAGCTACTGTCCATCCCAACTATGCTACTATCAAACCAATGTGCTAGCTACTGTCCATCCCAACTATGCTACTATCAAACCAATGTGCTAGCTACTGTCCATCCCAACTATGCTACTATCAAACCAATGTGCTAGCTAATGTCCATCCCAACTATGCTACTATCAAACCAATGTGCTAGCTACTGTCCATCCCAACTATGCTACTATCAAACCAATATGCTAGCTACTGCCCATCCCAACTATGCTACTATCAAACCAATGTGCTAGCTACTGTCCATCCCAACAATGCTACTATCAAACCAATGTGCTAGCTACTGTCCATCCCAACTATGCTACTATCAAACCAATGTGCTAGCTACTGTCCATCCCAACTATGCTACTATCAAACCAATGTGCTAGCTAATGTCCATCCCAACTATGCTACTATCAAACCAATGTGCTAGCTACTGTCCATCCCAACTATGCTACTATCAAACCAATATGCTAGCTACTGCCCATCCCAACTATGCTACTATCAAACCAATGTGCTAGCTACTGTCCATCCCAACAATGCTACTATCAAACCAATGTGCTAGCTACTGTCCATCCCAACTATGCTACTATCAAACCAATGTGCTAGCTACTGTCCATCCCAACAATGCTAATATCAAACCAATGTGCTAGCTACTGTACATCCCAACTATGCTATCAAACCTATGTGCTAGCTACTGTCCATCCCAACTATGCTACTATCAAACCAATGTGCTAGCTACTGTCCATCCCAACTATGCTACTATCAAACCAATGTGCTAGCTACTGTCCATCCCAACAATGCTACTATCAAACCATTGTGCTAGCTACTGTACATCCCAACTATGCTATCAAACCTATGTGCTAGCTACTGTCCATCCCAACTATGCTACTATCAAACCAATGTGCTAGCTACTGTCCATCCCAACTATGCTACTATCAAACCAATGTGCTAGCTACTGTCCATCCCAACTATGCTACTATCAAACCAATGTGCTAGCTACTGTCCATCCCAACTATGCTACTATCAAACCAATGTGCTAGCTACTGTCCATCCCAACTATGCCATCAAACCTATGTGCTAGCTACTGTACATCCCAACTATGCTACTATCAAACCAATGTGCTAGCTACTGTCCATCCCAACTATGCTATCAAACCAATGTGCTAGCTACTGTCCATCCCAACTATGCTACTATCAAACCAATGTGCTAGCTACTGTCCATCCCAACTATGCTACTATCAAACCAATGTGCTAGCTACTGTCCATCCCAACTATGCTACTATCAAACCAATGTGCTAGCTAATGTCCATCCCAACTATGCTACTATCAAACCAATGTGCTAGCTACTGTCCATCCCAACTATGCTACTATCAAACCAATATGCTAGCTACTGCCCATCCCAACTATGCTACTATCAAACCAATGTGCTAGCTACTGTCCATCCCAACAATGCTACTATCAAACCAATGTGCTAGCTACTGTCCATCCCAACTATGCTACTAACAAACCAATGTGCTAGCTACTGTCCATCCCAACTATGCTACTATCAAACCAATGAGCTAGCTACTGTCCATCCCAACTATGCTATCAAACCAATGTGCTAGCTACTGTCCATCCCAACTATGCTACTATCAAACCAATGTGCTAGCTACTGTCCATCCCAACTATGCTACTATCAAACCAATGTGCTAGCTACTGCCCATCCCAACTATGCTACTAACAAACCAATGTGCTAGCTACTGTCCATCCCAACTATGCTACTATCAAACCAATGAGCTAGCTACTGTCCATCCCAACTGTGCTACTATCAAACCAATTTGCTAGCTACTGTCCATCCCAACTATGCTTCTATCAAACCAATGTGCTAGCTACTGTACATCCCAACTATGCTACTATCAAACCAATGTGCTAGCTACTGTACATCCCAACTATGCTACTATCAAACCAATGTGCTAGCTACTGTCCATCCCAACTATGCTACTATCAAACCAATGTGCTAGCTACTGTCCATCCAAACTATGCTACTATCAAACCAATGTGCTAGCTACTGTCCATCCAAACTATGCTTCTATCAAACCAATGTGCTAGCTACTGTACATCCCAACTATGCTACTATCAAACCAATGGGCTAGCTACTGTCCATCCCAACTATGCTACTATCAAACCAATGTGCTAGCTAATGTCCATCCCAACTATGCTACTATCAAACCAATGTGCTAGCTACTGTCCATCCCAACTATGCTACTATCAAACCAATGTGCTAGCTGCTGTCCATCCCAACTATGCTACTATCAAACCAATGTGCTAGCTACTGTCCATCCCAACTATGCTACTATCAAACCAATGTGCTAGCTACTGTCCATCCCAACAATGCTACTATCAAACCAATATGCTAGCTACTGCCCATCCCAACTATGCTACTAACAAACCAATGTGCTAGCTACTGTCCATCCCAACTATGCTACTATCAAACCAATGTGCTAGCTACTGTCCTTCCCAACTATGCTACTATCAAAGCAATGTGCTAGCTACTGTCCATCCCAACTATGCTACTATCAAACCAATGTGCTAGCTACTGTCCATCCCAACAATGCTACTATCAAACCAATGTGCTAGCTACTGTCCATCCCAACTATGCTACTATCAAACCAATGTGCTAGCTACTGCCCATCCCAACTATGCTACTAACAAACCAATGTGTTTAGCTACTGTCCATCCCAACTATGCTACTATCAAACCAATGTGCTAGCTACTGTACATCCCAACTATTCTATGAAACCAATGTGCTAACTACTGTACATACCAACTAGGCTACTATCAAACATATGTGCTAGCTACATCCCAACTATGCTACTATCAAACCAATGTGCTAGCTACTGTACATCCTAACCATGCTACTATCAAACCTATGTGCTAGAGTACATCCCAACTATGCTACTATCAAACCAATGTGCTAGCTACTGTCCATCCCAACTATGCTACTATCAAACCAATGTGCTAGCTACTGTACATCCCAACTATTCTATGAAACCAATGTGCTAACTACTGTACATACCAACTAGGCTACTATCAAACATATGTGCTAGCTACATCCCAACTATGCTACTATCAAACCAATGTGCTAGCTACTGTACATCCTAACCATGCTACTATCAAACCTATGTGCTAGAGTACATCCCAACTATGCTACTATCAAACCTATGTGCTAGAGTACATCCCAACTATGCTACTATCAAACCAATGTGCTAGCTACTGTCCATCCCAACTATGCTACTATCAAACCAATGTGCTAGCTACTGTACATCCCAACTATTCTATGAAACCAATGTGCTAACTACTGTACATACCAACTAGGCTACTATCAAACATATGTGCTAGCTACATCCCAACTATGCTACTATCAAACCAATGGGCTAGCTACTGTCCATCCCAACTATGCTACTATCAAACCAATGTGCTAGCTAATGTCCATCCCAACTATGCTACTATCAAACCAATGTGCTAGCTACTGTCCATCCCAACTATGCTACTATCAAACCAATGTGCTAGCTGCTGTCCATCCCAACTATGCTACTATCAAACCAATGTGCTAGCTACTGTCCATCCCAACTATGCTACTATCAAACCAATGTGCTAGCTACTGTCCTTCCCAACTATGCTACTATCAAAGCAATGTGCTAGCTACTGTCCATCCCAACTATGCTACTATCAAACCAATGTGCTAGCTACTGTCCATCCCAACAATGCTACTATCAAACCAATGTGCTAGCTACTGTCCATCCCAACTATGCTACTATCAAACCAATGTGCTAGCTAATGTCCATCCCAACTATGCTACTATCAAACCAATGTGCTAGCTACTGTCCATCCCAACTATGCTACTATCAAACCAATGTGCTAGCTACTGTCCATCCCAACTATGCTACTATCAAACCAAAGTGCTAGCTACTGTCCATCCCAACTATGCTACTATCAAACCAATGTGCTAGCTACTGTACATCCCAACTATTCTATGAAACCAATGTGCTAGCTACTGTACATCCCAACTATGCAACTATCAAACCTATGTGCTAGAGTACATCCCAACTATGCTACTATCAAACCAATGTGCTAGCTACTGTCCATCCCAACAATGCTACTATCAAACCAATATGCTAGCTACTGCCCATCCCAACTATGCTACTGACAAACCAATGTGCTAGCTACTGTCCATCCCAACTATGCTACTATCAAACCAATGTGCTAGCTACTGTCCATCCCAACAATGCTACTATCAAACCAATGTGCTAGCTACTGTCCATCCCAACTATGCTACTATCAAACCAATGTGCTAGCTACTGTCCTTCCCAACTATGCTACTATCAAACCAATGTGCTAGCTACTGTCCATCCCAACAATGCTACTATCAAACCAATGTGCTAGCTACTGTCCATCCCAACTATGCTACTATCAAACCAATGTGCTAGCTAATGTCCATCCCAACTATGCTACTATCAAACCAATGTGCTAGCTACTGTCCATCCCAACTATGCTATCAAACCTATGTGCTAGCTACTGTCCATGCCAACTATGCTTCTATCAAACCAATGTGCTAGCTACTGTCCATCCCAACTATGCTACTATCAAACCAATGTGCTAGCTACTGTCCATCCCAACTATGCTACTATCAAACCAAAGTGCTAGCTACTGTCCATCCCAACTATGCTACTATCAAACCAATGTGCTAGCTACTGTACATCCCAACTATTCTATGAAACCAATGTGCTAGCTACTGTACATCCCAACTATGCAACTATCAAACCTATGTGCTAGAGTACATCCCAACTATGCTACTATCAAACCTATGTGCTAGAGTACATCCCAACTATGCTACTATCAAACCAATGTGCTAGCTACTGTCCATCCCAACAATGCTACTATCAAACCAATATGCTAGCTACTGTCCATCCCAACTATGCTACTATCAAACCAATGTGCTAGCTACTGTCCATCCCAACTATGCTACTATCAAACCAATGTGCTAGCTAATGTCCATCCCAACTATGCTACTATCAAACCAATGTGCTAGCTACTGTCCATCCCAACTATGCTACTATCAAACCAATATGCTAGCTACTGCCCATCCCAACTATGCTACTATCAAACCAATGTGCTAGCTACTGTCCATCCCAACAATGCTACTATCAAACCAATGTGCTAGCTACTGTCCATCCCAACTATGCTACTAACAAACCAATGTGCTAGCTACTGTCCATCCCAACTATGCTACTATCAAACCAATGAGCTAGCTACTGTCCATCCCAACTATGCTATCAAACCAATGTGCTAGCTACTGTCCATCCCAACTATGCTACTATCAAACCAATGTGCTAGCTACTGTCCATCCCAACTATGCTACTATCAAACCAATGTGCTAGCTACTGCCCATCCCAACTATGCTACTAACAAACCAATGTGCTAGCTACTGTCCATCCCAACTATGCTACTATCAAACCAATGAGCTAGCTACTGTCCATCCCAACTGTGCTACTATCAAACCAATTTGCTAGCTACTGTCCATCCCAACTATGCTTCTATCAAACCAATGTGCTAGCTACTGTACATCCCAACTATGCTACTATCAAACCAATGTGCTAGCTACTGTACATCCCAACTATGCTACTATCAAACCAATGTGCTAGCTACTGTCCATCCCAACTATGCTACTATCAAACCAATGTGCTAGCTACTGTCCATCCAAACTATGCTACTATCAAACCAATGTGCTAGCTACTGTCCATCCAAACTATGCTTCTATCAAACCAATGTGCTAGCTACTGTACATCCCAACTATGCTACTATCAAACCAATGGGCTAGCTACTGTCCATCCCAACTATGCTACTATCAAACCAATGTGCTAGCTAATGTCCATCCCAACTATGCTACTATCAAACCAATGTGCTAGCTACTGTCCATCCCAACTATGCTACTATCAAACCAATGTGCTAGCTGCTGTCCATCCCAACTATGCTACTATCAAACCAATGTGCTAGCTACTGTCCATCCCAACTATGCTACTATCAAACCAATGTGCTAGCTACTGTCCATCCCAACAATGCTACTATCAAACCAATATGCTAGCTACTGCCCATCCCAACTATGCTACTAACAAACCAATGTGCTAGCTACTGTCCATCCCAACTATGCTACTATCAAACCAATGTGCTAGCTACTGTCCTTCCCAACTATGCTACTATCAAAGCAATGTGCTAGCTACTGTCCATCCCAACTATGCTACTATCAAACCAATGTGCTAGCTACTGTCCATCCCAACAATGCTACTATCAAACCAATGTGCTAGCTACTGTCCATCCCAACTATGCTACTATCAAACCAATGTGCTAGCTACTGCCCATCCCAACTATGCTACTAACAAACCAATGTGTTTAGCTACTGTCCATCCCAACTATGCTACTATCAAACCAATGTGCTAGCTACTGTACATCCCAACTATTCTATGAAACCAATGTGCTAACTACTGTACATACCAACTAGGCTACTATCAAACATATGTGCTAGCTACATCCCAACTATGCTACTATCAAACCAATGTGCTAGCTACTGTACATCCTAACCATGCTACTATCAAACCTATGTGCTAGAGTACATCCCAACTATGCTACTATCAAACCAATGTGCTAGCTACTGTCCATCCCAACTATGCTACTATCAAACCAATGTGCTAGCTACTGTACATCCCAACTATTCTATGAAACCAATGTGCTAACTACTGTACATACCAACTAGGCTACTATCAAACATATGTGCTAGCTACATCCCAACTATGCTACTATCAAACCAATGTGCTAGCTACTGTACATCCTAACCATGCTACTATCAAACCTATGTGCTAGAGTACATCCCAACTATGCTACTATCAAACCTATGTGCTAGAGTACATCCCAACTATGCTACTATCAAACCAATGTGCTAGCTACTGTCCATCCCAACTATGCTACTATCAAACCAATGTGCTAGCTACTGTACATCCCAACTATTCTATGAAACCAATGTGCTAACTACTGTACATACCAACTAGGCTACTATCAAACATATGTGCTAGCTACATCCCAACTATGCTACTATCAAACCAATGGGCTAGCTACTGTCCATCCCAACTATGCTACTATCAAACCAATGTGCTAGCTAATGTCCATCCCAACTATGCTACTATCAAACCAATGTGCTAGCTACTGTCCATCCCAACTATGCTACTATCAAACCAATGTGCTAGCTGCTGTCCATCCCAACTATGCTACTATCAAACCAATGTGCTAGCTACTGTCCATCCCAACTATGCTACTATCAAACCAATGTGCTAGCTACTGTCCTTCCCAACTATGCTACTATCAAAGCAATGTGCTAGCTACTGTCCATCCCAACTATGCTACTATCAAACCAATGTGCTAGCTACTGTCCATCCCAACAATGCTACTATCAAACCAATGTGCTAGCTACTGTCCATCCCAACTATGCTACTATCAAACCAATGTGCTAGCTAATGTCCATCCCAACTATGCTACTATCAAACCAATGTGCTAGCTACTGTCCATCCCAACTATGCTACTATCAAACCAATGTGCTAGCTACTGTCCATCCCAACTATGCTACTATCAAACCAAAGTGCTAGCTACTGTCCATCCCAACTATGCTACTATCAAACCAATGTGCTAGCTACTGTACATCCCAACTATTCTATGAAACCAATGTGCTAGCTACTGTACATCCCAACTATGCAACTATCAAACCTATGTGCTAGAGTACATCCCAACTATGCTACTATCAAACCAATGTGCTAGCTACTGTCCATCCCAACAATGCTACTATCAAACCAATATGCTAGCTACTGCCCATCCCAACTATGCTACTGACAAACCAATGTGCTAGCTACTGTCCATCCCAACTATGCTACTATCAAACCAATGTGCTAGCTACTGTCCATCCCAACAATGCTACTATCAAACCAATGTGCTAGCTACTGTCCATCCCAACTATGCTACTATCAAACCAATGTGCTAGCTACTGTCCTTCCCAACTATGCTACTATCAAACCAATGTGCTAGCTACTGTCCATCCCAACAATGCTACTATCAAACCAATGTGCTAGCTACTGTCCATCCCAACTATGCTACTATCAAACCAATGTGCTAGCTAATGTCCATCCCAACTATGCTACTATCAAACCAATGTACTAGCTACTGTCCATCCCAACTATGCTATCAAACCTATGTGCTAGCTACTGTCCATGCCAACTATGCTTCTATCAAACCAATGTGCTAGCTACTGTCCATCCCAACTATGCTACTATCAAACCAATGTGCTAGCTACTGTCCATCCCAACTATGCTACTATCAAACCAAAGTGCTAGCTACTGTCCATCCCAACTATGCTACTATCAAACCAATGTGCTAGCTACTGTACATCCCAACTATTCTATGAAACCAATGTGCTAGCTACTGTACATCCCAACTATGCAACTATCAAACCTATGTGCTAGAGTACATCCCAACTATGCTACTATCAAACCTATGT
Organism: Borostomias antarcticus; assembly: GCF_949987555.1. NCBI lineage: Eukaryota > Metazoa > Chordata > Actinopteri > Stomiiformes > Stomiidae > Borostomias > Borostomias antarcticus. Next base: position 28,021,508 of record NC_140243.1, read on the forward strand.
GCTAGAGTACATCCCAACTATGCTACTATCAAACCAATGTGCTAGCTACTGTCCATCCCAACAATGCTACTATCAAACCAATATGCTAGCTACTGCCCATCCCAACTATGCTACTATCAAACCAATGTGCTAGCTACTGTCCATCCCAACTATGCTACTATCAAACCAATGTGCTAGCTACTGTCCATCCCAACTATGCTACTATCAAACCAATGTGCTAGCTACTGTCCATCCCAACAATGCTACTATCAAACCAATATGCTAGCTACTGCCCATCCCAACTATGCTACTAACAAACCAATGTGCTAGCTACTGTCCATCCCAACTATGCTACTATCAAACCAATGTGCTAGCTACTGTCCTTCCCAACTATGCTACTATCAAAGCAATGTGCTAGCTACTGTCCATCCCAACTATGCTACTATCAAACCAATGTGCTAGCTACTGTCCATCCCAACAATGCTACTATCAAACCAATGTGCTAGCTACTGTCCATCCCAACTATGCTACTATCAAACCAATGTGCTAGCTAATGTCCATCCCAACTATGCTACTATCAAACCAATGTGCTAGCTACTGTCCATCCCAACTATGCTACTATCAAACCAAAGTGCTAGCTACTGTCCATCCCAACTATGCTACTATCAAACCAATGTGCTAGCTACTGTACATCCCAACTATTCTATGAAACCAATGTGCTAGCTACTGTACATCCCAACTATGCAACTATCAAACCTATGTGCTAGAGTACATCCCAACAATGCTACTATCAAACCAATGTGCTAGCTACTGTCCATCCCAACAATGCTACTATCAAACCAATATGCTAGCTACTGCCCATCCCAACTATGCTACTGACAAACCAATGTGCTAGCTACTGTCCATCCCAACTATGCTACTATCAAACCAATGTGCTAGCTACTGTCCTTCCCAACTATGCTACTATCAAAGCAATGTGCTAGCTACTGTCCATCCCAACTATGCTACTATCAAACCAATGTGCTAGCTACTGTCCATCCCAACAATGCTACTATCAAACCAATGTGCTAGCTACTGTCCATCCCAACTATGCTTCTATCAAACCAATGTGCTAGCTACTGTACATCCCAACTATGCTACTATCAAACCAATGGGCTAGCTACTGTCCATCCCAACTATGCTATCAAACCTATGTGCTAGCTACTGTCCATCCCAACTATGCTTCTATCAAACCAATGTGCTAGCTACTGTCCATCCCAACTATGCTACTATCAAACCAATGTGCTAGCTACTGTCCATCCCAACTATGCTACTATCAAACCAAAGTGCTAGCTACTGTCCATCCCAACTATGCTACTATCAAACCAATGTGCTAGCTACTGTACATCCCAACTATTCTATGAAACCAATGTGCTAGCTACTGTACATCCCAACTATGCAACTATCAAACCTATGTGCTAGAGTACATCCCAACTATGCTACTATCAAACCAATGTGCTAACTACTGTCCATCCCAACAATGCTACTATCAAACCAATATGCTAGCTACTGCCCATCCCAACTATGCTACTGACAAACCAATGTGCTAGCTACTGTCCATCCCAACTATGCTACTATCAAACCAATGTGCTAGCTACTGTCCTTCCCAACTATGCTACTATCAAAGCAATGTGCTAGCTACTGTCCATCCCAACTATGCTACTATCAAACCAATGTGCTAGCTACTGTCCATCCCAACAATGCTACTATCAAACCAATGTGCTAGCTACTGTCCATCCCAACTATGCTTCTATCAAACCAATGTGCTAGCTACTGTACATCCCAACTATGCTACTATCAAACCAATGGGCTAGCTACTGTCCATCCCAACTATGCTACTATCAAACCAATGTGCTAGCTAATGTCCATCCCAACTATGCTACTATCAAACCAATGTGCTAGCTACTGTCCATCCCAACTATGCTACTATCAAACCAATGTGCTAGCTGCTGTCCATCCCAACTATGCTACTATCAAACCAATGTGCTAGCTACTGTCCATCCCAACTATGCTACTAACAAACCAATGTGCTAGCTACTGTCCTTCCCAACTATGCTACTATCAAAGCAATGTGCTAGCTACTGTCCATCCCAACTATGCTACTATCAAACCAATGTGCTAGCTACTGTCCATCCCAACAATGCTACTATCAAACCAATGTGCTAGCTACTGTCCATCCCAACTATGCTACTATCAAACCAATGTGCTAGCTGCTGTCCATCCCAACTATGCTACTATCAAACCAATGTGCTAGCTAATGTCCATCCCAACTATGCTACTATCAAACCAATGTGCTAGCTACTGTCCATCCCAACTATGCTATCAAACCTATGTGCTAGCTACTGTCCATCCCAACTATGCTAATATCAAACCAATGTGCTAGCTACTGTCCTTCCCAACTATGCTACTATCAAAGCAATGTGCTAGCTACTGTCCATCCCAACTATGCTACTATCAAACCAATGTGCTAGCTCCTGTCCATCCCAACAATGCTACTATCAAACCAATGTGCTAGCTACTGTCCATCCCAACTATGCTACTATCAAACCAATGTGCTAGCTACTGACCATCCCAACTATGCTACTATCAAACCAATGTGCTAGCTACTGTCCATCCCAACTATGCTACTATCAAACCAATGTGCTAGCTAATGTCCATCCCAACTATGCTACTATCAAACCAATGTGCTAGCTACTGTCCATCCCAACTATGCTATCAAACCTATGTGCTAGCTACTGTCCATCCCAACTATGCTTCTATCAAACCAATGTGCTAGCTACTGTCCATCCCAACTATGCGACTATCAAACCAAAGTGCTAGCTACTGTCCATCCCAACTATGCAACTATCAAACCAAAGTGCTAGCTACTGTCCATCCCTACTATGCTACTATCAAACCAATGTGCTAGCTACTGTACATCCCAACTATTCTATGAAACCAATGTGCTAGCTACTGTACATCCCAACTATGCAACTATCAAACCTATGTGCTAGAGTACATCCCAACTATGCTACTATCAAACCAATGTGCTAGCTACTGTCCATCCCAACAATGCTACTATCAAACCAATATGCTAGCTACTGCCCATCCCAACTATGCTACTGACAAACCAATGTGCTAGCTACTGTCCATCCCAACTATGCTACTATCAAACCAAGGTGCTAGCTACTGTCCTTCCCAACTATGCTACTATCAAAGCAATGTGCTAGCTACTGTCCATCCCAACTATGCTACTATCAAACCAATGTGCTAGCTACTGTCCATCCCAACAATGCTACTATCAAACCAATGTGCTAGCTACTGTCCATCCCAACTATGCTACTATCAAAGCAATGTGCTAGCTACTGTCCATCCCAACTATGCTACTATCAAACCAATGTGCTAGCTACTGTCCATCCCAACAATGCTACTATCAAACCAATGTGCTAGCTACTGTCCATCCCAACTATGCTACTATCAAACCAATGTGCTAGCTGCTGTCCATCCCAACTATGCTACTATCAAACCAATGTGCTAGCTAATGTCCATCCCAACTATGCTACTATCAAACCAATGTGCTAGCTACTGTCCATCCCAACTATGCTATCAAACCTATGTGCTAGCCACTGTCCATCCCAACTATGCTAATATCAAACCAATGTGCTAGCTACTGTCCTTCCCAACTATGCTACTATCAAAGCAATGTGCTAGCTACTGTCCATCCCAACTATGCTACTATCAAACCAATGTGCTAGCTACTGTCCATCCCAACAATGCTACTATCAAACCAATGTGCTAGCTACTGTCCATCCCAACTATGCTACTATCAAACCAATGTGCTAGCTACTGTCCATCCCAACTATGCTACTATCAAACCAATGTGCTAGCTACTGTCCATCCCAACTATGCTACTATCAAACCAATGTGCTAGCTAATGTCCATCCCAACTATGCTACTATCAAACCAATGTGCTAGCTACTGTCCATCCCAACTATGCTATCAAACCTATGTGCTAGCTACTGTCCATCCCAACTATGCTTCTATCAAACCAATGTGCTAGCTACTGTCCATCCCAACTATGCTACTATCAAACCAATGTGCTAGCTACTGTCCATCCCAACTATGCTACTATCAAACCAAAGTGCTAGCTACTGTCCATCCCAACTATGCTACTATCAAACCAATGTGCTAGCTACTGTACATCCCAACTATTCTATGAAACCAATGTGCTAGCTACTGTACATCCCAACTATGCAACTATCAAACCTATGTGCTAGAGTACATCCCAACTATGCTACTATCAAACCAATGTGCTAGCTACTGTCCATCCCAACAATGCTACTATCAAACCAATATGCTAGCTACTGCCCATCCCAACTATGCTACTGACAAACCAATGTGCTAGCTACTGTCCATCCCAACTATGCTACTATCAAACCAATGTGCTAGCTACTGTCCATCCCAACAATGCTACTATCAAACCAATGTGCTAGCTACTGTCCATCCCAACTATGCTACTATCAAACCAATGTGCTAGCTACTGTCCATCCCAACTATGCTTCTATCAAACCAATGTGCTAGCTACTGTACATCCCAACTATGCTACTATCAAACCAATGGGCTAGCTACTGTCCATCCCAACTATGCTACTATCAAACCAATGTGCTAGCTACTGTCCATCCCAACTATGCTATCAAACCTATGTGCTAGCTACTGTCCATCCCAACTATGCTTCTATCAAACCAATGTGCTAGCTACTGTCCATCCCAACTATGCTACTATCAAACCAAAGTGCTAGCTACTGTCCATCCCAACTATGCAACTATCAAACCAAAGTGCTAGCTACTGTCCATCCCTACTATGCTACTATCAAACCAATGTGCTAGCTACTGTACATCCCAACTATTCTATGAAACCAATGTGCTAGCTACTGTACATCCCAACTATGCAACTATCAAACCTATGTGCTAGAGTACATCCCAACTATGCTACTATCAAACCAATGTACTAGCTACTGTCCATCCCAACAATGCTACTATCAAACCAATATGCTAGCTACTGCCCATCCCAACTATGCTACTGACAAACCAATGTGCTAGCTACTGTCCATCCCAACTATGCTACTATCAAACCAAGGTGCTAGCTACTGTCCTTCCCAACTATGCTACTATCAAAGCAATGTGCTAGCTACTGTCCATCCCAACTATGCTACTATCAAACCAATGTGCTAGCTACTGTCCATCCCAACAATGCTACTATCAAACCAATGTGCTAGCTACTGTCCATCCCAACTATGCTACTATCAAACCAATGTGCTAGCTACTGTCCATCCCAACTATGCTTCTATCAAACCAATGTGCTAGCTACTGTCCATCCCAACAATGCTACTATCAAACCAATGTGCTAGCTACTGTCCATCCCAACTATGCTACTATCAAACCAATGTGCTAGCTACTGTCCATCCCAACTATGCTTCTATCAAACCAATGTGCTAGCTACTGTACATCCCAACTATGCTACTATCAAACCAATGTGCTAGCTACTGTCCATCCCAACAATGCTACTATCAAACCAATGTGCTAGCTACTGTCCATCCCAACTATGCTACTATCAAACCAATGTGCTAGCTACTGTCCATCCCAACTATGCTTCTATCAAACCAATGTGCTAGCTACTGTCCATCCCAACTATGCTACTATCAAACCAATGTGCTAGCTACTGTCCATCCCAACAATGCTACTATCAAACCAATATGCTAGCTACTGCCCATCCCAACTATGCTACTAACAAACCAATGTGCTAGCTACTGTCCATCCCAACTATGCTACTATCAAACCAATGTGCTAGCTACTGTCCTTCCCAACTATGCTACTATCAAAGCAATGTGCTAGCTACTGTCCATCCCAACTATGCTACTATCAAACCAATGTGATAGCTACTGTCCATCCCAACAATGCTACTATCAAACCAATGTGCTAGCTACTGTCCATCCCAACAATGCTACTATCAAACCAATGTGCTAGCTACTGTCCATCCCAACTATGCTACTATCAAACCAATGTGCTAGCTACTGTCCATCCCAACTATGCTATCAAACCTATGTGCTAGCTACTGTCCATCCCAACTATGCTTCTATCAAACCAATGTGCTAGCTACTGTCCATCCCAACTATGCTACTATCAAACCAATGTGCTAGCTACTGTCCATCCCAACTATGCTACTATCAAACCAAAGTGCTAGCTACTGTCCATCCCAACTATGCTACTATCAAACCAATGTGCTAGCTACTGTACATCCCAACTATTCTATGAAACCAATGTGCTAGCTACTGTACATCCCAACTATGCAACTATCAAACCTATGTGCTAGAGTACATCCCAACTATGCTACTATCAAACCAATGTGCTAGCTACTGTCCATCCCAACAATGCTACTATCAAACCAATATGCTAGCTACTGCCCATCCCAACTATGCTACTGACAAACCAATGTGCTAGCTACTGTCCATCCCAACTATGCTACTATCAAACCAATGTGCTAGCTACTGTCCTTCCCAACTATGCTACTATCAAAGCAATGTGCTAGCTACTGTCCATCCCAACTATGCTACTATCAAACCAATGTGCTAGCTACTGTCCATCCCAACAATGCTACTATCAAACCAATGTGCTAGCTACTGTCCATCCCAACTATGCTACTATCAAACCAATGTGCTAGCTACTGTCCATCCCAACTATGCTTCTATCAAACCAATGTGCTAGCTACTGTACATCCCAACTATGCTACTATCAAACCAATGGGCTAGCTACTGTCCATCCCAACTATGCTACTATCAAACCAATGTGCTAGCTAATGTCCATCCCAACTATGCTACTATCAAACCAATGTGCTAGCTGCTGTCCATCCCAACTATGCTACTATCAAACCAATGTGATAGCTACTGTCCATCCCAACTATGCTACTAACAAACCAATGTGCTAGCTACTGTCCTTCCCAACTATGCTACTATCAAACCAATGTGCTAGCTACTGTCCATCCCAACAATGCTACTATCAAACCAATGTGCTAGCTACTGTCCATCCCAACTATGCTACTATCAAACCAATGTGCTAGCTACTGTCCTTCCCAACTATGCTACTATCAAACCAATGTGCTAGCTACTGTCCATCCCAACAATGCTACTATCAAACCAATGTGCTAGCTACTGTCCATCCCAACTATGCTACTATCAAACCAATGTGCTAGCTAATGTCCATCCCAACTATGCTACTATCAAACCAATGTGCTAGCTACTGTCCATCCCAACTATGCTATCAAACCTATGTGCTAGCTACTGTCCATGCCAACTATGCTTCTATCAAACCAATGTGCTAGCTACTGTCCATCCCAACTATGCTACTATCAAACCAATGTGCTAGCTACTGTCCATCCCAACTATGCTACTATCAAACCAAAGTGCTAGCTACTGTCCATCCCAACTATGCTACTATCAAACCAATGTGCTAGCTACTGTACATCCCAACTATTCTATGAAACCAATGTGCTAGCTACTGTACATCCCAACTATGCAACTATCAAACCTATGTGCTAGAGTACATCCCAACTATGCTACTATCAAACCTATGTGCTAGAGTACATCCCAACTATGCTACTATCAAACCAATGTGCTAGCTACTGTCCATCCCAACAATGCTACTATCAAACCAATATGCTAGCTACTGCCCATCCCAACTATGCTACTATCAAACCAATGTGCTAGCTACTGTCCATCCCAACTATGCTACTATCAAACCAATGTGCTAGCTACTGTCCATCCCAACTATGCTACTATCAAACCAATGTGCTAGCTACTGTCCATCCCAACAATGCTACTATCAAACCAATATGCTAGCTACTGCCCATCCCAACTATGCTACTAACAAACCAATGTGCTAGCTACTGTCCACCCCAACTATGCTACTATCAAACCAATGTGCTAGCTACTGTCCTTCCCAACTATGCTACTATCAAAGCAATGTGCTAGCTACTGTCCATCCCAACTATGCTACTATCAAACCAATGTGCTAGCTACTGTCCATCCCAACAATGCTACTATCAAACCAATGTGCTAGCTACTGTCCATCCCAACTATGCTACTATCAAACCAATGTGCTAGCTAATGTCCATCCCAACTATGCTACTATCAAACCAATGTGCTAGCTACTGTCCATCCCAACTATGCTATCAAACCTATGTGCTAGCTACTGTCCATCCCAACGATGCTTCTATCAAACCAATGTGCTAGCTACTGTCCATCCCAACTATGCTACTATCAAACCAATGTGCTAGCTACTGTCCATCCCAACTATGCTACTATCAAACCAAAGTGCTAGCTACTGTCCATCCCAACTATGCTACTATCAAACCAATGTGCTAGCTACTGTACATCCCAACTATTCTATGAAACCAATGTGCTAGCTACTGTACATCCCAACTATGCAACTATCAAACCTATGTGCTAGAGTAAGTCCCAACTATGCTACTATCAAACCAATGTGCTAGCTACTGTCCATCCCAACAATGCTACTATCAAACCAATATGCTAGCTACTGCCCATCCCAACTATGCTACTGACAAACCAATGTGCTAGCTACTGTCCATCCCAACTATGCTACTATCAAACCAATGTGCTAGCTACTGTCCTTCCCAACTATGCTACTATCAAAGCAATGTGCTAGCTACTGTCCATCCCAACTATGCTACTATCAAACCAATGTGCTAGCTACTGTCCATCCCAACAATGCTACTATCAAACCAATGTGCTAGCTACTGTCCATCCCAACTATGCTTCTATCAAACCAATGTGCTAGCTACTGTACATCCCAACTATGCTACTATCAAACCAATGGGCTAGCTACTGTCCATCCCAACTATGCTATCAAACCTATGTGCTAGCTACTGTCCATCCCAACTATGCTTCTATCAAACCAATGTGCTAGCTACTGTCCATCCCAACTATGCTACTATCAAACCAATGTGCTAGCTACTGTCCATCCCAACTATGCTACTATCAAACCAAAGTGCTAGCTACTGTCCATCCCAACTATGCTACTATCAAACCAATGTGCTAGCTACTGTACATCCCAACTATTCTATGAAACCAATGTGCTAGCTACTGTACATCCCAACTATGCAACTATCAAACCTATGTGCTAGAGTACATCCCAACTATGCTACTATCAAACCAATGTGCTAGCTACTGTCCATCCCAACAATGCTACTATCAAACCAATATGCTAGCTACTGCCCATCCCAACTATGCTACTGACAAACCAATGTGCTAGCTACTGTCCATCCCAACTATGCTACTATCAAACCAATGTGCTAGCTACTGTCCTTCCCAACTATGCTACTATCAAAGCAATGTGCTAGCTACTGTCCATCCCAACTATGCTACTATCAAACCAATGTGCTAGCTACTGTCCATCCCAACAATGCTACTATCAAACCAATGTGCTAGCTACTGTCCATCCCAACTATGCTTCTATCAAACCAATGTGCTAGCTACTGTACATCCCAACTATGCTACTATCAAACCAATGGGCTAGCTACTGTCCATCCCAACTATGCTACTATCAAACCAATGTGCTAGCTAATGTCCATCCCAACTATGCTACTATCAAACCAATGTGCTAGCTACTGTCCATCCCAACTATGCTACTATCAAACCAATGTGCTAGCTGCTGTCCATCCCAACTATGCTACTATCAAACCAATGTGCTAGCTACTGTCCATCCCAACTATGCTACTAACAAACCAATGTGCTAGCTACTGTCCTTCCCAACTATGCTACTATCAAAGCAATGTGCTAGCTACTGTCCATCCCAACTATGCTACTATCAAACCAATGTGCTAGCTACTGTCCATCCCAACAATGCTACTATCAAACCAATGTGCTAGCTACTGTCCATCCCAACTATGCTACTATCAAACCAATGTGCTAGCTGCTGTCCATCCCAACTATGCTACTATCAAACCAATGTGCTAGCTAATGTCCATCCCAACTATGCTACTATCAAACCAATGTGCTAGCTACTGTCCATCCCAACTATGCTATCAAACCTATGTGCTAGCTACTGTCCATCCCAACTATGCTAATATCAAACCAATGTGCTAGCTACTGTCCTTCCCAACTATGCTACTATCAAAGCAATGTGCTAGCTACTGTCCATCCCAACTATGCTACTATCAAACCAATGTGCTAGCTCCTGTCCATCCCAACAATGCTACTATCAAACCAATGTGCTAGCTACTGTCCATCCCAACTATGCTACTATCAAACCAATGTGCTAGCTACTGACCATCCCAACTATGCTACTATCAAACCAATGTGCTAGCTACTGTCCATCCCAACTATGCTACTATCAAACCAATGTGCTAGCTAATGTCCATCCCAACTATGCTACTATCAAACCAATGTGCTAGCTACTGTCCATCCCAACTATGCTATCAAACCTATGTGCTAGCTACTGTCCATCCCAACTATGCTTCTATCAAACCAATGTGCTAGCTACTGTCCATCCCAACTATGCTACTATCAAACCAAAGTGCTAGCTACTGTCCATCCCAACTATGCAACTATCAAACCAAAGTGCTAGCTACTGTCCATCCCTACTATGCTACTATCAAACCAATGTGCTAGCTACTGTACATCCCAACTATTCTATGAAACCAATGTGCTAGCTACTGTACATCCCAACTATGCAACTATCAAACCTATGTGCTAGAGTACATCCCAACTATGCTACTATCAAACCAATGTGCTAGCTACTGTCCATCCCAACAATGCTACTATCAAACCAATATGCTAGCTACTGCCCATCCCAACTATGCTACTGACAAACCAATGTGCTAGCTACTGTCCATCCCAACTATGCTACTATCAAACCAAGGTGCTAGCTACTGTCCTTCCCAACTATGCTACTATCAAAGCAATGTGCTAGCTACTGTCCATCCCAACTATGCTACTATCAAACCAATGTGCTAGCTACTGTCCATCCCAACAATGCTACTATCAAACCAATGTGCTAGCTACTGTCCATCCCAACTATGCTACTATCAAACCAATGTGCTAGCTACTGTCCATCCCAACTATGCTTCTATCAAACCAATGTGCTAGCTACTGTCCATCCCAACAATGCTACTATCAAACCAATGTGCTAGCTACTGTCCATCCCAACTATGCTACTATCAAACCAATGTGCTAGCTACTGTCCATCCCAACTATGCTTCTATCAAACCAATGTGCTAGCTACTGTACATCCCAACTATGCTACTATCAAACCAATGTGCTAGCTACTGTCCATCCCAACAATGCTACTATCAAACCAATGTGCTAGCTACTGTCCATCCCAACTATGCTACTATCAAACCAATGTGCTAGCTACTGTCCATCCCAACTATGCTTCTATCAAACCAATGTGCTAGCTACTGTCCATCCCAACTATGCTACTATCAAACCAATGTGCTAGCTACTGTCCATCCCAACAATGCTACTATCAAACCAATGTGCTAGCTACTGTCCATCCCAACTATGCTACTATCAAACCAATGTGCTAGCTAATGTCCATCCCAACTATGCTACTATCAAACCAATGTGCTAGCTACTGTCCATCCCAACTATGCTATCAAACCTATGTGCTAGCTACTGTCCATGCCAACTATGCTTCTATCAAACCAATGTGCTAGCTACTGTCCATCCCAACTATGCTACTATCAAACCAATGTGCTAGCTACTGTCCATCCCAACTATGCTACTATCAAACCAAAGTGCTAGCTACTGTCCATCCCAACTATGCTACTATCAAACCAATGTGCTAGCTACTGTACATCCCAACTATTCTATGAAACCAATGTGCTAGCTACTGTACATCCCAACTATGCAACTATCAAACCTATGTGCTAGAGTACATCCCAACTATGCTACTATCAAACCTATGTGCTAGAGTACATCCCAACTATGCTACTATCAAACCAATGTGCTAGCTACTGTCCATCCCAACAATGCTACTATCAAACCAATATGCTAGCTACTGCCCATCCCAACTATGCTACTATCAAACCAATGTGCTAGCTACTGTCCATCCCAACTATGCTACTATCAAACCAATGTGCTAGCTACTGTCCATCCCAACTATGCTACTATCAAACCAATGTGCTAGCTACTGTCCATCCCAACAATGCTACTATCAAACCAATATGCTAGCTACTGCCCATCCCAACTATGCTACTAACAAACCAATGTGCTAGCTACTGTCCATCCCAACTATGCTACTATCAAACCAATGTGCTAGCTACTGTCCTTCCCAACTATGCTACTATCAAAGCAATGTGCTAGCAACTGTCCATCCCAACTATGCTACTATCAAACCAATGTGCTAGCTACTGTCCATCCCAACAATGCTACTATCAAACCAATGTGCTAGCTACTGTCCATCCCAACTATGCTACTATCAAACCAATGTGCTAGCTAATGTCCATCCCAACTATGCTACTATCAAACCAATGTGCTAGCTACTGTCCATCCCAACTATGCTATCAAACCTATGTGCTAGCTACTGTCCATCCCAACTATGCTATCAAACCTATGTGCTAGCTACTGTCCATCCCAACTATGCTACTATCAAACCAATGTGCTAGCTACTGTCCATCCCAACTATGCTACTATCAAACCAAAGTGCTAGCTACTGTCCATCCCAACTATGCTACTATCAAACCAATGTGCTAGCTACTGTACATCCCAACTATTCTATGAAACCAATGTGCTAGCTACTGTACATCCCAACTATGCAACTATCAAACCTATGTGCTAGAGTACATCCCAACTATGCTACTATCAAACCAATGTGCTAGCTACTGTCCATCCCAACAATGCTACTATCAAACCAATATGCTAGCTACTGCCCATCCCAACTATGCTACTGACAAACCAATGTGCTAGCTACTGTCCATCCCAACTATGCTACTATCAAACCAATGTGCTAGCTACTGTCCTTCCCAACTATGCTACTATCAAAGCAATGTGCTAGCTACTGTCCATCCCAACTATGCTACTATCAAACCAATGTGCTAGCTACTGTCCATCCCAACAATGCTACTATCAAACCAATGTGCTAGCTACTGTCCATCCCAACTATGCTTCTATCAAACCAATGTGCTAGCTACTGTACATCTCAACTATGCTACTATCAAACCAATGGGCTAGCTACTGTCCATCCCAACTATGCTATCAAACCTATGTGCTAGCTACTGTCCATCCCAACTATGCTTCTATCAAACCAATGTGCTAGCTACTGTCCATCCCAACTATGCTACTATCAAACCAATGTGCTAGCTACTGTCCATCCCAACTATGCTACTATCAAACCAAAGTGCTAGCTACTGTCCATCCCAACTATGCTACTATCAAACCAATGTGCTAGCTACTGTACATCCCAACTATTCTATGAAACCAATGTGCTAGCTACTGTACATCCCAACTATGCAACTATCAAACCTATGTGCTAGAGTACATCCCAACTATGCTACTATCAAACCAATGTGCTAGCTACTGTCCATCCCAACAATGCTACTATCAAACCAATATGCTAGCTACTGCCCATCCCAACTATGCTACTGACAAACCAATGTGCTAGCTACTGTCCATCCCAACTATGCTACTATCAAACCAATGTGCTAGCTACTGTCCTTCCCAACTATGCTACTATCAAAGCAATGTGCTAGCTACTGTACATCCCAACTATGCTACTATCAAACCAATGGGCTAGCTACTGTCCATCCCAACTATGCTACTATCAAACCAATGTGCTAGCTAATGTCCATCCCAACTATGCTACTATCAAACCAATGTGCTAGCTACTGTCCATCCCAACTATGCTACTATCAAACCAATGTGCTAGCTGCTGTCCATCCCAACTATGCTACTATCAAACCAATGTGCTAGCTACTGTCCATCCCAACTATGCTACTAACAAACCAATGTGCTAGCTACTGTCCTTCCCAACTATGCTACTATCAAAGCAATGTGCTAGCTACTGTCCATCCCAACTATGCTACTATCAAACCAATGTGCTAGCTACTGTCCATCCCAACAATGCTACTATCAAACCAATGTGCTAGCTACTGTCCATCCCAACTATGCTACTATCAAACCAATGTGCTAGCTGCTGTCCATCCCAACTATGCTACTATCAAACCAATGTGCTAGCTAATGTCCATCCCAACTATGCTACTATCAAACCAATGTGCTAGCTACTGTCCATCCCAACTATGCTATCAAACCTATGTGCTAGCTACTGTCCATCCCAACTATGCTAATATCAAACCAATGTGCTAGCTACTGTCCTTCCCAACTATGCTACTATCAAAGCAATGTGCTAGCTACTGTCCATCCCAACTATGCTACTATCAAACCAATGTGCTAGCTCCTGTCCATCCCAACAATGCTACTATCAAACCAATGTGCTAGCTACTGTCCATCCCAACTATGCTACTATCAAACCAATGTGCTAGCTACTGACCATCCCAACTATGCTACTATCAAACCAATGTGCTAGCTACTGTCCATCCCAACTATGCTACTATCAAACCAATGTGCTAGCTAATGTCCATCCCAACTATGCTACTATCAAACCAATGTGCTAGCTACTGTCCATCCCAACTATGCTATCAAACCTATGTGCTAGCTACTGTCCATCCCAACTATGCTTCTATCAAACCAATGTGCTAGCTACTGTCCATCCCAACTATGCTACTATCAAACCAAAGTGCTAGCTACTGTCCATCCCAACTATGCAACTATCAAACCAAAGTGCTAGCTACTGTCCATCCCTACTATGCTACTATCAAACCAATGTGCTAGCTACTGTACATCCCAACTATTCTATGAAACCAATGTGCTAGCTACTGTACATCCCAACTATGCAACTATCAAACCTATGTGCTAGAGTACATCCCAACTATGCTACTATCAAACCAATGTGCTAGCTACTGTCCATCCCAACAATGCTACTATCAAACCAATATGCTAGCTACTGCCCATCCCAACTATGCTACTGACAAACCAATGTGCTAGCTACTGTCCATCCCAACTATGCTACTATCAAACCAAGGTGCTAGCTACTGTCCTTCCCAACTATGCTACTATCAAAGCAATGTGCTAGCTACTGTCCATCCCAACTATGCTACTATCAAACCAATGTGCTAGCTACTGTCCATCCCAACAATGCTACTATCAAACCAATGTGCTAGCTACTGTCCATCCCAACTATGCTACTATCAAACCAATGTGCTAGCTACTGTCCATCCCAACTATGCTTCTATCAAACCAATGTGCTAGCTACTGTCCATCCCAACAATGCTACTATCAAACCAATGTGCTAGCTACTGTCCATCCCAACTATGCTACTATCAAACCAATGTGCTAGCTACTGTCCATCCCAACTATGCTTCTATCAAACCAATGTGCTAGCTACTGTACATCCCAACTATGCTACTATCAAACCAATGTGCTAGCTACTGTCCATCCCAACAATGCTACTATCAAACCAATGTGCTAGCTACTGTCCATCCCAACTATGCTACTATCAAACCAATGTGCTAGCTACTGTCCATCCCAACTATGCTTCTATCAAACCAATGTGCTAGCTACTGTCCATCCCAACTATGCTACTATCAAACCAATGTGCTAGCTACTGTCCATCCCAACAATGCTACTATCAAACCAATATGCTAGCTACTGCCCATCCCAACTATGCTACTAACAAACCAATGTGCTAGCTACTGTCCATCCCAACTATGCTACTATCAAACCAATGTGCTAGCTACTGTCCTTCCCAACTATGCTACTATCAAAGCAATGTGCTAGCTACTGTCCATCCCAACTATGCTACTATCAAACCAATGTGATAGCTACTGTCCATCCCAACAATGCTACTATCAAACCAATGTGCTAGCTACTGTCCATCCCAACAATGCTACTATCAAACCAATGTGCTAGCTACTGTCCATCCCAACTATGCTACTATCAAACCAATGTGCTAGCTACTGTCCATCCCAACTATGCGATCAAACCTATGTGCTAGCTACTGTCCATCCCAACTATGCTTCTATCAAACCAATGTGCTAGCTACTGTCCATCCCAACTATGCTACTATCAAACCAATGTGCTAGCTACTGTCCATCCCAACTATGCTACTATCAAACCAAAGTGCTAGCTACTGTCCATCCCAACTATGCTACTATCAAACCAATGTGCTAGCTACTGTACATCCCAACTATTCTATGAAACCAATGTGCTAGCTACTGTACATCCCAACTATGCAACTATCAAACCTATGTGCTAGAGTACATCCCAACTATGCTACTATCAAACCAATGTGCTAGCTACTGTCCATCCCAACAATGCTACTATCAAACCAATATGCTAGCTACTGCCCATCCCAACTATGCTACTGACAAACCAATGTGCTAGCTACTGTCCATCCCAACTATGCTACTATCAAACCAATGTGCTAGCTACTGTCCTTCCCAACTATGCTACTATCAAAGCAATGTGCTAGCTACTGTCCATCCCAACTATGCTACTATCAAACCAATGTGCTAGCTACTGTCCATCCCAACAATGCTACTATCAAACCAATGTGCTAGCTACTGTCCATCCCAACTATGCTACTATCAAACCAATGTGCTAGCTACTGTCCATCCCAACTATGCTTCTATCAAACCAATGTGCTAGCTACTGTACATCCCAACTATGCTACTATCAAACCAATGGGCTAGCTACTGTCCATCCCAACTATGCTACTATCAAACCAATGTGCTAGCTAATGTCCATCCCAACTATGCTACTATCAAACCAATGTGCTAGCTGCTGTCCATCCCAACTATGCTACTATCAAACCAATGTGATAGCTACTGTCCATCCCAACTATGCTACTAACAAACCAATGTGCTAGCTACTGTCCTTCCCAACTATGCTACTATCAAACCAATGTGCTAGCTACTGTCCATCCCAACAATGCTACTATCAAACCAATGTGCTAGCTACTGTCCATCCCAACTATGCTACTATCAAACCAATGTGCTAGCTACTGTCCTTCCCAACTATGCTACTATCAAACCAATGTGCTAGCTACTGTCCATCCCAACAATGCTACTATCAAACCAATGTGCTAGCTACTGTCCATCCCAACTATGCTACTATCAAACCAATGTGCTAGCTAATGTCCATCCCAACTATGCTACTATCAAACCAATGTGCTAGCTACTGTCCATCCCAACTATGCTATCAAACCTATGTGCTAGCTACTGTCCATGCCAACTATGCTTCTATCAAACCAATGTGCTAGCTACTGTCCATCCCAACTATGCTACTATCAAACCAATGTGCTAGCTACTGTCCATCCCAACTATGCTACTATCAAACCAAAGTGCTAGCTACTGTCCATCCCAACTATGCTACTATCAAACCAATGTGCTAGCTACTGTACATCCCAACTATTCTATGAAACCAATGTGCTAGCTACTGTACATCCCAACTATGCAACTATCAAACCTATGTGCTAGAGTACATCCCAACTATGCTACTATCAAACCTATGTGCTAGAGTACATCCCAACTATGCTACTATCAAACCAATGTGCTAGCTACTGTCCATCCCAACAATGCTACTATCAAACCAATATGCTAGCTACTGCCCATCCCAACTATGCTACTATCAAACCAATGTGCTAGCTACTGTCCATCCCAACTATGCTACTATCAAACCAATGTGCTAGCTACTGTCCATCCCAACTATGCTACTATCAAACCAATGTGCTAGCTACTGTCCATCCCAACAATGCTACTATCAAACCAATATGCTAGCTACTGCCCATCCCAACTATGCTACTAACAAACCAATGTGCTAGCTACTGTCCATCCCAACTATGCTACTATCAAACCAATGTGCTAGCTACTGTCCTTCCCAACTATGCTACTATCAAAGCAATGTGCTAGCTACTGTCCATCCCAACTATGCTACTATCAAACCAATGTGCTAGCTACTGTCCATCCCAACAATGCTACTATCAAACCAATGTGCTAGCTACTGTCCATCCCAACTATGCTACTATCAAACCAATGTGCTAGCTAATGTCCATCCCAACTATGCTACTATCAAACCAATGTGCTAGCTACTGTCCATCCCAACTATGCTATCAAACCTATGTGCTAGCTACTGTCCATCCCAACTATGCTTCTATCAAACCAATGTGCTAGCTACTGTCCATCCCAACTATGCTACTATCAAACCAATGTGCTAGCTACTGTCCATCCCAACTATGCTACTATCAAACCAAAGTGCTAGCTACTGTCCATCCCAACTATGCTACTATCAAACCAATGTGCTAGCTACTGTACATCCCAACTATTCTATGAAACCAATGTGCTAGCTACTGTACATCCCAACTATGCAACTATCAAACCTATGTGCTAGAGTACATCCCAACTATGCTACTATCAAACCAATGTGCTAGCTACTGTCCATCCCAACAATGCTACTATCAAACCAATATGCTAGCTACTGCCCATCCCAACTATGCTACTGACAAACCAATGTGCTAGCTACTGTCCATCCCAACTATGCTACTATCAAACCAATGTGCTAGCTACTGTCCTTCCCAACTATGCTACTATCAAAGCAATGTGCTAGCTACTGTCCATCCCAACTATGCTACTATCAAACCAATGTGCTAGCTACTGTCCATCCCAACAATGCTACTATCAAACCAATGTGCTAGCTACTGTCCATCCCAACTATGCTTCTATCAAACCAATGTGCTAGCTACTGTACATCCCAACTATGCTACTATCAAACCAATGGGCTAGCTACTGTCCATCCCAACTATGCTATCAAACCTATGTGCTAGCTACTGTCCATCCCAACTATGCTTCTATCAAACCAATGTGCTAGCTACTGTCCATCCCAACTATGCTACTATCAAACCAATGTGCTAGCTACTGTCCATCCCAACTATGCTACTATCAAACCAAAGTGCTAGCTACTGTCCATCCCAACTATGCTACTATCAAACCAATGTGCTAGCTACTGTACATCCCAACTATTCTATGAAACCAATGTGCTAGCTACTGTACATCCCAACTATGCAACTATCAAACCTATGTGCTAGAGTACATCCCAACTATGCTACTATCAAACCAATGTGCTAGCTACTGTCCATCCCAACAATGCTACTATCAAACCAATATGCTAGCTACTGCCCATCCCAACTATGCTACTGACAAACCAATGTGCTAGCTACTGTCCATCCCAACTATGCTACTATCAAACCAATGTGCTAGCTACTGTCCTTCCCAACTATGCTACTATCAAAGCAATGTGCTAGCTACTGTCCATCCCAACTATGCTACTATCAAACCAATGTGCTAGCTACTGTCCATCCCAACAATGCTACTATCAAACCAATGTGCTAGCTACTGTCCATCCCAACTATGCTTCTATCAAACCAATGTGCTAGCTACTGTACATCCCAACTATGCTACTATCAAACCAATGGGCTAGCTACTGTCCATCCCAACTATGCTACTATCAAACCAATGTGCTAGCTAATGTCCATCCCAACTATGCTACTATCAAACCAATGTGCTAGCTACTGTCCATCCCAACTATGCTACTATCAAACCAATGTGCTAGCTGCTGTCCATCCCAACTATGCTACTATCAAACCAATGTGCTAGCTACTGTCCATCCCAACTATGCTACTAACAAACCAATGTGCTAGCTACTGTCCTTCCCAACTATGCTACTATCAAAGCAATGTGCTAGCTACTGTCCATCCCAACTATGCTACTATCAAACCAATGTGCTAGCTACTGTCCATCCCAACAATGCTACTATCAAACCAATGTGCTAGCTACTGTCCATCCCAACTATGCTACTATCAAACCAATGTGCTAGCTGCTGTCCATCCCAACTATGCTACTATCAAACCAATGTGCTAGCTAATGTCCATCCCAACTATGCTACTATCAAACCAATGTGCTAGCTACTGTCCATCCCAACTATGCTATCAAACCTATGTGCTAGCTACTGTCCATCCCAACTATGCTAATATCAAACCAATGTGCTAGCTACTGTCCTTCCCAACTATGCTACTATCAAAGCAATGTGCTAGCTACTGTCCATCCCAACTATGCTACTATCAAACCAATGTGCTAGCTCCTGTCCATCCCAACAATGCTACTATCAAACCAATGTGCTAGCTACTGTCCATCCCAACTATGCTACTATCAAACCAATGTGCTAGCTACTGACCATCCCAACTATGCTACTATCAAACCAATGTGCTAGCTACTGTCCATCCCAACTATGCTACTATCAAACCAATGTGCTAGCTAATGTCCATCCCAACTATGCTACTATCAAACCAATGTGCTAGCTACTGTCCATCCCAACTATGCTATCAAACCTATGTGCTAGCTACTGTCCATCCCAACTATGCTTCTATCAAACCAATGTGCTAGCTACTGTCCATCCCAACTATGCTACTATCAAACCAAAGTGCTAGCTACTGTCCATCCCAACTATGCAACTATCAAACCAAAGTGCTAGCTACTGTCCATCCCTACTATGCTACTATCAAACCAATGTGCTAGCTACTGTACATCCCAACTATTCTATGAAACCAATGTGCTAGCTACTGTACATCCCAACTATGCAACTATCAAACCTATGTGCTAGAGTACATCCCAACTATGCTACTATCAAACCAATGTGCTAGCTACTGTCCATCCCAACAATGCTACTATCAAACCAATATGCTAGCTACTGCCCATCCCAACTATGCTACTGACAAACCAATGTGCTAGCTACTGTCCATCCCAACTATGCTACTATCAAACCAAGGTGCTAGCTACTGTCCTTCCCAACTATGCTACTATCAAAGCAATGTGCTAGCTACTGTCCATCCCAACTATGCTACTATCAAACCAATGTGCTAGCTACTGTCCATCCCAACAATGCTACTATCAAACCAATGTGCTAGCTACTGTCCATCCCAACTATGCTACTATCAAACCAATGTGCTAGCTACTGTCCATCCCAACTATGCTTCTATCAAACCAATGTGCTAGCTACTGTCCATCCCAACAATGCTACTATCAAACCAATGTGCTAGCTACTGTCCATCCCAACTATGCTACTATCAAACCAATGTGCTAGCTACTGTCCATCCCAACTATGCTTCTATCAAACCAATGTGCTAGCTACTGTACATCCCAACTATGCTACTATCAAACCAATGTGCTAGCTACTGTCCATCCCAACAATGCTACTATCAAACCAATGTGCTAGCTACTGTCCATCCCAACTATGCTACTATCAAACCAATGTGCTAGCTACTGTCCATCCCAACTATGCTTCTATCAAACCAATGTGCTAGCTACTGTCCATCCCAACTATGCTACTATCAAACCAATGTGCTAGCTACTGTCCATCCCAACAATGCTACTATCAAACCAATATGCTAGCTACTGCCCATCCCAACTATGCTACTAACAAACCAATGTGCTAGCTACTGTCCATCCCAACTATGCTACTATCAAACCAATGTGCTAGCTACTGTCCTTCCCAACTATGCTACTATCAAAGCAATGTGCTAGCTACTGTCCATCCCAACTATGCTACTATCAAACCAATGTGATAGCTACTGTCCATCCCAACAATGCTACTATCAAACCAATGTGCTAGCTACTGTCCATCCCAACAATGCTACTATCAAACCAATGTGCTAGCTACTGTCCATCCCAACTATGCTACTATCAAACCAATGTGCTAGCTACTGTCCATCCCAACTATGCGATCAAACCTATGTGCTAGCTACTGTCCATCCCAACTATGCTTCTATCAAACCAATGTGCTAGCTACTGTCCATCCCAACTATGCTACTATCAAACCAATGTGCTAGCTACTGTCCATCCCAACTATGCTACTATCAAACCAAAGTGCTAGCTACTGTCCATCCCAACTATGCTACTATCAAACCAATGTGCTAGCTACTGTACATCCCAACTATTCTATGAAACCAATGTGCTAGCTACTGTACATCCCAACTATGCAACTATCAAACCTATGTGCTAGAGTACATCCCAACTATGCTACTATCAAACCAATGTGCTAGCTACTGTCCATCCTAACAATGCTACTATCAAACCAATATGCTAGCTACTGCCCATCCCAACTATGCTACTGACAAACCAATGTGCTAGCTACTGTCCATCCCAACTATGCTACTATCAAACCAATGTGCTAGCTACTGTCCTTCCCAACTATGCTACTATCAAAGCAATGTGCTAGCTACTGTCCATCCCAACTATGCTACTATCAAACCAATGTGCTAGCTACTGTCCATCCCAACTATGCTATCAAACCAATGTGCTAGCTAATGTCCATCCCAACTATGCTACTATCAAACCAATGTGCTAGCTACTGTCCATCCCAACTATGCTATCAAACCTATGTGCTAGCTACTGTCCATCCCAACTATGCTAATATCAAACCAATGTGCTAGCTACTGTCCTTCCCAACTATGCTACTATCAAAGCAATGTGCTAGCTACTGTCCATCCCAACTATGCTACTATCAAACCAATGTGCTAGCTCCTGTCCATCCCAACAATGCTACTATCAAACCAATGTGCTAGCTACTGTCCATCCCAACTATGCTACTATCAAACCAATGTGCTAGCTACTGACCATCCCAACTATGCTACTATCAAACCAATGTGCTAGCTACTGTCCATCCCAACTATGCTACTATCAAACCAATGTGCTAGCTAATGTCCATCCCAACTATGCTACTATCAAACCAATGTGCTAGCTACTGTCCATCCCAACTATGCTATCAAACCTATGTGCTAGCTACTGTCCATCCCAACTATGCTTCTATCAAACCAATGTGCTAGCTACTGTCCATCCCAACTATGCTACTATCAAACCAAAGTGCTAGCTACTGTCCATCCCAACTATGCAACTATCAAACCAAAGTGCTAGCTACTGTCCATCCCTACTATGCTACTATCAAACCAATGTGCTAGCTACTGTACATCCCAACTATTCTATGAAACCAATGTGCTAGCTACTGTACATCCCAACTATGCAACTATCAAACCTATGTGCTAGAGTACATCCCAACTATGCTACTATCAAACCAATGTGCTAGCTACTGTCCATCCCAACAATGCTACTATCAAACCAATATGCTAGCTACTGCCCATCCCAACTATGCTACTGACAAACCAATGTGCTAGCTACTGTCCATCCCAACTATGCTACTATCAAACCAAGGTGCTAGCTACTGTCCTTCCCAACTATGCTACTATCAAAGCAATGTGCTAGCTACTGTCCATCCCAACTATGCTACTATCAAACCAATGTGCTAGCTACTGTCCATCCCAACAATGCTACTATCAAACCAATGTGCTAGCTACTGTCCATCCCAACTATGCTACTATCAAACCAATGTGCTAGCTACTGTCCATCCCAACTATGCTTCTATCAAACCAATGTGCTAGCTACTGTCCATCCCAACAATGCTACTATCAAACCAATGTGCTAGCTACTGTCCATCCCAACTATGCTACTATCAAACCAATGTGCTAGCTACTGTCCATCCCAACTATGCTTCTATCAAACCAATGTGCTAGCTACTGTACATCCCAACTATGCTACTATCAAACCAATGTGCTAGCTACTGTCCATCCCAACAATGCTACTATCAAACCAATGTGCTAGCTACTGTCCATCCCAACTATGCTACTATCAAACCAATGTGCTAGCTACTGTCCATCCCAACTATGCTTCTATCAAACCAATGTGCTAGCTACTGTCCATCCCAACAATGCTACTATCAAACCAATATGCTAGCTACTGCCCATCCCAACTATGCTACTAACAAACCAATGTGCTAGCTACTGTCCATCCCAACTATGCTTCTATCAAACCAATGTGCTAGCTACTGTCCATCCCAACTATGCTACTATCAAACCAATGTGCTAGCTACTGTCCATCCCAACAATGCTACTATCAAACCAATATGCTAGCTACTGCCCATCCCAACTATGCTACTAACAAACCAATGTGCTAGCTACTGTCCATCCCAACTATGCTACTATCAAACCAATGTGCTAGCTACTGTCCTTCCCAACTATGCTACTATCAAAGCAATGTGCTAGCTACTGTCCATCCCAACTATGCTACTATCAAACCAATGTGATAGCTACTGTCCATCCCAACAATGCTACTATCAAACCAATGTGCTAGCTACTGTCCATCCCAACAATGCTACTATCAAACCAATGTGCTAGCTACTGTCCATCCCAACTATGCTACTATCAAACCAATGTGCTAGCTACTGTCCATCCCAACTATGCGATCAAACCTATGTGCTAGCTACTGTCCATCCCAACTATGCTTCTATCAAACCAATGTGCTAGCTACTGTCCATCCCAACTATGCTACTATCAAACCAATGTGCTAGCTACTGTCCATCCCAACTATGCTACTATCAAACCAAAGTGCTAGCTACTGTCCATCCCAACTATGCTACTATCAAACCAATGTGCTAGCTACTGTACATCCCAACTATTCTATGAAACCAATGTGCTAGCTACTGTACATCCCAACTATGCAACTATCAAACCTATGTGCTAGAGTACATCCCAACTATGCTACTATCAAACCAATGTGCTAGCTACTGTCCATCCCAACAATGCTACTATCAAACCAATATGCTAGCTACTGCCCATCCCAACTATGCTACTGACAAACCAATGTGCTAGCTACTGTCCATCCCAACTATGCTACTATCAAACCAATGTGCTAGCTACTGTCCTTCCCAACTATGCTACTATCAAAGCAATGTGCTAGCTACTGTCCATCCCAACTATGCTACTATCAAACCAATGTGCTAGCTACTGTCCATCCCAACAATGCTACTATCAAACCAATGTGCTAGCTACTGTCCATCCCAACTATGCTACTATCAAACCAATGTGCTAGCTACTGTCCATCCCAACTATGCTTCTATCAAACCAATGTGCTAGCTACTGTACATCCCAACTATGCTACTATCAAACCAATGGGCTAGCTACTGTCCATCCCAACTATGCTACTATCAAACCAATGTGCTAGCTAATGTCCATCCCAACTATGCTACTATCAAACCAATGTGCTAGCTGCTGTCCATCCCAACTATGCTACTATCAAACCAATGTGATAGCTACTGTCCATCCCAACTATGCTACTAACAAACCAATGTGCTAGCTACTGTCCTTCCCAACTATGCTACTATCAAACCAATGTGCTAGCTACTGTCCATCCCAACAATGCTACTATCAAACCAATGTGCTAGCTACTGTCCATCCCAACTATGCTACTATCAAACCAATGTGCTAGAGTACATCCCAACTATGCTACTATCAAACCAATGTGCTAGCTACTGTCCATCCCAACAATGCTACTATCAAACCAATGTGCTAGCTACTGTCCATCCCAACTATGCTACTATCAAACCAATGTGCTAGCTAATGTCCATCCCAACTATGCTACTATCAAACCAATGTGCTAGCTACTGTCCATCCCAACTATGCTATCAAACCTATGTGCTAGCTACTGTCCATGCCAACTATGCTTCTATCAAACCAATGTGCTAGCTACTGTCCATCCCAACTATGCTACTATCAAACCAATGTGCTAGCTACTGTCCATCCCAACTATGCTACTATCAAACCAATGTGCTAGCTACTGTCCTTCCCAACTATGCTACTATCAAAGCAATGTGCTAGCTACTGTCCATCCCAACTATGCTACTATCAAACCAATGTGCTAGCTACTGTACATCCCAACTATTCTATGAAACCAATGTGCTAGCTACTGTACATCCCAACTATGCAACTATCAAACCTATGTGCTAGAGTACATCCCAACTATGCTACTATCAAACCAATGTGCTAGCTACTGTCCATCCCAACAATGCTACTATCAAACCAATATGCTAGCTACTGCCCATCCCAACTATGCTACTGACAAACCAATGTGCTAGCTACTGTCCATCCCAACTATGCTACTATCAAACCAATGTGCTAGCTACTGTCCTTCCCAACTATGCTACTATCAAAGCAATGTGCTAGCTACTGTCCATCCCAACTATGCTACTATCAAACCAATGTGCTAGCTACTGTCCATCCCAACAATGCTACTATCAAACCAATGTGCTAGCTACTGTCCATCCCAACTATGCTACTATCAAACCAATGTGCTAGCTACTGTCCATCCCAACTATGCTTCTATCAAACCAATGTGCTAGCTACTGTACATCCCAACTATGCTACTATCAAACCAATGGGCTAGCTACTGTCCATCCCAACTATGCTACTATCAAACCAATGTGCTAGCTAATGTCCATCCCAACTATGCTACTATCAAACCAATGTGCTAGCTGCTGTCCATCCCAACTATGCTACTATCAAACCAATGTGATAGCTACTGTCCATCCCAACTATGCTACTAACAAACCAATGTGCTAGCTACTGTCCTTCCCAACTATGCTACTATCAAACCAATGTGCTAGCTACTGTCCATCCCAACAATGCTACTATCAAACCAATGTGCTAGCTACTGTCCATCCCAACTATGCTACTATCAAACCAATGTGCTAGCTACTGTCCTTCCCAACTATGCTACTATCAAACCAATGTGCTAGCTACTGTCCATCCCAACAATGCTACTATCAAACCAATGTGCTAGCTACTGTCCATCCCAACTATGCTACTATCAAACCAATGTGCTAGCTAATGTCCATCCCAACTATGCTACTATCAAACCAATGTGCTAGCTACTGTCCATCCCAACTATGCTATCAAACCTATGTGCTAGCTACTGTCCATGCCAACTATGCTTCTATCAAACCAATGTGCTAGCTACTGTCCATCCCAACTATGCTACTATCAAACCAATGTGCTAGCTACTGTCCATCCCAACTATGCTACTATCAAACCAAAGTGCTAGCTACTGTCCATCCCAACTATGCTACTATCAAACCAATGTGCTAGCTACTGTACATCCCAACTATTCTATGAAACCAATGTGCTAGCTACTGTACATCCCAACTATGCAACTATCAAACCTATGTGCTAGAGTACATCCCAACTATGCTACTATCAAACCTATGTGCTAGAGTACATCCCAACTATGCTACTATCAAACCAATGTGCTAGCTACTGTCCATCCCAACAATGCTACTATCAAACCAATATGCTAGCTACTGCCCATCCCAACTATGCTACTATCAAACCAATGTGCTAGCTACTGTCCATCCCAACTATGCTACTATCAAACCAATGTGCTAGCTACTGTCCATCCCAACTATGCTACTATCAAACCAATGTGCTAGCTACTGTCCATCCCAACAATGCTACTATCAAACCAATATGCTAGCTACTGCCCATCCCAACTATGCTACTAACAAACCAATGTGCTAGCTACTGTCCATCCCAACTATGCTACTATCAAACCAATGTGCTAGCTACTGTCCTTCCCAACTATGCTACTATCAAAGCAATGTGCTAGCTACTGTCCATCCCAACTATGCTACTATCAAACCAATGTGCTAGCTACTGTCCATCCCAACAATGCTACTATCAAACCAATGTGCTAGCTACTGTCCATCCCAACTATGCTACTATCAAACCAATGTGCTAGCTAATGTCCATCCCAACTATGCTACTATCAAACCAATGTGCTAGCTACTGTCCATCCCAACTATGCTATCAAACCTATGTGCTAGCTACTGTCCATCCCAACTATGCTTCTATCAAACCAATGTGCTAGCTACTGTCCATCCCAACTATGCTACTATCAAACCAATGTGCTAGCTACTGTCCATCCCAACTATGCTACTATCAAACCAAAGTGCTAGCTACTGTCCATCCCAACTATGCTACTATCAAACCAATGTGCTAGCTACTGTACATCCCAACTATTCTATGAAACCAATGTGCTAGCTACTGTACATCCCAACTATGCAACTATCAAACCTATGTGCTAGAGTACATCCCAACTATGCTACTATCAAACCAATGTGCTAGCTACTGTCCATCCCAACAATGCTACTATCAAACCAATATGCTAGCTACTGCCCATCCCAACTATGCTACTGACAAACCAATGTGCTAGCTACTGTCCATCCCAACTATGCTACTATCAAACCAATGTGCTAGCTACTGTCCTTCCCAACTATGCTACTATCAAAGCAATGTGCTAGCTACTGTCCATCCCAACTATGCTACTATCAAACCAATGTGCTAGCTACTGTCCATCCCAACAATGCTACTATCAAACCAATGTGCTAGCTACTGTCCATCCCAACTATGCTTCTATCAAACCAATGTGCTAGCTACTGTACATCCCAACTATGCTACTATCAAACCAATGGGCTAGCTACTGTCCATCCCAACTATGCTATCAAACCTATGTGCTAGCTACTGTCCATCCCAACTATGCTTCTATCAAACCAATGTGCTAGCTACTGTCCATCCCAACTATGCTACTATCAAACCAATGTGCTAGCTACTGTCCATCCCAACTATGCTACTATCAAACCAAAGTGCTAGCTACTGTCCATCCCAACTATGCTACTATCAAACCAATGTGCTAGCTACTGTACATCCCAACTATTCTATGAAACCAATGTGCTAGCTACTGTACATCCCAACTATGCAACTATCAAACCTATGTGCTAGAGTACATCCCAACTATGCTACTATCAAACCAATGTGCTAGCTACTGTCCATCCCAACAATGCTACTATCAAACCAATATGCTAGCTACTGCCCATCCCAACTATGCTACTGACAAACCAATGTGCTAGCTACTGTCCATCCCAACTATGCTACTATCAAACCAATGTGCTAGCTACTGTCCTTCCCAACTATGCTACTATCAAAGCAATGTGCTAGCTACTGTCCATCCCAACTATGCTACTATCAAACCAATGTGCTAGCTACTGTCCATCCCAACAATGCTACTATCAAACCAATGTGCTAGCTACTGTCCATCCCAACTATGCTTCTATCAAACCAATGTGCTAGCTACTGTACATCCCAACTATGCTACTATCAAACCAATGGGCTAGCTACTGTCCATCCCAACTATGCTACTATCAAACCAATGTGCTAGCTAATGTCCATCCCAACTATGCTACTATCAAACCAATGTGCTAGCTACTGTCCATCCCAACTATGCTACTATCAAACCAATGTGCTAGCTGCTGTCCATCCCAACTATGCTACTATCAAACCAATGTGCTAGCTACTGTCCATCCCAACTATGCTACTAACAAACCAATGTGCTAGCTACTGTCCTTCCCAACTATGCTACTATCAAAGCAATGTGCTAGCTACTGTCCATCCCAACTATGCTACTATCAAACCAATGTGCTAGCTACTGTCCATCCCAACAATGCTACTATCAAACCAATGTGCTAGCTACTGTCCATCCCAACTATGCTACTATCAAACCAATGTGCTAGCTGCTGTCCATCCCAACTATGCTACTATCAAACCAATGTGCTAGCTAATGTCCATCCCAACTATGCTACTATCAAACCAATGTGCTAGCTACTGTCCATCCCAACTATGCTATCAAACCTATGTGCTAGCTACTGTCCATCCCAACTATGCTAATATCAAACCAATGTGCTAGCTACTGTCCTTCCCAACTATGCTACTATCAAAGCAATGTGCTAGCTACTGTCCATCCCAACTATGCTACTATCAAACCAATGTGCTAGCTCCTGTCCATCCCAACAATGCTACTATCAAACCAATGTGCTAGCTACTGTCCATCCCAACTATGCTACTATCAAACCAATGTGCTAGCTACTGACCATCCCAACTATGCTACTATCAAACCAATGTGCTAGCTACTGTCCATCCCAACTATGCTACTATCAAACCAATGTGCTAGCTAATGTCCATCCCAACTATGCTACTATCAAACCAATGTGCTAGCTACTGTCCATCCCAACTATGCTATCAAACCTATGTGCTAGCTACTGTCCATCCCAACTATGCTTCTATCAAACCAATGTGCTAGCTACTGTCCATCCCAACTATGCTACTATCAAACCAAAGTGCTAGCTACTGTCCATCCCAACTATGCAACTATCAAACCAAAGTGCTAGCTACTGTCCATCCCTACTATGCTACTATCAAACCAATGTGCTAGCTACTGTACATCCCAACTATTCTATGAAACCAATGTGCTAGCTACTGTACATCCCAACTATGCAACTATCAAACCTATGTGCTAGAGTACATCCCAACTATGCTACTATCAAACCAATGTGCTAGCTACTGTCCATCCCAACAATGCTACTATCAAACCAATATGCTAGCTACTGCCCATCCCAACTATGCTACTGACAAACCAATGTGCTAGCTACTGTCCATCCCAACTATGCTACTATCAAACCAAGGTGCTAGCTACTGTCCTTCCCAACTATGCTACTATCAAAGCAATGTGCTAGCTACTGTCCATCCCAACTATGCTACTATCAAACCAATGTGCTAGCTACTGTCCATCCCAACAATGCTACTATCAAACCAATGTGCTAGCTACTGTCCATCCCAACTATGCTACTATCAAACCAATGTGCTAGCTACTGTCCATCCCAACTATGCTTCTATCAAACCAATGTGCTAGCTACTGTCCATCCCAACAATGCTACTATCAAACCAATGTGCTAGCTACTGTCCATCCCAACTATGCTACTATCAAACCAATGTGCTAGCTACTGTCCATCCCAACTATGCTTCTATCAAACCAATGTGCTAGCTACTGTACATCCCAACTATGCTACTATCAAACCAATGTGCTAGCTACTGTCCATCCCAACAATGCTACTATCAAACCAATGTGCTAGCTACTGTCCATCCCAACTATGCTACTATCAAACCAATGTGCTAGCTACTGTCCATCCCAACTATGCTTCTATCAAACCAATGTGCTAGCTACTGTCCATCCCAACTATGCTACTATCAAACCAATGTGCTAGCTACTGTCCATCCCAACAATGCTACTATCAAACCAATATGCTAGCTACTGCCCATCCCAACTATGCTACTAACAAACCAATGTGCTAGCTACTGTCCATCCCAACTATGCTACTATCAAACCAATGTGCTAGCTACTGTCCTTCCCAACTATGCTACTATCAAAGCAATGTGCTAGCTACTGTCCATCCCAACTATGCTACTATCAAACCAATGTGATAGCTACTGTCCATCCCAACAATGCTACTATCAAACCAATGTGCTAGCTACTGTCCATCCCAACAATGCTACTATCAAACCAATGTGCTAGCTACTGTCCATCCCAACTATGCTACTATCAAACCAATGTGCTAGCTACTGTCCATCCCAACTATGCGATCAAACCTATGTGCTAGCTACTGTCCATCCCAACTATGCTTCTATCAAACCAATGTGCTAGCTACTGTCCATCCCAACTATGCTACTATCAAACCAATGTGCTAGCTACTGTCCATCCCAACTATGCTACTATCAAACCAAAGTGCTAGCTACTGTCCATCCCAACTATGCTACTATCAAACCAATGTGCTAGCTACTGTACATCCCAACTATTCTATGAAACCAATGTGCTAGCTACTGTACATCCCAACTATGCAACTATCAAACCTATGTGCTAGAGTACATCCCAACTATGCTACTATCAAACCAATGTGCTAGCTACTGTCCATCCTAACAATGCTACTATCAAACCAATATGCTAGCTACTGCCCATCCCAACTATGCTACTGACAAACCAATGTGCTAGCTACTGTCCATCCCAACTATGCTACTATCAAACCAATGTGCTAGCTACTGTCCTTCCCAACTATGCTACTATCAAAGCAATGTGCTAGCTACTGTCCATCCCAACTATGCTACTATCAAACCAATGTGCTAGCTACTGTCCATCCCAACTATGCTATCAAACCAATGTGCTAGCTAATGTCCATCCCAACTATGCTACTATCAAACCAATGTGCTAGCTACTGTCCATCCCAACTATGCTATCAAACCTATGTGCTAGCTACTGTCCATCCCAACTATGCTAATATCAAACCAATGTGCTAGCTACTGTCCTTCCCAACTATGCTACTATCAAAGCAATGTGCTAGCTACTGTCCATCCCAACTATGCTACTATCAAACCAATGTGCTAGCTCCTGTCCATCCCAACAATGCTACTATCAAACCAATGTGCTAGCTACTGTCCATCCCAACTATGCTACTATCAAACCAATGTGCTAGCTACTGACCATCCCAACTATGCTACTATCAAACCAATGTGCTAGCTACTGTCCATCCCAACTATGCTACTATCAAACCAATGTGCTAGCTAATGTCCATCCCAACTATGCTACTATCAAACCAATGTGCTAGCTACTGTCCATCCCAACTATGCTATCAAACCTATGTGCTAGCTACTGTCCATCCCAACTATGCTTCTATCAAACCAATGTGCTAGCTACTGTCCATCCCAACTATGCTACTATCAAACCAAAGTGCTAGCTACTGTCCATCCCAACTATGCAACTATCAAACCAAAGTGCTAGCTACTGTCCATCCCTACTATGCTACTATCAAACCAATGTGCTAGCTACTGTACATCCCAACTATTCTATGAAACCAATGTGCTAGCTACTGTACATCCCAACTATGCAACTATCAAACCTATGTGCTAGAGTACATCCCAACTATGCTACTATCAAACCAATGTGCTAGCTACTGTCCATCCCAACAATGCTACTATCAAACCAATATGCTAGCTACTGCCCATCCCAACTATGCTACTGACAAACCAATGTGCTAGCTACTGTCCATCCCAACTATGCTACTATCAAACCAAGGTGCTAGCTACTGTCCTTCCCAACTATGCTACTATCAAAGCAATGTGCTAGCTACTGTCCATCCCAACTATGCTACTATCAAACCAATGTGCTAGCTACTGTCCATCCCAACAATGCTACTATCAAACCAATGTGCTAGCTACTGTCCATCCCAACTATGCTACTATCAAACCAATGTGCTAGCTACTGTCCATCCCAACTATGCTTCTATCAAACCAATGTGCTAGCTACTGTCCATCCCAACAATGCTACTATCAAACCAATGTGCTAGCTACTGTCCATCCCAACTATGCTACTATCAAACCAATGTGCTAGCTACTGTCCATCCCAACTATGCTTCTATCAAACCAATGTGCTAGCTACTGTACATCCCAACTATGCTACTATCAAACCAATGTGCTAGCTACTGTCCATCCCAACAATGCTACTATCAAACCAATGTGCTAGCTACTGTCCATCCCAACTATGCTACTATCAAACCAATGTGCTAGCTACTGTCCATCCCAACTATGCTTCTATCAAACCAATGTGCTAGCTACTGTCCATCCCAACAATGCTACTATCAAACCAATATGCTAGCTACTGCCCATCCCAACTATGCTACTAACAAACCAATGTGCTAGCTACTGTCCATCCCAACTATGCTTCTATCAAACCAATGTGCTAGCTACTGTCCATCCCAACTATGCTACTATCAAACCAATGTGCTAGCTACTGTCCATCCCAACAATGCTACTATCAAACCAATATGCTAGCTACTGCCCATCCCAACTATGCTACTAACAAACCAATGTGCTAGCTACTGTCCATCCCAACTATGCTACTATCAAACCAATGTGCTAGCTACTGTCCTTCCCAACTATGCTACTATCAAAGCAATGTGCTAGCTACTGTCCATCCCAACTATGCTACTATCAAACCAATGTGATAGCTACTGTCCATCCCAACAATGCTACTATCAAACCAATGTGCTAGCTACTGTCCATCCCAACAATGCTACTATCAAACCAATGTGCTAGCTACTGTCCATCCCAACTATGCTACTATCAAACCAATGTGCTAGCTACTGTCCATCCCAACTATGCGATCAAACCTATGTGCTAGCTACTGTCCATCCCAACTATGCTTCTATCAAACCAATGTGCTAGCTACTGTCCATCCCAACTATGCTACTATCAAACCAATGTGCTAGCTACTGTCCATCCCAACTATGCTACTATCAAACCAAAGTGCTAGCTACTGTCCATCCCAACTATGCTACTATCAAACCAATGTGCTAGCTACTGTACATCCCAACTATTCTATGAAACCAATGTGCTAGCTACTGTACATCCCAACTATGCAACTATCAAACCTATGTGCTAGAGTACATCCCAACTATGCTACTATCAAACCAATGTGCTAGCTACTGTCCATCCCAACAATGCTACTATCAAACCAATATGCTAGCTACTGCCCATCCCAACTATGCTACTGACAAACCAATGTGCTAGCTACTGTCCATCCCAACTATGCTACTATCAAACCAATGTGCTAGCTACTGTCCTTCCCAACTATGCTACTATCAAAGCAATGTGCTAGCTACTGTCCATCCCAACTATGCTACTATCAAACCAATGTGCTAGCTACTGTCCATCCCAACAATGCTACTATCAAACCAATGTGCTAGCTACTGTCCATCCCAACTATGCTACTATCAAACCAATGTGCTAGCTACTGTCCATCCCAACTATGCTTCTATCAAACCAATGTGCTAGCTACTGTACATCCCAACTATGCTACTATCAAACCAATGGGCTAGCTACTGTCCATCCCAACTATGCTACTATCAAACCAATGTGCTAGCTAATGTCCATCCCAACTATGCTACTATCAAACCAATGTGCTAGCTGCTGTCCATCCCAACTATGCTACTATCAAACCAATGTGATAGCTACTGTCCATCCCAACTATGCTACTAACAAACCAATGTGCTAGCTACTGTCCTTCCCAACTATGCTACTATCAAACCAATGTGCTAGCTACTGTCCATCCCAACAATGCTACTATCAAACCAATGTGCTAGCTACTGTCCATCCCAACTATGCTACTATCAAACCAATGTGCTAGAGTACATCCCAACTATGCTACTATCAAACCAATGTGCTAGCTACTGTCCATCCCAACAATGCTACTATCAAACCAATGTGCTAGCTACTGTCCATCCCAACTATGCTACTATCAAACCAATGTGCTAGCTAATGTCCATCCCAACTATGCTACTATCAAACCAATGTGCTAGCTACTGTCCATCCCAACTATGCTATCAAACCTATGTGCTAGCTACTGTCCATGCCAACTATGCTTCTATCAAACCAATGTGCTAGCTACTGTCCATCCCAACTATGCTACTATCAAACCAATGTGCTAGCTACTGTCCATCCCAACTATGCTACTATCAAACCAATGTGCTAGCTACTGTCCTTCCCAACTATGCTACTATCAAAGCAATGTGCTAGCTACTGTCCATCCCAACTATGCTACTATCAAACCAATGTGCTAGCTACTGTCCATCCCAACAATGCTACTATCAAACCAATGTGCTAGCTACTGTCCATCCCAACTATGCTTCTATCAAACCAATGTGCTAGCTACTGTCCATCCCAACTATGCTACTATCAAACCAATGTGCTAGCTACTGTACATCCCAACTATTCTATGAAACCAATGTGCTAGCAAATGTACATCCCAACTATGCAACTATCAAACCTATGTGCTAGAGTACATCCCAACTATGCTACTATCAAACCAATGTGCTAGCTACTGTCCATCCCAACTATGCTACTATCAAACCAATGTGCTAGCTACTGTCCATCCCAACAATGCTACTATCAAACCAATATGCTAGCTACTGCCCATCCCAACTATGCTACTGACAAACCAATGTGCTAGCTACTGTCCATCCCAACTATGCTACTATCAAACCAATGTGCTAGCTACTGTCCTTCCCAACTATGCTACTATCAAAGCAATGTGCTAGCTACTGTCCATCCCAACTATGCTACTATCAAACCAATGTGCTAGCTACTGTCCATCCCAACAATGCTACTATCAAACCAATGTGCTAGCTACTGTCCATCCCAACTATGCTTCTATCAAACCAATGTGCTAGCTACTGTACATCCCAACTATGCTACTATCAAACCAATGGGCTAGCTACTGTCCATCCCAACTATGCTATCAAACCTATGTGCTAGCTACTGTCCATCCCAACTATGCTTCTATCAAACCAATGTGCTAGCTACTGTCCATCCCAACTATGCTACTATCAAACCAATGTGCTAGCTACTGTCCATCCCAACTATGCTACTATCAAACCAAAGTGCTAGCTACTGTTTATCCCAACTATGCTACTATCAAACCAATGTGCTAGCTACTGTACATCCCAACTATTCTATGAAACCAATGTGCTAGCTACTGTCCATCCCAACTATGCTTCTATCAAACCAATGTGCTAGCTACTGTACATCCCAACTATGCTACTATCAAACCAATGGGCTAGCTACTGTCCATCCCAACTATGCTATCAAACCTATGTGCTAGCTACTGTCCATCCCAACTATGCTTCTATCAAACCAATGTGCTAGCTACTGTCCATCCCAACTATGCTACTATCAAACCAATGTGCTAGCTACTGTCCATCCCAACTATGCTACTATCAAACCAAAGTGCTAGCTACTGTTTATCCCAACTATGCTACTATCAAACCAATGTGCTAGCTACTGTACATCCCAACTATTCTATGAAACCAATGTGCTAGCTACTGTACATCCCAACTATGCAACTATCAAACCTATGTGCTAGAGTACATCCCAACTATGCTACTATCAAACCAATGTGCTAGCTACTGTCCATCCCAACAATGCTACTATCAAACCAATATGCTAGCTACTGCCCATCCCAACTATGCTACTGACAAACCAATGTGCTAGCTACTGTCCATCCCAACTATGCTACTATCAAACCAATGTGCTAGCTACTGTCCTTCCCAACTATGCTACTATCAAAGCAATGTGCTAGCTACTGTCCATCCCAACTATGCTACTATCAAACCAATGTGCTAGCTACTGTCCATCCCAACAATGCTACTATCAAACCAATGTGCTAGCTACTGTCCATCCCAACTATGCTTCTATCAAACCAATGTGCTAGCTACTGTACATCCCAACTATGCTACTATCAAACCAATGGGCTAGCTACTGTCCATCCCAACTATGCTACTATCAAACCAATGTGCTAGCTAATGTCCATCCCAACTATGCTACTATCAAACCAATGTGCTAGCTACTGTCCATCCCAACTATGCTACTATCAAACCAATGTGCTAGCTGCTGTCCATCCCAACTATGCTACTATCAAACCAATGTGCTAGCTACTGTCCTTCCCAACTATGCTACTATCAAACCAATGTGCTAGCTAATGTCCATCCCAACTATGCTACTATCAAACCAATGTGCTAGCTGCTGTCCATCCCAACTATGCTACTATCAAACCAATGTGATAGCTACTGTCCATCCCAACTATGCTACTAACAAACCAATGTGCTAGCTACTGTCCTTCCCAACTATGCTACTATCAAACCAATGTGCTAGCTACTGTCCATCCCAACAATGCTACTATCAAACCAATGTGCTAGCTACTGTCCATCCCAACTATGCTACTATCAAACCAATGTGCTAGCTACTGTCCTTCCCAACTATGCTACTATCAAACCAATGTGCTAGCTACTGTCCATCCCAACAATGCTACTATCAAACCAATGTGCTAGCTACTGTCCATCCCAACTATGCTACTATCAAACCAATGTGCTAGCTAATGTCCATCCCAACTATGCTACTATCAAACCAATGTGCTAGCTACTGTCCATCCCAACTATGCTATCAAACCTATGTGCTAGCTACTGTCCATGCCAACTATGCTTCTATCAAACCAATGTGCTAGCTACTGTCCATCCCAACTATGCTACTATCAAACCAATGTGCTAGCTACTGTCCATCCCAACTATGCTACTATCAAACCAAAGTGCTAGCTACTGTCCATCCCAACTATGCTACTATCAAACCAATGTGCTAGCTACTGTACATCCCAACTATTCTATGAAACCAATGTGCTAGCTACTGTACATCCCAACTATGCAACTATCAAACCTATGTGCTAGAGTACATCCCAACTATGCTACTATCAAACCTATGTGCTAGAGTACATCCCAACTATGCTACTATCAAACCAATGTGCTAGCTACTGTCCATCCCAACAATGCTACTATCAAACCAATATGCTAGCTACTGCCCATCCCAACTATGCTACTATCAAACCAATGTGCTAGCTACTGTCCATCCCAACTATGCTACTATCAAACCAATGTGCTAGCTACTGTCCATCCCAACTATGCTACTATCAAACCAATGTGCTAGCTACTGTCCATCCCAACAATGCTACTATCAAACCAATATGCTAGCTACTGCCCATCCCAACTATGCTACTAACAAACCAATGTGCTAGCTACTGTCCATCCCAACTATGCTACTATCAAACCAATGTGCTAGCTACTGTCCTTCCCAACTATGCTACTATCAAAGCAATGTGCTAGCTACTGTCCATCCCAACTATGCTACTATCAAACCAATGTGCTAGCTACTGTCCATCCCAACAATGCTACTATCAAACCAATGTGCTAGCTACTGTCCATCCCAACTATGCTACTATCAAACCAATGTGCTAGCTAATGTCCATCCCAACTATGCTACTATCAAACCAATGTGCTAGCTACTGTCCATCCCAACTATGCTATCAAACCTATGTGCTAGCTACTGTCCATCCCAACTATGCTTCTATCAAACCAATGTGCTAGCTACTGTCCATCCCAACTATGCTACTATCAAACCAATGTGCTAGCTACTGTCCATCCCAACTATGCTACTATCAAACCAAAGTGCTAGCTACTGTCCATCCCAACTATGCTACTATCAAACCAATGTGCTAGCTACTGTACATCCCAACTATTCTATGAAACCAATGTGCTAGCTACTGTACATCCCAACTATGCAACTATCAAACCTATGTGCTAGAGTACATCCCAACTATGCTACTATCAAACCAATGTGCTAGCTACTGTCCATCCCAACAATGCTACTATCAAACCAATATGCTAGCTACTGCCCATCCCAACTATGCTACTGACAAACCAATGTGCTAGCTACTGTCCATCCCAACTATGCTACTATCAAACCAATGTGCTAGCTACTGTCCTTCCCAACTATGCTACTATCAAAGCAATGTGCTAGCTACTGTCCATCCCAACTATGCTACTATCAAACCAATGTGCTAGCTACTGTCCATCCCAACAATGCTACTATCAAACCAATGTGCTAGCTACTGTCCATCCCAACTATGCTTCTATCAAACCAATGTGCTAGCTACTGTACATCCCAACTATGCTACTATCAAACCAATGGGCTAGCTACTGTCCATCCCAACTATGCTATCAAACCTATGTGCTAGCTACTGTCCATCCCAACTATGCTTCTATCAAACCAATGTGCTAGCTACTGTCCATCCCAACTATGCTACTATCAAACCAATGTGCTAGCTACTGTCCATCCCAACTATGCTACTATCAAACCAAAGTGCTAGCTACTGTCCATCCCAACTATGCTACTATCAAACCAATGTGCTAGCTACTGTACATCCCAACTATTCTATGAAACCAATGTGCTAGCTACTGTACATCCCAACTATGCAACTATCAAACCTATGTGCTAGAGTACATCCCAACTATGCTACTATCAAACCAATGTGCTAGCTACTGTCCATCCCAACAATGCTACTATCAAACCAATATGCTAGCTACTGCCCATCCCAACTATGCTACTGACAAACCAATGTGCTAGCTACTGTCCATCCCAACTATGCTACTATC
Organism: Borostomias antarcticus; assembly: GCF_949987555.1. NCBI lineage: Eukaryota > Metazoa > Chordata > Actinopteri > Stomiiformes > Stomiidae > Borostomias > Borostomias antarcticus. The sequence continues at coordinate 28,061,472 of NC_140243.1, forward strand.
AAACCAATGTGCTAGCTACTGTCCTTCCCAACTATGCTACTATCAAAGCAATGTGCTAGCTACTGTCCATCCCAACTATGCTACTATCAAACCAATGTGCTAGCTACTGTCCATCCCAACAATGCTACTATCAAACCAATGTGCTAGCTACTGTCCATCCCAACTATGCTTCTATCAAACCAATGTGCTAGCTACTGTACATCCCAACTATGCTACTATCAAACCAATGGGCTAGCTACTGTCCATCCCAACTATGCTACTATCAAACCAATGTGCTAGCTAATGTCCATCCCAACTATGCTACTATCAAACCAATGTGCTAGCTACTGTCCATCCCAACTATGCTACTATCAAACCAATGTGCTAGCTGCTGTCCATCCCAACTATGCTACTATCAAACCAATGTGCTAGCTACTGTCCATCCCAACTATGCTACTAACAAACCAATGTGCTAGCTACTGTCCTTCCCAACTATGCTACTATCAAAGCAATGTGCTAGCTACTGTCCATCCCAACTATGCTACTATCAAACCTATGCTATCAAACCTATGTGCTAGCTACTGTCCATCCCAACTATGATAATATCAAACCAATGTGATAGCTACTGTCCTTCCCAACTATGCTACTATCAAAGCAATGTGCTAGCTACTGTCCATCCCAACTATGCTACTATCAAACCAATGTGCTAGCTCCTGTCCATCCCAACAATGCTACTATCAAACCAATGTGCTAGCTACTGTCCATCCCAACTATGCTACTATCAAACCAATGTGCTAGCTACTGACCATCCCAACTATGCTACTATCAAACCAATGTGCTAGCTACTGTCCATCCCAACTATGCTACTATCAAACCAATGTGCTAGCTAATGTCCATCCCAACTATGCTACTATCAAACCAATGTGCTAGCTACTGTCCATCCCAACTATGCTATCAAACCTATGTGCTAGCTACTGTCCATCCCAACTATGCTTCTATCAAACCAATGTGCTAGCTACTGTCCATCCCAACTATGCTACTATCAAACCAATGTGCTAGCTACTGTCCATCCCAACTATGCTACTATCAAACCAAAGTGCTAGCTACTGTCCATCCCAACTATGCTACTATCAAACCAATGTGCTAGCTACTGTACATCCCAACTATTCTATGAAACCAATGTGCTAGCTACTGTACATCCCAACTATGCAACTATCAAACCTATGTGCTAGAGTACATCCCAACTATGCTACTATCAAACCAATGTACTAGCTACTGTCCATCCCAACTATGCTACTATCAAACCAAAGTGCTAGCTACTGTCCATCCCAACTATGCTACTGACAAACCAATGTGCTAGCTACTGTCCATCCCAACTATGCTACTATCAAACCAATGTGCTAGCTACTGTCCTTCCCAACTATGCTACTATCAAAGCAATGTGCTAGCTACTGTCCATCCCAACTATGCTACTATCAAACCAATGTGCTAGCTACTGTCCTTCCCAACTATGCTACTATCAAAGCAATGTGCTAGCTACTGTCCATCCCAACTATGCTACTATCAAACCAATGTGCTAGCTACTGTACATCCCAACTATTCTATGAAACCAATGTGCTAGCTACTGTCCATCCCAACTATGCTTCTATCAAACCAATGTGCTAGCTACTGTCCATCCCAACTATGCTACTATCAAACCAATGTGCTAGCTACTGTCCATCCCAACTATGCTACTATCAAACCAAAGTGCTAGCTACTGTCCATCCCAACTATGCTACTGACAAACCAATGTGCTAGCTACTGTCCATCCCAACTATGCTACTATCAAACCAATGTGCTAGCTACTGTCCTTCCCAACTATGCTACTATCAAAGCAATGTGCTAGCTACTGTCCATCCCAACTATGCTACTATCAAACCAATGTGCTAGCTACTGTCCATCCCAACAATGCTACTATCAAACCAATGTGCTAGCTACTGTCCATCCCAACTATGCTACTATCAAACCAATGTGCTAGCTACTGTCCATCCCAACTATGCTTCTATCAAACCAATGTGCTAGCTACTGTACATCCCAACTATGCTACTATCAAACCAATGGGCTAGCTACTGTCCATCCCAACTATGCTACTATCAAACCAATGTGCTAGCTAATGTCCATCCCAACTATGCTACTATCAAACCAATGTGCTAGCTACTGTCCATCCCAACTATGCTACTATCAAACCAATGTGCTAGCTGCTGTCCATCCCAACTATGCTACTATCAAACCAATGTGCTAGCTACTGTCCATCCCAACTATGCTACTAACAAACCAATGTGCTAGCTACTGTCCTTCCCAACTATGCTACTATCAAAGCAATGTGCTAGCTACTGTCCATCCCAACTATGCTACTATCAAACCAATGTGCTAGCTACTGTCCATCCCAACAATGCTACTATCAAACCAATGTGCTAGCTACTGTCCATCCCAACTATGCTACTATCAAACCAATGTGCTAGCTGCTGTCCATCCCAACTATGCTACTATCAAACCAATGTGCTAGCTAATGTCCATCCCAACTATGCTACTATCAAACCAATGTGCTAGCTACTGTCCATCCCAACTATGCTATCAAACCTATGTGCTAGCTACTGTCCATCCCAACTATGCTAATATCAAACCAATGTGCTAGCTACTGTCCTTCCCAACTATGCTACTATCAAAGCAATGTGCTAGCTACTGTCCATCCCAACTATGCTACTATCAAACCAATGTGCTAGCTACTGTCCATCCCAACAATGCTACTATCAAACCAATGTGCTAGCTACTGTCCATCCCAACTATGCTACTATCAAACCAATGTGCTAGCTACTGTCCATCCCAACTATGCTACTATCAAACCAATGTGCTAGCTACTGTCCATCCCAACTATGCTACTATCAAACCAATGTGCTAGCTAATGTCCATCCCAACTATGCTACTATCAAACCAATGTGCTAGCTACTGTCAATCCCAACTATGCTATCAAACCTATGTGCTAGCTACTGTCCATCCCAACTATGCTTCTATCAAACCAATGTGCTAGCTACTGTCCATCCCAACTATGCTACTATCAAACCAATGTGCTAGCTACTGTCCATCCCAACTATGCTACTATCAAACCAAAGTGCTAGCTACTGTCCATCCCAACTATGCTACTATCAAACCAATGTGCTAGCTACTGTACATCCCAACTATTCTATGAAACCAATGTGCTAGCTACTGCACATCCCAACTATGCAACTATCAAACCTATGTGCTAGAGTACATCCCAACTATGCTACTATCAAACCAATGTGCTAGCTACTGTCCATCCCAACAATGCTACTATCAAACCAATATGCTAGCTACTGCCCATCCCAACTATGCTACTGACAAACCAATGTGCTAGCTACTGTCCATCCCAACTATGCTACTATCAAACCAATGTGCTAGCTACTGTCCATCCCAACAATGCTACTATCAAACCAATGTGCTAGCTACTGTCCATCCCAACTATGCTACTATCAAACCAATGTGCTAGCTACTGTCCATCCCAACTATGCTTCTATCAAACCAATGTGCTAGCTACTGTACATCCCAACTATGCTACTATCAAACCAATGGGCTAGCTACTGTCCATCCCAACTATGCTACTATCAAACCAATGTGCTAGCTACTGTCCATCCCAACTATGCTATCAAACCTATGTGCTAGCTACTGTCCATCCCAACTATGCTTCTATCAAACCAATGTGCTAGCTACTGTCCATCCCAACTATGCTACTATCAAACCAAAGTGCTAGCTACTGTCCATCCCAACTATGCAACTATCAAACCAAAGTGCTAGCTACTGTCCATCCCAACTATGCTACTATCAAACCAATGTGCTAGCTACTGTACATCCCAACTATTCTATGAAACCAATGTGCTAGCTACTGTACATCCCAACTATGCAACTATCAAACCTATGTGCTAGAGTACATCCCAACTATGCTACTATCAAACCAATGTGCTAGCTACTGTCCATCCCAACAATGCTACTATCAAACCAATATGCTAGCTACTGCCCATCCCAACTATGCTACTGACAAACCAATGTGCTAGCTACTGTCCATCCCAACTATGCTACTATCAAACCAAGGTGCTAGCTACTGTCCTTCCCAACTATGCTACTATCAAAGCAATGTGCTAGCTACTGTCCATCCCAACAATGCTACTATCAAACCAATGTGCTAGCTACTGTCCATCCCAACTATGCTACTATCAAACCAATGTGCTAGCTACTGTCCATCCCAACTATGCTTCTATCAAACCAATGTGCTAGCTACTGTCCATCCCAACAATGCTACTATCAAACCAATGTGCTAGCTACTGTCCATCCCAACTATGCTACTATCAAACCAATGTGCTAGCTACTGTCCATCCCAACTATGCTTCTATCAAACCAATGTGCTAGCTACTGTACATCCCAACTATGCTACTATCAAACCAATGTGCTAGCTAGTGTCCATCCCAACAATGCTACTATCAAACCAATGTGCTAGCTACTGTCCATCCCAACTATGCTACTACTGTCCTTCCCAACTATGCTACTAGCAAAGCAATGTGCTAGCTACTGTCCATCCCAACTATGCTACTATCAAACCAATGTGCTAGCTACTGTCCATCCCAACAATGCTACTATCAAACCAATGTGCTAGCTACTGTCCATCCCAACTATGCTACTATCAAACCAATGTGCTAGCTAATGTCCATCCCAACTATGCTACTATCAAACCAATGTGCTAGCTACTGTCCATCCCAACTATGCTATCAAACCTATGTGCTAGCTACTGTCCATCCCAACTATGCTAATATCAAACCAATGTGCTAGCTACTGTCCTTCCCAACTATGCTACTATCAAAGCAATGTGCTAGCTACTGTCCATCCCAACTATGCTATCAAACCTATGTGCTAGCTACTGTCCATCCCAACTATGCTAATATCAAACCAATGTGCTAGCTACTGTCCTTCCCAACTATGCTACTATCAAACCAATATGCTAGCTACTGCCCATCCCAACTATGCTACTATCAAACCAATGTGCTAGCTACTGTCCATCCCAACTATGCTACTATCAAACCAATGTGCTAGCTACTGTCCATCCCAACTATGCTACTATCAAACCAATGTGCTAGCTACTGTCCATCCCAACAATGCTACTATCAAACCAATATGCTAGCTACTGCCCATCCCAACTATGCTACTAACAAACCAATGTGCTAGCTACTGTCCATCCCAACTATGCTACTATCAAACCAATGTGCTAGCTACTGTCCTTCCCAACTATGCTACTATCAAAGCAATGTGCTAGCTACTGTCCATCCCAACTATGCTACTATCAAACCAATGTGCTAGCTACTGTCCATCCCAACAATGCTACTATCAAACCAATGTGCTAGCTACTGTCCATCCCAACTATGCTACTATCAAACCAATGTGCTAGCTAATGTCCATCCCAACTATGCTACTATCAAACCAATGTGCTAGCTACTGTCCATCCCAACTATGCTATCAAACCTATGTGCTAGCTACTGTCCATCCCAACTATGCTTCTATCAAACCAATGTGCTAGCTACTGTCCATCCCAACTATGCTACTATCAAACCAATGTGCTAGCTACTGTCCATCCCAACTATGCTACTATCAAACCAAAGTGCTAGCTACTGTCCATCCCAACTATGCTACTATCAAACCAATGTGCTAGCTACTGTACATCCCAACTATTCTATGAAACCAATGTGCTAGCTACTGTACATCCCAACTATGCAACTATCAAACCTATGTGCTAGAGTACATCCCAACTATGCTACTATCAAACCAATGTGCTAGCTACTGTCCATCCCAACAATGCTACTATCAAACCAATATGCTAGCTACTGCCCATCCCAACTATGCTACTGACAAACCAATGTGCTAGCTACTGTCCATCCCAACTATGCTACTATCAAACCAATGTGCTAGCTACTGTCCTTCCCAACTATGCTACTATCAAAGCAATGTGCTAGCTACTGTCCATCCCAACTATGCTACTATCAAACCAATGTGCTAGCTACTGTCCATCCCAACAATGCTACTATCAAACCAATGTGCTAGCTACTGTCCATCCCAACTATGCTTCTATCAAACCAATGTGCTAGCTACTGTACATCCCAACTATGCTACTATCAAACCAATGGGCTAGCTACTGTCCATCCCAACTATGCTATCAAACCTATGTGCTAGCTACTGTCCATCCCAACTATGCTTCTATCAAACCAATGTGCTAGCTACTGTCCATCCCAACTATGCTACTATCAAACCAATGTGCTAGCTACTGTCCATCCCAACTATGCTACTATCAAACCAAAGTGCTAGCTACTGTCCATCCCAACTATGCTACTATCAAACCAATGTGCTAGCTACTGTACATCCCAACTATTCTATGAAACCAATGTGCTAGCTACTGTACATCCCAACTATGCAACTATCAAACTTATGTGCTAGAGTACATCCCAACTATGCTACTATCAAACCAATGTGCTAGCTACTGTCCATCCCAACAATGCTACTATCAAACCAATGTGCTAGCTACTGTCCTTCCCAACTATGCTACTATCAAAGCAATGTGCTAGCTACTGTCCATCCCAACTATGCTACTATCAAACCAATGTGCTAGCTACTGTCCATCCCAACAATGCTACTATCAAACCAATGTGCTAGCTACTGTCCATCCCAACTATGCTTCTATCAAACCAATGTGCTAGCTACTGTACATCCCAACTATGCTACTATCAAACCAATGGGCTAGCTACTGTCCATCCCAACTATGCTATCAAACCTATGTGCTAGCTACTGTCCTTCCCAACTATGCTACTATCAAAGCAATGTGCTAGCTACTGTCCATCCCAACAATGCTACTATCAAACCAATGTGCTAGCTACTGTCCATCCCAACTATGCTACTATCAAACCAATGTGCTAGCTACTGTCCATCCCAACTATGCTTCTATCAAACCAATGTGCTAGCTACTGTCCATCCCAACAATGCTACTATCAAACCAATGTGCTAGCTACTGTCCATCCCAACTATGCTACTATCAAACCAATGTGCTAGCTACTGTCCATCCCAACTATGCTTCTATCAAACCAATGTGCTAGCTACTGTACATCCCAACTATGCTACTATCAAACCAATGTGCTAGCTACTGTCCATCCCAACAATGCTACTATCAAACCAATGTGCTAGCTACTGTCCATCCCAACTATGCTACTACTGTCCTTCCCAACTATGCTACTAGCAAAGCAATGTGCTAGCTACTGTCCATCCCAACTATGCTACTATCAAACCAATGTGCTAGCTACTGTCCATCCCAACAATGCTACTATCAAACCAATGTGCTAGCTACTGTCCATCCCAACTATGCTACTATCAAACCAATGTGCTAGCTAATGTCCATCCCAACTATGCTACTATCAAACCAATGTGCTAGCTACTGTCCATCCCAACTATGCTATCAAACCTATGTGCTAGCTACTGTCCATCCCAACTATGCTAATATCAAACCAATGTGCTAGCTACTGTCCTTCCCAACTATGCTACTATCAAAGCAATGTGCTAGCTACTGTCCATCCCAACTATGCTATCAAACCTATGTGCTAGCTACTGTCCATCCCAACTATGCTAATATCAAACCAATGTGCTAGCTACTGTCCTTCCCAACTATGCTACTATCAAACCAATATGCTAGCTACTGCCCATCCCAACTATGCTACTATCAAACCAATGTGCTAGCTACTGTCCATCCCAACTATGCTACTATCAAACCAATGTGCTAGCTACTGTCCATCCCAACTATGCTACTATCAAACCAATGTGCTAGCTACTGTCCATCCCAACAATGCTACTATCAAACCAATATGCTAGCTACTGCCCATCCCAACTATGCTACTAACAAACCAATGTGCTAGCTACTGTCCATCCCAACTATGCTACTATCAAACCAATGTGCTAGCTACTGTCCTTCCCAACTATGCTACTATCAAAGCAATGTGCTAGCTACTGTCCATCCCAACTATGCTACTATCAAACCAATGTGCTAGCTACTGTCCATCCCAACAATGCTACTATCAAACCAATGTGCTAGCTACTGTCCATCCCAACTATGCTACTATCAAACCAATGTGCTAGCTAATGTCCATCCCAACTATGCTACTATCAAACCAATGTGCTAGCTACTGTCCATCCCAACTATGCTATCAAACCTATGTGCTAGCTACTGTCCATCCCAACTATGCTTCTATCAAACCAATGTGCTAGCTACTGTCCATCCCAACTATGCTACTATCAAACCAATGTGCTAGCTACTGTCCATCCCAACTATGCTACTATCAAACCAAAGTGCTAGCTACTGTCCATCCCAACTATGCTACTATCAAACCAATGTGCTAGCTACTGTACATCCCAACTATTCTATGAAACCAATGTGCTAGCTACTGTACATCCCAACTATGCAACTATCAAACCTATGTGCTAGAGTACATCCCAACTATGCTACTATCAAACCAATGTGCTAGCTACTGTCCATCCCAACAATGCTACTATCAAACCAATATGCTAGCTACTGCCCATCCCAACTATGCTACTGACAAACCAATGTGCTAGCTACTGTCCATCCCAACTATGCTACTATCAAACCAATGTGCTAGCTACTGTCCTTCCCAACTATGCTACTATCAAAGCAATGTGCTAGCTACTGTCCATCCCAACTATGCTACTATCAAACCAATGTGCTAGCTACTGTCCATCCCAACAATGCTACTATCAAACCAATGTGCTAGCTACTGTCCATCCCAACTATGCTTCTATCAAACCAATGTGCTAGCTACTGTACATCCCAACTATGCTACTATCAAACCAATGGGCTAGCTACTGTCCATCCCAACTATGCTATCAAACCTATGTGCTAGCTACTGTCCATCCCAACTATGCTTCTATCAAACCAATGTGCTAGCTACTGTCCATCCCAACTATGCTACTATCAAACCAATGTGCTAGCTACTGTCCATCCCAACTATGCTACTATCAAACCAAAGTGCTAGCTACTGTCCATCCCAACTATGCTACTATCAAACCAATGTGCTAGCTACTGTACATCCCAACTATTCTATGAAACCAATGTGCTAGCTACTGTACATCCCAACTATGCAACTATCAAACTTATGTGCTAGAGTACATCCCAACTATGCTACTATCAAACCAATGTGCTAGCTACTGTCCATCCCAACAATGCTACTATCAAACCAATATGCTAGCTACTGCCCATCCCAACTATGCTACTGACAAACCAATGTGCTAGCTACTGTCCATCCCAACTATGCTACTATCAAACCAATGTGCTAGCTACTGTCCTTCCCAACTATGCTACTATCAAAGCAATGTGCTAGCTACTGTCCATCCCAACTATGCTACTATCAAACCAATGTGCTAGCTACTGTCCATCCCAACAATGCTACTATCAAACCAATGTGCTAGCTACTGTCCATCCCAACTATGCTTCTATCAAACCAATGTGCTAGCTACTGTACATCCCAACTATGCTACTATCAAACCAATGGGCTAGCTACTGTCCATCCCAACTATGCTACTATCAAACCAATGTGCTAGCTAATGTCCATCCCAACTATGCTACTATCAAACCAATGTGCTAGCTACTGTCCATCCCAACTATGCTACTATCAAACCAATGTGCTAGCTGCTGTCCATCCCAACTATGCTACTATCAAACCAATGTGCTAGCTACTGTCCATCCCAACTATGCTACTAACAAACCAATGTGCTAGCTACTGTCCTTCCCAACTATGCTACTATCAAAGCAATGTGCTAGCTACTGTCCATCCCAACTATGCTACTATCAAACCTATGCTATCAAACCTATGTGCTAGCTACTGTCCATCCCAACTATGATAATATCAAACCAATGTGATAGCTACTGTCCTTCCCAACTATGCTACTATCAAAGCAATGTGCTAGCTACTGTCCATCCCAACTATGCTACTATCAAACCAATGTGCTAGCTCCTGTCCATCCCAACAATGCTACTATCAAACCAATGTGCTAGCTACTGTCCATCCCAACTATGCTACTATCAAACCAATGTGCTAGCTACTGACCATCCCAACTATGCTACTATCAAACCAATGTGCTAGCTACTGTCCATCCCAACTATGCTACTATCAAACCAATGTGCTAGCTAATGTCCATCCCAACTATGCTACTATCAAACCAATGTGCTAGCTACTGTCCATCCCAACTATGCTATCAAACCTATGTGCTAGCTACTGTCCATCCCAACTATGCTTCTATCAAACCAATGTGCTAGCTACTGTCCATCCCAACTATGCTACTATCAAACCAATGTGCTAGCTACTGTCCATCCCAACTATGCTACTATCAAACCAAAGTGCTAGCTACTGTCCATCCCAACTATGCTACTATCAAACCAATGTGCTAGCTACTGTACATCCCAACTATTCTATGAAACCAATGTGCTAGCTACTGTACATCCCAACTATGCAACTATCAAACCTATGTGCTAGAGTACATCCCAACTATGCTACTATCAAACCAATGTACTAGCTACTGTCCATCCCAACTATGCTACTATCAAACCAAAGTGCTAGCTACTGTCCATCCCAACTATGCTACTGACAAACCAATGTGCTAGCTACTGTCCATCCCAACTATGCTACTATCAAACCAATGTGCTAGCTACTGTCCATCCCAACTATGCTACTATCAAACCAATGTGCTAGCTACTGTACATCCCAACTATTCTATGAAACCAATGTGCTAGCTACTGTCCATCCCAACTATGCTTCTATCAAACCAATGTGCTAGCTACTGTCCATCCCAACTATGCTACTATCAAACCAATGTGCTAGCTACTGTCCATCCCAACTATGCTACTATCAAACCAAAGTGCTAGCTACTGTCCATCCCAACTATGCTACTGACAAACCAATGTGCTAGCTACTGTCCATCCCAACTATGCTACTATCAAACCAATGTGCTAGCTACTGTCCTTCCCAACTATGCTACTATCAAAGCAATGTGCTAGCTACTGTCCATCCCAACTATGCTACTATCAAACCAATGTGCTAGCTACTGTCCATCCCAACAATGCTACTATCAAACCAATGTGCTAGCTACTGTCCATCCCAACTATGCTACTATCAAACCAATGTGCTAGCTACTGTCCATCCCAACTATGCTTCTATCAAACCAATGTGCTAGCTACTGTACATCCCAACTATGCTACTATCAAACCAATGGGCTAGCTACTGTCCATCCCAACTATGCTACTATCAAACCAATGTGCTAGCTAATGTCCATCCCAACTATGCTACTATCAAACCAATGTGCTAGCTACTGTCCATCCCAACTATGCTACTATCAAACCAATGTGCTAGCTGCTGTCCATCCCAACTATGCTACTATCAAACCAATGTGCTAGCTACTGTCCATCCCAACTATGCTACTAACAAACCAATGTGCTAGCTACTGTCCTTCCCAACTATGCTACTATCAAAGCAATGTGCTAGCTACTGTCCATCCCAACTATGCTACTATCAAACCAATGTGCTAGCTACTGTCCATCCCAACAATGCTACTATCAAACCAATGTGCTAGCTACTGTCCATCCCAACTATGCTACTATCAAACCAATGTGCTAGCTGCTGTCCATCCCAACTATGCTACTATCAAACCAATGTGCTAGCTAATGTCCATCCCAACTATGCTACTATCAAACCAATGTGCTAGCTACTGTCCATCCCAACTATGCTATCAAACCTATGTGCTAGCTACTGTCCATCCCAACTATGCTAATATCAAACCAATGTGCTAGCTACTGTCCTTCCCAACTATGCTACTATCAAAGCAATGTGCTAGAGTACATCCCAACTATGCTACTATCAAACCAATGTGCTAGCTACTGTCCATCCCAACAATGCTACTATCAAACCAATATGCTAGCTACTGCCCATCCCAACTATGCTACTGACAAACCAATGTGCTAGCTACTGTCCATCCCAACTATGCTACTATCAAACCAATGTGCTAGCTACTGTCCATCCCAACAATGCTACTATCAAACCAATGTGCTAGCTACTGTCCATCCCAACTATGCTACTATCAAACCAATGTGCTAGCTACTGTCCATCCCAACTATGCTTCTATCAAACCAATGTGCTAGCTACTGTACATCCCAACTATGCTACTATCAAACCAATGGGCTAGCTACTGTCCATCCCAACTATGCTACTATCAAACCAATGTGCTAGCTACTGTCCATCCCAACTATGCTATCAAACCTATGTGCTAGCTACTGTCCATCCCAACTATGCTTCTATCAAACCAATGTGCTAGCTACTGTCCATCCCAACTATGCTACTATCAAACCAAAGTGCTAGCTACTGTCCATCCCAACTATGCAACTATCAAACCAAAGTGCTAGCTACTGTCCATCCCAACTATGCTACTATCAAACCAATGTGCTAGCTACTGTACATCCCAACTATTCTATGAAACCAATGTGCTAGCTACTGTACATCCCAACTATGCAACTATCAAACCTATGTGCTAGAGTACATCCCAACTATGCTACTATCAAACCAATGTGCTAGCTACTGTCCATCCCAACAATGCTACTATCAAACCAATATGCTAGCTACTGCCCATCCCAACTATGCTACTGACAAACCAATGTGCTAGCTACTGTCCATCCCAACTATGCTACTATCAAACCAAGGTGCTAGCTACTGTCCTTCCCAACTATGCTACTATCAAAGCAATGTGCTAGCTACTGTCCATCCCAACAATGCTACTATCAAACCAATGTGCTAGCTACTGTCCATCCCAACTATGCTACTATCAAACCAATGTGCTAGCTACTGTCCATCCCAACTATGCTTCTATCAAACCAATGTGCTAGCTACTGTCCATCCCAACAATGCTACTATCAAACCAATGTGCTAGCTACTGTCCATCCCAACTATGCTACTATCAAACCAATGTGCTAGCTACTGTCCATCCCAACTATGCTTCTATCAAACCAATGTGCTAGCTACTGTACATCCCAACTATGCTACTATCAAACCAATGTGCTAGCTACTGTCCATCCCAACAATGCTACTATCAAACCAATGTGCTAGCTACTGTCCATCCCAACTATGCTACTACTGTCCTTCCCAACTATGCTACTAGCAAAGCAATGTGCTAGCTACTGTCCATCCCAACTATGCTACTATCAAACCAATGTGCTAGCTACTGTCCATCCCAACAATGCTACTATCAAACCAATGTGCTAGCTACTGTCCATCCCAACTATGCTACTATCAAACCAATGTGCTAGCTAATGTCCATCCCAACTATGCTACTATCAAACCAATGTGCTAGCTACTGTCCATCCCAACTATGCTATCAAACCTATGTGCTAGCTACTGTCCATCCCAACTATGCTAATATCAAACCAATGTGCTAGCTACTGTCCTTCCCAACTATGCTACTATCAAAGCAATGTGCTAGCTACTGTCCATCCCAACTATGCTATCAAATCTATGTGCTAGCTACTGTCCATCCCAACTATGCTAATATCAAACCAATGTGCTAGCTACTGTCCTTCCCAACTATGCTACTATCAAAGCAATGTGCTAGCTACTGTCCATCCCAACTATGCTACTATCAAACCAATGTGCTAGCTACTGTCCATCCCAACAATGCTACTATCAAACCAATGTGCTAGCTACTGTCCATCCCAACTATGCTACTATCAAACCAATGTGCTAGCTACTGTCCATCCCAACTATGCTACTATCAAACCAATGTGCTAGCTACTGTCCATCCCAACTATGCTACTATCAAACCAATGTGCTAGCTAATGTCCATCCCAACTATGCTACTATCAAACCAATGTGCTAGCTACTGTCCATCCCAACTATGCTATCAAACCTATGTGCTAGCTACTGTCCATCACAACTATGCTTCTATCAAACCAATGTGCTAGCTACTGTCCATCCCAACTATGCTACTATCAAACCAATGTGCTAGCTACTGTCCATCCCAACTATGCTACTATCAAACCAAAGTGCTAGCTACTGTCCATCCCAACTATGCTACTATCAAACCAATGTGCTAGCTACTGTACATCCCAACTATTCTATGAAACCAATGTGCTAGCTACTGCACATCCCAACTATGCAACTATCAAACCTATGTGCTAGAGTACATCCCAACTATGCTACTATCAAACCAATGTGCTAGCTACTGTCCATCCCAACAATGCTACTATCAAACCAATATGCTAGCTACTGCCCATCCCAACTATGCTACTGACAAACCAATGTGCTAGCTACTGTCCATCCCAACTATGCTACTATCAAACCAATGTGCTAGCTACTGTCCATCCCAACAATGCTACTATCAAACCAATGTGCTAGCTACTGTCCATCCCAACTATGCTACTATCAAACCAATGTGCTAGCTACTGTCCATCCCAACTATGCTTCTATCAAACCAATGTGCTAGCTACTGTACATCCCAACTATGCTACTATCAAACCAATGGGCTAGCTACTGTCCATCCCAACTATGCTACTATCAAACCAATGTGCTAGCTACTGTCCATCCCAACTATGCTATCAAACCTATGTGCTAGCTACTGTCCATCCCAACTATGCTTCTATCAAACCAATGTGCTAGCTACTGTCCATCCCAACTATGCTACTATCAAACCAAAGTGCTAGCTACTGTCCATCCCAACTATGCAACTATCAAACCAAAGTGCTAGCTACTGTCCATCCCAACTATGCTACTATCAAACCAATGTGCTAGCTACTGTACATCCCAACTATTCTATGAAACCAATGTGCTAGCTACTGTACATCCCAACTATGCAACTATCAAACCTATGTGCTAGAGTACATCCCAACTATGCTACTATCAAACCAATGTGCTAGCTACTGTCCATCCCAACAATGCTACTATCAAACCAATATGCTAGCTACTGCCCATCCCAACTATGCTACTGACAAACCAATGTGCTAGCTACTGTCCATCCCAACTATGCTACTATCAAACCAAGGTGCTAGCTACTGTCCTTCCCAACTATGCTACTATCAAAGCAATGTGCTAGCTACTGTCCATCCCAACTATGCTACTATCAAACCAATGTGCTAGCTACTGTCCATCCCAACAATGCTACTATCAAACCAATGTGCTAGCTACTGTCCATCCCAACTATGCTACTATCAAACCAATGTGCTAGCTACTGTCCATCCCAACTATGCTTCTATCAAACCAATGTGCTAGCTACTGTCCATCCCAACAATGCTACTATCAAACCAATGTGCTAGCTACTGTCCATCCCAACTATGCTACTATCAAACCAATGTGCTAGCTACTGTCCATCCCAACTATGCTTCTATCAAACCAATGTGCTAGCTACTGTACATCCCAACTATGCTACTATCAAACCAATGTGCTAGCTACTGTCCTTCCCAACTATGCTACTATCAAAGCAATGTGCTAGCTACTGTCCATCCCAACTATGCTACTATCAAACCAATGTGCTAGCTACTGTACATCCCAACTATTCTATGAAACCAATGTGCTAGCTACTGTCCATCCCAACTATGCTTCTATCAAACCAATGTGCTAGCTACTGTCCATCCCAACTATGCTACTATCAAACCAATGTGCTAGCTACTGTCCATCCCAACTATGCTACTATCAAACCAAAGTGCTAGCTACTGTCCATCCCAACTATGCTACTGACAAACCAATGTGCTAGCTACTGTCCATCCCAACTATGCTACTATCAAACCAATGTGCTAGCTACTGTCCTTCCCAACTATGCTACTATCAAAGCAATGTGCTAGCTACTGTCCATCCCAACTATGCTACTATCAAACCAATGTGCTAGCTACTGTCCATCCCAACAATGCTACTATCAAACCAATGTGCTAGCTACTGTCCATCCCAACTATGCTACTATCAAACCAATGTGCTAGCTACTGTCCATCCCAACTATGCTTCTATCAAACCAATGTGCTAGCTACTGTACATCCCAACTATGCTACTATCAAACCAATGGGCTAGCTACTGTCCATCCCAACTATGCTACTATCAAACCAATGTGCTAGCTAATGTCCATCCCAACTATGCTACTATCAAACCAATGTGCTAGCTACTGTCCATCCCAACTATGCTACTATCAAACCAATGTGCTAGCTGCTGTCCATCCCAACTATGCTACTATCAAACCAATGTGCTAGCTACTGTCCATCCCAACTATGCTACTAACAAACCAATGTGCTAGCTACTGTCCTTCCCAACTATGCTACTATCAAAGCAATGTGCTAGCTACTGTCCATCCCAACTATGCTACTATCAAACCAATGTGCTAGCTACTGTCCATCCCAACAATGCTACTATTAAACCAATGTGCTAGCTACTGTCCATCCCAACTATGCTACTATCAAACCAATGTGCTAGCTGCTGTCCATCCCAACTATGCTACTATCAAACCAATGTGCTAGCTAATGTCCATCCCAACTATGCTACTATCAAACCAATGTGCTAGCTACTGTCCATCCCAACTATGCTATCAAACCTATGTGCTAGCTACTGTCCATCCCAACTATGCTAATATCAAACCAATGTGCTAGCTACTGTCCTTCCCAACTATGCTACTATCAAAGCAATGTGCTAGCTACTGTCCATCCCAACTATGCTACTATCAAACCAATGTGCTAGCTACTGTCCATCCCAACAATGCTACTATCAAACCAATGTGCTAGCTACTGTCCATCCCAACTATGCTACTATCAAACCAATGTGCTAGCTACTGTCCATCCCAACTATGCTACTATCAAACCAATGTGCTAGCTACTGTCCATCCCAACTATGCTACTATCAAACCAATGTGCTAGCTAATGTCCATCCCAACTATGCTACTATCAAACCAATGTGCTAGCTACTGTCAATCCCAACTATGCTATCAAACCTATGTGCTAGCTACTGTCCATCCCAACTATGCTTCTATCAAACCAATGTGCTAGCTACTGTCCATCCCAACTATGCTACTATCAAACCAATGTGCTAGCTACTGTCCATCCCAACTATGCTACTATCAAACCAAAGTGCTAGCTACTGTCCATCCCAACTATGCTACTATCAAACCAATGTGCTAGCTACTGTACATCCCAACTATTCTATGAAACCAATGTGCTAGCTACTGCACATCCCAACTATGCAACTATCAAACCTATGTGCTAGAGTACATCCCAACTATGCTACTATCAAACCAATGTGCTAGCTACTGTCCATCCCAACAATGCTACTATCAAACCAATATGCTAGCTACTGCCCATCCCAACTATGCTACTGACAAACCAATGTGCTAGCTACTGTCCATCCCAACTATGCTACTATCAAACCAATGTGCTAGCTACTGTCCATCCCAACAATGCTACTATCAAACCAATGTGCTAGCTACTGTCCATCCCAACTATGCTACTATCAAACCAATGTGCTAGCTACTGTCCATCCCAACTATGCTTCTATCAAACCAATGTGCTAGCTACTGTACATCCCAACTATGCTACTATCAAACCAATGGGCTAGCTACTGTCCATCCCAACTATGCTACTATCAAACCAATGTGCTAGCTACTGTCCATCCCAACTATGCTATCAAACCTATGTGCTAGCTACTGTCCATCCCAACTATGCTTCTATCAAACCAATGTGCTAGCTACTGTCCATCCCAACTATGCTACTATCAAACCAAAGTGCTAGCTACTGTCCATCCCAACTATGCAACTATCAAACCAAAGTGCTAGCTACTGTCCATCCCAACTATGCTACTATCAAACCAATGTGCTAGCTACTGTACATCCCAACTATTCTATGAAACCAATGTGCTAGCTACTGTACATCCCAACTATGCAACTATCAAACCTATGTGCTAGAGTACATCCCAACTATGCTACTATCAAACCAATGTGCTAGCTACTGTCCATCCCAACAATGCTACTATCAAACCAATATGCTAGCTACTGCCCATCCCAACTATGCTACTGACAAACCAATGTGCTAGCTACTGTCCATCCCAACTATGCTACTATCAAACCAAGGTGCTAGCTACTGTCCTTCCCAACTATGCTACTATCAAAGCAATGTGCTAGCTACTGTCCATCCCAACAATGCTACTATCAAACCAATGTGCTAGCTACTGTCCATCCCAACTATGCTACTATCAAACCAATGTGCTAGCTACTGTCCATCCCAACTATGCTTCTATCAAACCAATGTGCTAGCTACTGTCCATCCCAACAATGCTACTATCAAACCAATGTGCTAGCTACTGTCCATCCCAACTATGCTACTATCAAACCAATGTGCTAGCTACTGTCCATCCCAACTATGCTTCTATCAAACAAATGTGCTAGCTACTGTACATCCCAACTATGCTACTATCAAACCAATGTGCTAGCTACTGTCCATCCCAACAATGCTACTATCAAACCAATGTGCTAGCTACTGTCCATCCCAACTATGCTACTACTGTCCTTCCCAACTATGCTACTAGCAAAGCAATGTGCTAGCTACTGTCCATCCCAACTATGCTACTATCAAACCAATGTGCTAGCTACTGTCCATCCCAACAATGCTACTATCAAACCAATGTGCTAGCTACTGTCCATCCCAACTATGCTACTATCAAACCAATGTGCTAGCTAATGTCCATCCCAACTATGCTACTATCAAACCAATGTGCTAGCTACTGTCCATCCCAACTATGCTATCAAACCTATGTGCTAGCTACTGTCCATCCCAACTATGCTAATATCAAACCAATGTGCTAGCTACTGTCCTTCCCAACTATGCTACTATCAAAGCAATGTGCTAGCTACTGTCCATCCCAACTATGCTATCAAACCTATGTGCTAGCTACTGTCCATCCCAACTATGCTAATATCAAACCAATGTGCTAGCTACTGTCCTTCCCAACTATGCTACTATCAAAGCAATGTGCTAGCTACTGTCCATCCCAACTATGCTACTATCAAACCAATGTGCTAGCTACTGTCCATCCCAACAATGCTACTATCAAACCAATGTGCTAGCTACTGTCCATCCCAACTATGCTACTATCAAACCAATGTGCTAGCTACTGTCCATCCCAACTATGCTACTATCAAACCAATGTGCTAGCTACTGTCCATCCCAACTATGCTACTATCAAACCAATGTGCTAGCTAATGTCCATCCCAACTATGCTACTATCAAACCAATGTGCTAGCTACTGTCCATCCCAACTATGCTATCAAACCTATGTGCTAGCTACTGTCCATCCCAACTATGCTTCTATCAAACCAATGTGCTAGCTACTGTCCATCCCAACTATGCTACTATCAAACCAATGTGCTAGCTACTGTCCATCCCAACTATGCTACTATCAAACCAAAGTGCTAGCTACTGTCCATCCCAACTATGCTACTATCAAACCAATGTGCTAGCTACTGTACATCCCAACTATTCTATGAAACCAATGTGCTAGCTACTGCACATCCCAACTATGCAACTATCAAACCTATGTGCTAGAGTACATCCCAACTATGCTACTATCAAACCAATGTGCTAGCTACTGTCCATCCCAACAATGCTACTATCAAACCAATATGCTAGCTACTGCCCATCCCAACTATGCTACTGACAAACCAATGTGCTAGCTACTGTCCATCCCAACTATGCTACTATCAAACCAATGTGCTAGCTACTGTCCATCCCAACAATGCTACTATCAAACCAATGTGCTAGCTACTGTCCATCCCAACTATGCTACTATCAAACCAATGTGCTAGCTACTGTCCATCCCAACTATGCTTCTATCAAACCAATGTGCTAGCTACTGTACATCCCAACTATGCTACTATCAAACCAATGGGCTAGCTACTGTCCATCCCAACTATGCTACTATCAAACCAATGTGCTAGCTACTGTCCATCCCAACTATGCTATCAAACCTATGTGCTAGCTACTGTCCATCCCAACTATGCTTCTATCAAACCAATGTGCTAGCTACTGTCCATCCCAACTATGCTACTATCAAACCAAAGTGCTAGCTACTGTCCATCCCAACTATGCAACTATCAAACCAAAGTGCTAGCTACTGTCCATCCCAACTATGCTACTATCAAACCAATGTGCTAGCTACTGTACATCCCAACTATTCTATGAAACCAATGTGCTAGCTACTGTACATCCCAACTATGCAACTATCAAACCTATGTGCTAGAGTACATCCCAACTATGCTACTATCAAACCAATGTGCTAGCTACTGTCCATCCCAACAATGCTACTATCAAACCAATATGCTAGCTACTGCCCATCCCAACTATGCTACTGACAAACCAATGTGCTAGCTACTGTCCATCCCAACTATGCTACTATCAAACCAAGGTGCTAGCTACTGTCCTTCCCAACTATGCTACTATCAAAGCAATGTGCTAGCTACTGTCCATCCCAACTATGCTACTATCAAACCAATGTGCTAGCTACTGTCCATCCCAACAATGCTACTATCAAACCAATGTGCTAGCTACTGTCCATCCCAACTATGCTACTATCAAACCAATGTGCTAGCTACTGTCCATCCCAACTATGCTTCTATCAAACCAATGTGCTAGCTACTGTCCATCCCAACAATGCTACTATCAAACCAATGTGCTAGCTACTGTCCATCCCAACTATGCTACTATCAAACCAATGTGCTAGCTACTGTCCATCCCAACTATGCTTCTATCAAACCAATGTGCTAGCTACTGTACATCCCAACTATGCTACTATCAAACCAATGTGCTAGCTACTGTCCATCCCAACAATGCTACTATCAAACCAATGTGCTAGCTACTGTCCATCCCAACTATGCTACTACTGTCCTTCCCAACTATGCTACTAGCAAAGCAATGTGCTAGCTACTGTCCATCCCAACTATGCTACTATCAAACCAATGTGCTAGCTACTGTCCATCCCAACAATGCTACTATCAAACCAATGTGCTAGCTACTGTCCATCCCAACTATGCTACTATCAAACCAATGTGCTAGCTACTGTCCATCCCAACTATGCTACTATCAAACCAATGTGCTAGCTACTGTCCATCCCAACTATGCTACTATCAAACCAATGTGCTAGCTAATGTCCATCCCAACTATGCTACTATCAAACCAATGGGCTAGCTACTGTCCATCCCAACTATGCTACTATCAAACCAATGTGTTAGCTGCTGTCCATCCCAACTATGCTACTATCAAACCAATGTGCTAGCTACTGTACATCCCAACTATTCTATGAAACCAATGTGCTAGCTACTGTACATCCCAACTATGCAACTATCAAACCTATGTGCTAGAGTACATCCCAACTATGCTACTATCAAACCTATGTGCTAGAGTACATCCCAACTATGCTACTATCAAACCAATGTGCTAGCTACTGTCCATCCCAACTATGCTACTATCAAACCAGTGTGCTAGCTACTGTACATCCCAACTCTGCTACTATCAAACCAATGTGCTAACTACTGTACATACCAACTAGGCTACTATCAAACATATGTGCTAGCTACATCCCAACTATGCTACTATCAAACCAATGTGCTAGCTACTGTACATCCTAACCATGCTACTATCAAACCTATGTGCTAGAGTACATCCCAACTATGCTACTATCAAACCTATGTGCTAGAGTACATCCCAACTATGCTACTATCAAACCAATGTGCTAGCTACTGTCCATCCCAACTATGCTACTATCAAACCAATGAGCTAGCTACTGTACATCCCAACTATGCTACTATCAAACCAATGTGCTAGCTACTGTACATCCCAACTATTCTATCAAACCAATGTGCTAGCTACTGTACATTCCAACTATGCTACTATCAAACCAATGTGCTAGCTACTGTACATCCCAACTATGCTACTATCAAACCAATGTGCTAGCTACTGTCCATCCCAACTATGCTATCAAAGCAATGTGCTAGCTACTGTCCATCCCAACTATGCTACTATCAAACCAATGTGCTAGCTACTGTCCATCCCAACTATGCTATCAAACCTATGTGCTAGCTACTGTCCATCCCAACTATGCTTCTATCAAACCAATGTGCTAGCTACTGCCCATCCCAACTATGCTACTAACAAACCAATGTGTTAGCTACTGTCCATCCCAACTATGCTCCTATCAAACCAATGAGCTAGCTACTGTCCATCCCAACTATGCTACTATCAAACCAATGTGCTAGCTACTGTCCATCCCAACTATGCTACTATCAAACCAATATGCTAGCTACTGCCCATCCCAACTATGCTACTAACAAACCAATGTGCTAGCTACTGTCCATCCCAACTATGCTACTATCAAACCAATGTGCTAGCTACTGTCCATCCCAACTATGCTACTATCAAACCAATATGCTAGCTACTGCCCATCCCAACTATGCTACTAACAAACCAATGTGCTAGCTACTGTCCATCCCAACTATGCTAATATCAAACCAATGTGCTAGCTTCTGTCCTTCCCAACTATGCTACTATCAAAGCAATGTGCTAGCTACTGTCCATCCCAACTATGCTACTATCAAACCAATATGCTAGCTACTGCCCATCCCAACTATGCTACTAACAAACCAATGTGCTAGCTACTGTCCATCCCAACTATGCTAATATCAAACCAATGTGCTAGCTACTGTACTTCCCAACTATGCTACTATCAAAGCAATGTGCTAGCTACTGTCCATCCCAACTATGCTACTATCAAACCAATGTGCTAGCTACTGTCCATCCCAACAATGCTACTATCAAACCAATGTGCTAGCTACTGTCCATCCCAACTATGCTACTATCAAACCAATGTGCTAGCTACTGTCCATCCCAACTATGCTACTATCAAACCAATGTGCTAGCTACTGTCCATCCCAACTATGCTACTATCAAACCAATGTGCTAGCTAATGTCCATCCCAACTATGCTACTATCAAACCAATGTGCTAGCTACTGTCCATCCCAACTATGCTACTATCAAACCAATGTGCTAGCTACTGTCCATCCCAACTATGCTATCAAACCAATGTGCTAGCTACTGTCCATCCCAACTATGCTACTATCAAACCAATGTGCTAGCTACTGTCCATCCCAACTATGCTATCAAACCTATGTGCTAGCTACTGTCCATCCCAACTATGCTTCTATCAAACCAATGTGCTAGCTACTGTCCATCCCAACTATGCTACTATCAAACCAATGTGCTAGCTACTGTCCATCCCAACTATGCTACTATCAAACCAATGTGCTAGCTACTGCCCATCCCAACTATGCTACTAACAAACCAATGTGTTAGCTACTGTCCATCCCAACTATGCTACTATCACACCAATGAGCTAGCTACTGTCCATCCCAACTATGCTACTATCAAACCAATGTGCTAGCTACTGACCATCCCAACTATGCTTCTATCAAACCAATGTGCTAGCTACTGTACATCCCAACTATGCTACTATCAAACCAATGTGCTAGCTACTGTCCATCCCAACTATGCTACTATCAAACCAATGTGCTAGCTACTGTCCATCCCAACTATGCTACTATCAAACCAATGTGCTAGCTACTGTCCATCCCAACTATGCTTCTATCAAACCAATGTGCTAGCTACTGTACATCCCAACTATGCTACTATCAAACCAATGGGCTAGCTACTGTCCATCCCAACTATGCTACTATCAAACCAATGTGCTAGCTAATGTCCATCCCAACTATGCTACTATCAAACCAATGTGCTAGCTACTGTCCATCCCAACTATGCTACTATCAAACCAATGTGCTAGCTACTGTCCATCCCAACTATGCTACTATCAAACCAATATGCTAGCTACTGCCCATCCCAACTATGCTACTAACAAACCAATGTGCTAGCTACTGTCCATCCCAACTATGCTAATATCAAACCAATGTGCTAGCTACTGTCCTTCCCAACTATGCTACTATCAAAGCAATGTGCTAGCTACTGTCCATCCCAACTATGCTACTATCAAACCAATGTGCTAGCTACTGTCCATCCCAACAATGCTACTATCAAACCAATGTGCTAGCTACTGTCCTTCCCAACTATGCTACTATCAAACCAATGTGCTAGCTACTGTCCATCCCAACTATGCTACTATCAAACCAATGTGCTAGCTACTGTCCATCCCAACTATGCTACTATCAAACCAATATGCTAGCTACTGTCCATCCCAACTATGCTACTATCAAACCAATATGCTAGCTACTGCCCATCCCAACTATGCTACTAACAAACCAATGTGCTAGCTACTGTCCATCCCAACTATGCTACTATCAAACCAATGTGCTAGCTACTGTCCATCCCAACTATGCTACTATCAAACCAATATACTAGCTACTGCCCATCCCAACTATGCTACTATCAAACCAATGTGCTAGCTACTGTCCATCCCAACAATGCTACTATCAAACCAATGTGCTAGCTACTGTCCATCCCAACTATGCTACTATCAAACCAATGTGCTAGCTACTGTCCATCCCAACTATGCTACTATCAAACCAATGTGCTAGCTACTGTCCATCCCAACTATGCTACTATCAAACCAATGTGCTAGCTACTGTCCATCCCAACAATGCTACTATCAAACCAATGTGCTAGCTACTGTCCTTCCCAACTATGCTACTATCAAACCAATGTGCTAGCTACTGTCCATCCCAACTATGCTACTATCAAACCAATGTGCTAGCTACTGTCCATCCCAACTATGCTACTATCAAACCAATGTGCTAGCTTATGTCCATCCCAACTATGCTACTATCAAACCAATGTGCTAGCTACTTTCCATCCCAACTATGCTACTATCAAACCAATATGCTAGCTACTGCCCATCCCAACTATGCTACTATCAAACCAATGTGCTAGCTACTGTCCATCCCAACAATGCTACTATCAAACCAATGTGCTAGCTACTGTCCATCCCAACTATGCTACTATCAAACCATTGTGCTAGCTACTGTACATCCCAACTATGCTATCAAACCTATGTGCTAGCTACTGTCCATCCCAACTATGCTACTATCAAACCAATGTGCTAGCTACTGTCCATCCCAACTATGCTACTATCAAACCAATGTGCTAGCTACTGTCCATCCCAACTATGCTACTATCAAACCAATGTGCTAGCTACTGTCCATCCCAACTATGCTATCAAACCTATGTGCTAGCTACTGTACATCCCAACTATGCTACTATCAAACCAATGTGCTAGCTACTGCCCATCCCAACTATGCTTCTATCAAACCAATGTGCTAGCTACTATACATCCCAACTATGCTACTATCAAACCAATGTGCTAGCTACTGTACATCCCAACTATGCTACTATCAAACCAATGTGCTAGCTACTGTCCATCCCAACTATGCTACTATCAAACCAATGTGCTAGCTACTGTCCATCCCAACTATGCTACTATCAAACCAGTGTGCTAGCTACTGTACATCCCAACTCTGCTACTATCAAACCAATGTGCTAACTACTGTACATACCAACTAGGCTACTATCAAACATATGTGCTAGCTACATCCCAACTATGCTACTATCAAACCAATGTGCTAGCTACTGTACATCCTAACCATGCTACTATCAAACCTATGTGCTAGAGTACATCCCAACTATGCTACTATCAAACCTATGTGCTAGAGTACATCCCAACTATGCTACTATCAAACCAATGTGCTAGCTACTGTCCATCCCAACTATGCTACTATCAAACCAATGTGCTAGCTACTGTACATCCCAACTATGCTACTATCAAACCAATGTGCTAGCTACTGTACATCCCAACTATTCTATCAAACCAATGTGCTAGCTACTATACATTCCAACTATGCTACTATCAAACCAATGTGCTAGCTACTGTACATCCCAACTATGCTACTATCAAACCAATGTGCTAGCTACTGTCCATCCCAACTATGCTATCAAAGCAATGTGCTAGCTACTGTCCATCCCAACTATGCTACTATCAAACCAATGTGCTAGCTACTGTCCATCCCAACTATGCTATCAAACCTATGTGCTAGCTACTGTCCATCCCAACTATGCTTCTATCAAACCAATGTGCTAGCTACTGTCCATCCCAACTATGCTACTATCAAACCAATGTGCTAGCTACTGTCCATTCCAACTATGCTACTATCAAACCAATGTGCTAGCTACTGCCCATCCCAACTATGCTACTAACAAACCAATGTGTTAGCTACTGTCCATCCCAACTATGCTCCTATCAAACCAATGAGCTAGCTACTGTCCATCCAACTATGCTACTATCAAACCAATGTGCTAGCTACTGACCATCCCAACTATGCTTCTATCAAAACAATGTGCTAGCTACTGTACATCCCAACTATGCTACTATCAAACCAATGTGCTAGCTACTGTCCATCCCAACTATGCTACTATCAAACCAATGTGCTAGCTACTGTCCATCCCAACTATGCTACTATCAAACTAATGTGCTAGCTACTGTCCATCCCAACTATGCTTCTATCAAACCAATGTGCTAGCTACTGTACATCCCAACTATGCTACTATCAAACCAATGGGCTAGCTACTGTCCATCCCAACTATGCTACTATCAAACCAATGTGCTAGCTAATGTCCATCCCAACTATGCTACTATCAAACCAATGTGCTAGCTACTGTCCATCCCAACTATGCTACTATCAAACCAATGTGCTAGCTACTGTCCATCCCAACTATGCTACTATCAAACCAATATGCTAGCTACTGCCCATCCCAACTATGCTACTAACAAACCAATGTGCTAGCTACTGTCCATCCCAACTATGCTACTATCAAACCAATGTGCTAGCTACTGTCCATCCCAACTATGCTACTATCAAACCAATATACTAGCTACTGCCCATCCCAACTATGCTACTATCAAACCAATGTGCTAGCTACTGTCCATCCCAACAATGCTACTATCAAACCAATGTGCTAGCTACTGTCCATCCCAACTATGCTACTATCAAACCAATGTGCTAGCTACTGTCCATCCCAACTATGCTACTATCAAACCAATGTGCTAGCTACTGTCCATCCCAACTATGCTACTATCAAACCAATGTGCTAGCTACTGTCCATCCCAACAATGCTACTATCAAACCAATGTGCTAGCTACTGTCCTTCCCAACTATGCTACTATCAAACCAATGTGCTAGCTACTGTCCATCCCAACTATGCTACTATCAAACCAATGTGCTAGCTACTGTCCATCCCAACTATGCTACTATCAAACCAATGTGCTAGCTTATGTCCATCCCAACTATGCTACTATCAAACCAATGTGCTAGCTACTGTCCATCCCAACTATGCTACTATCAAACCAATATGCTAGCTACTGCCCATCCCAACTATGCTACTATCAAACCAATGTGCTAGCTACTGTCCATCCCAACAATGCTACTATCAAACCAATGTGCTAGCTACTGTCCATCCCAACTATGCTACTATCAAACCATTGTGCTAGCTACTGTACATCCCAACTATGCTATCAAACCTATGTGCTAGCTACTGTCCATCCCAACTATGCTACTATCAAACCAATGTGCTAGCTACTGTCCATCCCAACTATGCTACTATCAAACCAATGTGCTAGCTACTGTCCATCCCAACTATGCTATCAAACCTATGTGCTAGCTACTGTACATCCCAACTATGCTACTATCAAACCAATGTGCTAGCTACTGCCCATCCCAACTATGCTTCTATCAAACCAATGTGCTAGCTACTATACATCCCAACTATGCTACTATCAAACCAATGTGCTAGCTACTGTACATCCCAACTATGCTACTATCAAACCAATGTGCTAGCTACTGTCCATCCCAACTATGCTACTATCAAACCAATGTGCTAGCTACTGTCCATCCCAACTATGCTACTATCAAACCAGTGTGCTAGCTACTGTACATCCCAACTCTGCTACTATCAAACCAATGTGCTAACTACTGTACATACCAACTAGGCTACTATCAAACATATGTGCTAGCTACATCCCAACTATGCTACTATCAAACCAATGTGCTAGCTACTGTACATCCTAACCATGCTACTATCAAACCTATGTGCTAGAGTACATCCCAACTATGCTACTATCAAACCTATGTGCTAGAGTACATCCCAACTATGCTACTATCAAACCAATGTGCTAGCTACTGTCCATCCCAACTATGCTACTATCAAACCAATGTGCTAGCTACTGTACATCCCAACTATGCTACTATCAAACCAATGTGCTAGCTACTGTACATCCCAACTATTCTATCAAACCAATGTGCTAGCTACTGTACATTCCAACTATGCTACTATCAAACCAATGTGCTAGCTACTGTACATCCCAACTATGCTACTATCAAACCAATGTGCTAGCTACTGTCCATCCCAACTATGCTATCAAAGCAATGTGCTAGCTACTGTCCATCCCAACTATGCTACTATCAAACCAATGTGCTAGCTACTGTCCATCCCAACTATGCTATCAAACCTATGTGCTAGCTACTGTCCATCCCAACTATGCTTCTATCAAACCAATGTGCTAGCTACTGTCCATCCCAACTATGCTACTATCAAACCAATGTGCTAGCTACTGTCCATCCCAACTATGCTACTATCAAACCAATGTGCTAGCTACTGCCCATCCCAACTATGCTACTAACAAACCAATGTGTTAGCTACTGTCCATCCCAACTATGCTCCTATCAAACCAATGAGCTAGCTACTGTCCATCCAACTATGCTACTATCAAACCAATGTGCTAGCTACTGACCATCCCAACTATGCTTCTATCAAAACAATGTGCTAGCTACTGTACATCCCAACTATGCTACTATCAAACCAATGTGCTAGCTACTGTCCATCCCAACTATGCTACTATCAAACCAATGTGCTAGCTACTGTCCATCCCAACTATGCTACTATCAAACCAATGTGCTAGCTACTGTCCATCCCAACTATGCTTCTATCAAACCAATGTGCTAGCTACTGTACATCCCAACTATGCTACTATCAAACCAATGGGCTAGCTACTGTCCATCCCAACTATGCTACTATCAAACCAATGTGCTAGCTAATGTCCATCCCAACTATGCTACTATCAAACCAATGTGCTAGCTACTGTCCATCCCAACTATGCTACTATCAAACCAATGTGCTAGCTACTGTCCATCCCAACTATGCTACTATCAAACCAATATGCTAGCTACTGCCCATCCCAACTATGCTACTAACAAACCAATGTGCTAGCTACTGTCCATCCCAACTATGCTACTATCAAACCAATGTGCTAGCTACTGTCCATCCCAACTATGCTACTATCAAACCAATATGCTAGCTACTGCCCATCCCAACTATGCTACTAACAAACCAATGTGCTAGCTACTGTCCATCCCAACTATGCTAATATCAAACCAATGTGCTAGCTTCTGTCCTTCCCAACTATGCTACTATCAAAGCAATGTGCTAGCTACTGTCCATCCCAACTATGCTACTATCAAACCAATATGCTAGCTACTGCCCATCCCAACTATGCTACTAACAAACCAATGTGCTAGCTACTGTCCATCCCAACTATGCTAATATCAAACCAATGTGCTAGCTACTGTCCTTCCCAACTATGCTACTATCAAAGCAATGTGCTAGCTACTGTCCATCCCAACTATGCTACTATCAAACCAATGTGCTAGCTACTGTCCATCCCAACAATGCTACTATCAAACCAATGTGCTAGCTACTGTCCATCCCAACTATGCTACTATCAAACCAATGTGCTAGCTACTGTCCATCCCAACTATGCTACTATCAAACCAATGTGCTAGCTACTGTCCATCCCAACTATGCTACTATCAAACCAATGTGCTAGCTAATGTCCATCCCAACTATGCTACTATCAAACCAATGTGCTAGCTACTGTCCATCCCAACTATGCTACTATCAAACCAATGTGCTAGCTACTGTCCATCCCAACTATGCTATCAAACCAATGTGCTAGCTACTGTCCATCCCAACTATGCTACTATCAAACCAATGTGCTAGCTACTGTCCATCCCAACTATGCTATCAAACCTATGTGCTAGCTACTGTCCATCCCAACTATGCTTCTATCAAACCAATGTGCTAGCTACTGTCCATCCCAACTATGCTACTATCAAACCAATGTGCTAGCTACTGTCCATCCCAACTATGCTACTATCAAACCAATGTGCTAGCTACTGCCCATCCCAACTATGCTACTAACAAACCAATGTGTTAGCTACTGTCCATCCCAACTATGCTACTATCAAACCAATGAGCTAGCTACTGTCCATCCCAACTATGCTACTATCAAACCAATGTGCTAGCTACTGACCATCCCAACTATGCTTCTATCAAACCAATGTGCTAGCTACTGTACATCCCAACTATGCTACTATCAAACCAATGTGCTAGCTACTGTCCATCCCAACTATGCTACTATCAAACCAATGTGCTAGCTACTGTACATCCCAACTATGCTACTATCAAACCAATGGGCTAGCTACTGTCCATCCCAACTATGCTACTATCAAACCAATGTGCTAGCTAATGTCCATCCCAACTATGCTACTATCAAACCAATGTGCTAGCTACTGTCCATCCCAACTATGCTACTATCAAACCAATGTGCTAGCTACTGTCCATCCCAACTATGCTACTATCAAACCAATATGCTAGCTACTGCCCATCCCAACTATGCTACTAACAAACCAATGTGCTAGCTACTGTCCATCCCAACTATGCTACTATCAAACCAATATGCTAGCTACTGCCCATCCCAACTATGCTACTAACAAACCAATGTGCTAGCTACTGTCCATCCCAACTATGCTAATATCAAACCAATGTGCTAGCTTCTGTCCTTCCCAACTATGCTACTATCAAAGCAATGTGCTAGCTACTGTCCATCCCAACTATGCTACTATCAAACCAATATGCTAGCTACTGCCCATCCCAACTATGCTACTAACAAACCAATGTGCTAGCTACTGTCCATCCCAACTATGCTAATATCAAACCAATGTGCTAGCTACTGTCCATCCCAACTATGCTACTATCAAACCAATGTGCTAGCTACTGTCCATCCCAACAATGCTACTATCAAACCAATGTGCTAGCTACTGTCCATCCCAACTATGCTACTATCAAACCAATGTGCTAGCTACTGTCCATCCCAACTATGCTATCAAACCAATGTGCTAGCTACTGTCCATCCCAACTATGCTACTATCAAACCAATGTGCTAGCTACTGTCCATCCCAACTATGCTACTATCAAACCAATGTGCTAGCTAATGTCCATCCCAACTATGCTACTATCAAACCAATGTGCTAGCTACTGTCCATCCCAACTATGCTACTATCAAACCAATGTGCTAGCTACTGTCCATCCCAACTATGCTATCAAACCAATGTGCTAGCTACTGTCCATCCCAACTATGCTACTATCAAACCAATGTGCTAGCTACTGTCCATCCCAACTATGCTATCAAACCTATGTGCTAGCTACTGTCCATCCCAACTATGCTTCTATCAAACCAATGTGCTAGCTACTGTCCATCCCAACTATGCTACTATCAAACCAATGTGCTAGCTACTGTCCATCCCAACTATGCTACTATCAAACCAATGTGCTAGCTACTGCCCATCCCAACTATGCTACTAACAAACCAATGTGTTAGCTACTGTCCATCCCAACTATGCTACTATCAAACCAATGAGCTAGCTACTGTCCATCCCAACTATGCTACTATCAAACCAATGTGCTAGCTACTGACCATCCCAACTATGCTTCTATCAAACCAATGTGCTAGCTACTGTACATCCCAACTATGCTACTATCAAACCAATGTGCTAGCTACTGTCCATCCCAACTATGCTACTATCAAACCAATGTGCTAGCTACTGTCCATCCCAACTATGCTACTATCAAACCAATGTGCTAGCTACTGTCCATCCCAACTATGCTTCTATCAAACCAATGTGCTAGCTACTGTACATCCCAACTATGCTACTATCAAACCAATGGGCTAGCTACTGTCCATCCCAACTATGCTACTATCAAACCAATGTGCTAGCTAATGTCCATCCCAACTATGCTACTATCAAACCAATGTGCTAGCTACTGTCCATCCCAACTATGCTACTATCAAACCAATGTGCTAGCTACTGTCCATCCCAACTATGCTACTATCAAACCAATATGCTAGCTACTGCCCATCCCAACTATGCTACTAACAAACCAATGTGCTAGCTACTGTCCATCCCAACTATGCTAATATCAAACCAATGTGCTAGCTACTGTCCTTCCCAACTATGCTACTATCAAAGCAATGTGCTAGCTACTGTCCATCCCAACTATGCTACTATCAAACCAATGTGCTAGCTACTGTCCATCCCAACAATGCTACTATCAAACCAATGTGCTAGCTACTGTCCTTCCCAACTATGCTACTATCAAACCAATGTGCTAGCTACTGTCCATCCCAACTATGCTACTATCAAACCAATGTGCTAGCTACTGTCCATCCCAACTATGCTACTATCAAACCAATGTGCTAGCTTATGTCCATCCCAACTATGCTACTATCAAACCAATGTGCTAGCTACTGTCCATCCCAACTATGCTACTATCAAACCAATATGCTAGCTACTGCCCATCCCAACTATGCTACTATCAAACCAATGTGCTAGCTACTGTCCATCCCAACAATGCTACTATCAAACCAATGTGCTAGCTACTGTCCATCCCAACTATGCTACTATCAAACCATTGTGCTAGCTACTGTACATCCCAACTATGCTATCAAACCTATGTGCTAGCTACTGTCCATCCCAACTATGCTACTATCAAACCAATGTGCTAGCTACTGTCCATCCCAACTATGCTACTATCAAACCAATGTGCTAGCTACTGTCCATCCCAACTATGCTACTATCAAACCAATGTGCTAGCTACTGTCCATCCCAATTATGCTATCAAACCTATGTGCTAGCTACTGTCCATCCCAACTATGCTACTATCAAACCAATGTGCTAGCTACTGTCCATCCCAACTATGCTACTATCAAACCAATGTGCTAGCTACTGTCCATCCCAACTATGCTATCAAACCTATGTGCTAGCTACTGTCCATCCCAACTATGCTACTATCAAACCAATGTGCTAGCTACTGTCCATCCCAACTATGCTACTATCAAACCAATGTGCTAGCTACTGCCCATCCCAACTATGCTTCTATCAAACCAATGTGCTAGCTACTATACATCCCAACTATGCTACTATCAAACCAATGTGCTAGCTACTGTACATCCCAACTATGCTACTATCAAACCAATGTGCTAGCTACTGTCCATCCCAACTATGCTACTATCAAACCAATGTGCTAGCTACTGTCCATCCCAACTATGCTTCTATCAAACCAATGTGCTAGCTACTGTACATCCCAACTATGCTACTATCAAACCAATGGGCTAGCTACTGTCCATCCCAACTATGCTACTATCAAACCAATGTGCTAGCTAATGTCCATCCCAACTATGCTACTATCAAACCAATGTGCTAGCTACTGTCCATCCCAACTATGCTACTATCAAACCAATGTGCTAGCTAATGTCCATCCCAACTATGCTACTATCAAACCAATGTGCTAGCTACTGTCCATCCCAACTATGCTACTATCAAACCAATGTGCTAGCTACTGTCCATCCCAACTATGCTACTATCAAACCAATGTGCTAGCTACTGTCCATCCCAACTATGCTACTATCAAACCAATGTGCTAGCTACTGTCCATCCCAACTATGCTTCTATCAAACCAATGTGCTAGCTACTGTCCATCCCAACTATGCTACTATCAAACCAATGTGCTAGCTACTGTCCATCCCAACTATGCTACTATCAAACCAATGTGCTAGCTGCTGTCCATCCCAACTATGCTACTATCAAACCAATGTGCTAGCTACTGTCCATCCCAACTATGCTACTATCAAACCAATGTGCTAGCTACTGTCCATCCCAACAATGCTACTATCAAACCAATATGCTAGCTACTGTCCATCCCAACTATGCTACTATCAAACCAATGTGCTAGCTGCTGTCCATCCCAACTATGCTACTATCAAACCAATGTGCTAGCTACTGTCCATCCCAACTATGCTACTATCAAACCAATGTGCTAGCTACTGTCCATCCCAACAATGCTACTATCAAACCAATATGCTAGCTACTGCCCATCCCAACTATGCTACTAACAAACCAATGTGCTAGCTACTGTCCATCCCAACTATGCTACTATCAAACCAATGTGCTAGCTACTGTCCTTCCCAACTATGCTACTATCAAAGCAATGTGCTAGCTACTGTCCATCCCAACTATGCTACTATCAAACCAATGTGCTAGCTACTGTCCATCCCAACAATGCTACTATCAAACCAATGTGCTAGCTACTGTCCATCCCAATTATGCTACTATCAAACCAAAGTGCTAGCTACTGTCCATCCCAACTATGCTACTATCAAACCAATGTGCTAGCTACTGTACATCCCAACTATTCTATGAAACCAATGTGCTAGCTACTGTACATCCCAACTATGCAACTATCAAACCTATGTGCTAGAGTACATCCCAACTATGCTACTATCAAACCAATGTGCTAGCTACTGTCCATCCCAACAATGCTACTATCAAACCAATATGCTAGCTACTGCCCATCCCAACTATGCTACTGACAAACCAATGTGCTAGCTACTGTCCATCCCAACTATGCTACTATCAAACCAATGTGCTAGCTACTGTCCTTCCCAACTATGCTACTATCAAAGCAATGTGCTAGCTACTGTCCATCCCAACTATGCTACTATCAAACCAATGTGCTAGCTACTGTCCATCCCAACAATGCTACTATCAAACCAATGTGCTAGCTACTGTCCATCCCAACTATGCTTCTATCAAACAAATGTGCTAGCTACTGTACATCCCAACTATGCTACTATCAAACCAATGGGCTAGCTACTGTCCATCCCAACTATGCTACTATCAAACCAATGTGCTAGCTACTGTCCATCCCAACTATGCTACTATCAAACCAATGTGCTAGCTACTGTCCATCCCAACTATGCTACTATCAAACCAATGTGCTAGCTACTGTCCATCCCAACTATGCTTCTATAAAACCAATGTGCTAGCTACTGTACATCCCAACTATGCTACTATCAAACCAATGGACTAGCTACTGTCCATCCCAACTATGCTACTATCAAACCAATGTGCTAGCTAATGTCCATCCCAACTATGCTACTATCAAACCAATGTGCTAGCTACTGTCCATCCCAACTATGCTACTATCAAACCAATGTGCTAGCTGCTGTCCATCCCAACTATGCTACTATCAAACCAATGTGCTAGCTACTGTCCATCCCAACTATGCTACTATCAAACCAATGTGCTAGCTACTGTCCATCCCAACAATGCTACTATCAAACCAATATGCTAGCTACTGCCCATCCCAACTATGCTACTAACAAACCAATGTGCTAGCTACTGTCCATCCCAACTATGCTATCAAACCTATGTGCTAGCTACTGTCCATCCCAACTATGCTTCTATCAAACCAATGTGCTAGCTACTGTCCATCCCAACTATGCTACTATCAAACCAATGTGCTAGCTACTGTCCATCCCAACTATGCTACTATCAAACAAAAGTGCTAGCTACTGTCCATCCCAACTATGCTACTATCAAACCAATGTGCTAGCTACTGTACATCCCAACTATTCTATGAAACCAATGTGCTAGCTACTGTACATCCCAACTATGCAACTATCAAACCTATGTGCTAGAGTACATCCCAACTATGCTACTATCAAACCTATGTGCTAGAGTACATCCCAACTATGCTACTATCAAACCAATGTGCTAGCTACTGTCCATCCCAACAATGCTACTATCAAACCAATATGCTAGCTACTGCCCATCCCAACTATGCTACTAACAAACCAATGTGCTAGCTACTGTCCATCCCAACTATGCTATCAAACCTATGTGCTAGCTACTGTCCATCCCAACTATGCTTCTATCAAACCAATGTGCTAGTTACTGTCCATCCCAACTATGCTACTATCAAACCAATGTGCTAGCTACTGTCCATCCCAACTATGCTACTATCAAACAAAAGTGCTAGCTACTGTCCATCCCAACTATGCTACTATCAAACCAATGTGCTAGCTACTGTACATCCCAACTATTCTATGAAACCAATGTGCTAGCTACTGTACATCCCAACTATGCAACTATCAAACCTATGTGCTAGAGTACATCCCAACTATGCTACTATCAAACCTATGTGCTAGAGTACATCCCAACTATGCTACTATCAAACCAATGGGCTAGCTACTGTCCATCCCAACTATGCTATCAAACCAATGTGCTAGCTACTGTCCATCCC
This sequence comes from Borostomias antarcticus, assembly GCF_949987555.1. NCBI lineage: Eukaryota > Metazoa > Chordata > Actinopteri > Stomiiformes > Stomiidae > Borostomias > Borostomias antarcticus. The sequence goes on from NC_140243.1 coordinate 28,098,119, forward strand.
AACTATGCTACTATCAAACCAATGTGCTAGCTACTGTCCATCCCAACTATGCTACTATCAAACCAATGTGCTAGCTACTGCCCATCCCAACTATGCTTCTATCAAACCAATGTGCTAGCTACTATACATCCCAACTATGCTACTATCAAACCAATGTGCTAGCTACTGTACATCCCAACTATGCTACTATCAAACCAATGTGCTAGCTACTGTCCATCCCAACTATGCTACTATCAAACCAATGTGCTAGCTACTGTCCATCCCAACTATGCTTCTATCAAACCAATGTGCTAGCTACTGTACATCCCAACTATGCTACTATCAAACCAATGGGCTAGCTACTGTCCATCCCAACTATGCTACTATCAAACCAATGTGCTAGCTAATGTCCATCCCAACTATGCTACTATCAAACCAATGTGCTAGCTACTGTCCATCCCAACTATGCTACTATCAAACCAATGTGCTAGCTACTGTCCATCCCAACTATGCTACTATCAAACCAATGTGCTAGCTACTGTCCATCCCAACTATGCTACTATCAAACCAATGTGCTAGCTACTGTCCATCCCAACTATGCTTCTATCAAACCAATGTGTTAGCTACTGTCCATCCCAACTATGCTACTATCAAACCAATGAGCTAGCTACTGTCCATCCCAACTATGCTACTATCAAACCAATGTGCTAGCTACTGACCATCCCAACTATGCTTCTATCAAACCAATGTGCTAGCTACTGTACATCCCAACTATGCTACTATCAAACCAATGTGCTAGCTACTGTCCATCCCAACTATGCTACTATCAAACCAATGTGCTAGCTACTGTCCATCCCAACTATGCTACTATCAAACCAATGTGCTAGCTACTGTCCATCCCAACTATGCTTCTATCAAACCAATGTGCTAGCTACTGTACATCCCAACTATGCTACTATCAAACCAATGGGCTAGCTACTGTCCATCCCAACTATGCTACTATCAAACCAATGTGCTAGCTAATGTCCAATCCAACTATGCTACTATCAAACCAATGTGCTAGCTACTGTCCATCCCAACTATGCTACTATCAAACCAATGTGCTAGCTACTGTCCATCCCAACTATGCTACTATCAAACCAATATGCTAGCTACTGCCCATCCCAACTATGCTACTAACAAACCAATGTGCTAGCTACTGTCCATCCCAACTATGCTAATATCAAACCAATGTGCTAGCTACTGTCCTTCCCAACTATGCTACTATCAAAGCAATGTGCTAGCTACTGTCCATCCCAACTATGCTACTATCAAACCAATGTGCTAGCTACTGTCCATCCCAACAATGCTACTATCAAACCAATGTGCTAGCTACTGTCCTTCCCAACTATGCTACTATCAAACCAATGTGCTAGCTACTGTCCATCCCAACTATGCTACTATCAAACCAATGTGCTAGCTACTGTCCATCCCAACTATGCTACTATCAAACCAATGTGCTAGCTTATGTCCATCCCAACTATGCTACTATCAAACCAATGTGCTAGCTACTGTCCATCCCAACTATGCTACTATCAAACCAATATGCTAGCTACTGCCCATCCCAACTATGCTACTATCAAACCAATGTGCTAGCTACTGTCCATCCCAACAATGCTACTATCAAACCAATGTGCTAGCTACTGTCCATCCCAACTATGCTACTATCAAACCATTGTGCTAGCTACTGTACATCCCAACTATGCTATCAAACCTATGTGCTAGCTACTGTCCATCCCAACTATGCTACTATCAAACCAATGTGCTAGCTACTGTCCATCCCAACTATGCTACTATCAAACCAATGTGCTAGCTACTGTCCATCCCAATTATGCTATCAAACCTATGTGCTAGCTACTGTCCATCCCAACTATGCTACTATCAAACCAATGTGCTAGCTACTGTCCATCCCAACTATGCTACTATCAAACCAATGTGCTAGCTACTGTCCATCCCAACTATGCTATCAAACCTATGTGCTAGCTACTGTCCATCCCAACTATGCTACTATCAAACCAATGTGCTAGCTACTGTCCATCCCAACTATGCTACTATCAAACCAATGTGCTAGCTACTGCCCATCCCAACTATGCTTCTATCAAACCAATGTGCTAGCTACTATACATCCCAACTATGCTACTATCAAACCAATGTGCTAGCTACTGTACATCCCAACTATGCTACTATCAAACCAATGTGCTAGCTACTGTCCATCCCAACTATGCTACTATCAAACCAATGTGCTAGCTACTGTCCATCCCAACTATGCTTCTATCAAACCAATGTGCTAGCTACTGTACATCCCAACTATGCTACTATCAAACCAATGGGCTAGCTACTGTCCATCCCAACTATGCTACTATCAAACCAATGTGCTAGCTAATGTCCATCCCAACTATGCTACTATCAAACCAATGTGCTAGCTACTGTCCATCCCAACTATGCTACTATCAAACCAATGTGCTAGCTACTGTCCATCCCAACTATGCTACTATCAAACCAATGTGCTAGCTACTGTCCATCCCAACTATGCTACTATCAAACCAATGTGCTAGCTACTGTCCATCCCAACTATGCTTCTATCAAACCAATGTGCTAGCTACTGTCCATCCCAACTATGCTACTATCAAACCAATGTGCTAGCTACTGTCCATCCCAACTATGCTACTATCAAACCAATGTGCTAGCTGCTGTCCATCCCAACTATGCTACTATCAAACCAATGTGCTAGCTACTGTCCATCCCAACTATGCTACTATCAAACCAATGTGCTAGCTACTGTCCATCCCAACAATGCTACTATCAAACCAATATGCTAGCTACTGTCCATCCCAACTATGCTACTATCAAACCAATGTGCTAGCTGCTGTCCATCCCAACTATGCTACTATCAAACCAATGTGCTAGCTACTGTCCATCCCAACTATGCTACTATCAAACCAATGTGCTAGCTACTGTCCATCCCAACAATGCTACTATCAAACCAATATGCTAGCTACTGCCCATCCCAACTATGCTACTAACAAACCAATGTGCTAGCTACTGTCCATCCCAACTATGCTACTATCAAACCAATGTGCTAGCTACTGTCCTTCCCAACTATGCTACTATCAAAGCAATGTGCTAGCTACTGTCCATCCCAACTATGCTACTATCAAACCAATGTGCTAGCTACTGTCCATCCCAACAATGCTACTATCAAACCAATGTGCTAGCTACTGTCCATCCCAACTATGCTACTATCAAACCAAAGTGCTAGCTACTGTCCATCCCAACTATGCTACTATCAAACCAATGTGCTAGCTACTGTACATCCCAACTATTTTATGAAACCAATGTGCTAGCTACTGTCCATCCCAACAATGCTACTATCAAACCAATATGCTAGCTACTGCCCATCCCAACTATGCTACTGACAAACCAATGTGCTAGCTACTGTCCATCCCAACTATGCTACTATCAAACCAATGTGCTAGCTACTGTCCTTCCCAACTATGCTACTATCAAAGCAATGTGCTAGCTACTGTCCATCCCAACTATGCTACTATCAAACCAATGTGCTAGCTACTGTCCATCCCAACAATGCTACTATCAAACCAATGTGCTAGCTACTGTCCATCCCAACTATGCTTCTATCAAACCAATGTGCTAGCTACTGTACATCCCAACTATGCTACTATCAAACCAATGGGCTAGCTACTGTCCATCCCAACTATGCTACTATCAAACCAATGTGCTAGCTACCTTCCATCCCAACTATGCTACTATCAAACCAATGTGCTAGCTACTGTCCATCCCAACTATGCTACTATCAAACCAATGTGCTAGCTACTGTCCATCCCAACTATGCTTCTATAAAACCAATGTGCTAGCTACTGTACATCCCAACTATGCTACTATCAAACCAATGGACTAGCTACTGTCCATCCCAACTATGCTACTATCAAACCAATGTGCTAGCTAATGTCCATCCCAACTATGCTACTATCAAACCAATGTGCTAGCTACTGTCCATCCCAACTATGCTACTATCAAACCAATGTGCTAGCTGCTGTCCATCCCAACTATGCTACTATCAAACCAATGTGCTAGCTACTGTCCATCCCAACTATGCTACTATCAAACCAATGTGCTAGCTACTGTCCATCCCAACAATGCTACTATCAAACCAATATGCTAGCTACTGCCCATCCCAACTATGCTACTAACAAACCAATGTGCTAGCTACTGTCCATCCCAACTATGCTATCAAACCTATGTGCTAGCTACTGTCCATCCCAACTATGCTTCTATCAAACCAATGTGCTAGCTACTGTCCATCCCAACTATGCTACTATCAAACCAATGTGCTAGCTACTGTCCATCCCAACTATGCTACTATCAAACAAAAGTGCTAGCTACTGTCCATCCCAACTATGCTACTATCAAACCAATGTGCTAGCTACTGTACATCCCAACTATTCTATGAAACCAATGTGCTAGCTACTGTACATCCCAACTATGCAACTATCAAACCTATGTGCTAGAGTACATCCCAACTATGCTACTATCAAACCTATGTGCTAGAGTACATCCCAACTATGCTACTATCAAACCAATGTGCTAGCTACTGTCCATCCCAACAATGCTACTATCAAACCAATATGCTAGCTACTGCCCATCCCAACTATGCTACTAACAAACCAATGTGCTAGCTACTGTCCATCCCAACTATGCTATCAAACCTATGTGCTAGATACTGTCCATCCCAACTATGCTTCTATCAAACCAATGTGCTAGTTACTGTCCATCCCAACTATGCTACTATCAAACCAATGTGCTAGCTACTGTCCATCCCAACTATGCTACTATCAAACAAAAGTGCTAGCTACTGTCCATCCCAACTATGCTACTATCAAACCAATGTGCTAGCTACTGTACATCCCAACTATTCTATGAAACCAATGTGCTAGCTACTGTACATCCCAACTATGCAACTATCAAACCTATGTGCTAGAGTACATCCCAACTATGCTACTATCAAACCTATGTGCTAGAGTACATCCCAACTATGCTACTATCAAACCAATGGGCTAGCTACTGTCCATCCCAACTATGCTATCAAACCAATGTGCTAGCTACTGTCCATCCCAACTATGCTACTATCAAACCAATGTGCTAGCTACTGTCCATCCCAACTATGCTACTATCAAACCAATGTGCTAGCTACTGCCCATCCCAACTATGCTTCTATCAAACCAATGTGCTAGCTACTATACATCCCAACTATGCTACTATCAAACCAATGTGCTAGCTACTGTACATCCCAACTATGCTACTATCAAACCAATGTGCTAGCTACTGTCCATCCCAACTATGCTACTATCAAACCAATGTGCTAGCTACTGTCCATCCCAACTATGCTTCTATCAAACCAATGTGCTAGCTACTGTACATCCCAACTATGCTACTATCAAACCAATGGGCTAGCTACTGTCCATCCCAACTATGCTACTATCAAACCAATGTGCTAGCTAATGTCCATCCCAACTATGCTACTATCAAACCAATGTGCTAGCTACTGTCCATCCCAACTATGCTACTATCAAACCAATGTGCTAGCTACTGTCCATCCCAACTATGCTACTATCAAACCAATGTGCTAGCTACTGTCCATCCCAACTATGCTACTATCAAACCAATGTGCTAGCTACTGTCCATCCCAACTATGCTTCTATCAAACCAATGTGCTAGCTACTGTACATCCCAACTATGCTACTATCAAACCAATGGGCTAGCTACTGTCCATCCCAACTATGCTACTATCAAACCAATGTGCTAGCTAATGTATATCCCAACTATGCTACTATCAAACCAATGTGCTAGCTAATGTCCATCCCAACTATGCTACTATCAAACCAATGTGCTAGCTGCTGTCCATCCCAACTATGCTACTATCAAACCAATGTGCTAGCTACTGTCCATCCCAACTATGCTACTATCAAACCAATGTGCTAGCTACTGTCCATCCCAACAATGCTACTATCAAACCAATATGCTAGCTACTGCCCATCCCAACTATGCTACTAACAAACCAATGTGCTAGCTACTGTCCATCCCAACTATGCTACTATCAAACCAATGTGCTAGCTACTGTCCTTCCCAACTATGCTACTATCAAAGCAATGTGCTAGCTACTGTCCATCCCAACTATGCTACTATCAAACCAATGTGCTAGCTACTGTCCATCCCAACAATGCTACTATCAAACCAATGTGCTAGCTACTGTCCATCCCAACTATGCTACTATCAAACCAAAGTGCTAGCTACTGTCCATCCCAACTATGCTACTATCAAACCAATGTGCTAGCTACTGTACATCCCAACTATTCTATGAAACCAATGTGCTAGCTACTGTACATCCCAACTATGCAACTATCAAACCTATGTGCTAGAGTACATCCCAACTATGCTACTATCAAACCAATGTGCTAGCTACTGTCCATCCCAACAATGCTACTATCAAACCAATATGCTAGCTACTGCCCATCCCAACTATGCTACTGACAAACCAATGTGCTAGCTACTGTCCATCCCAACTATGCTACTATCAAACCAATGTGCTAGCTACTGTCCTTCCCAACTATGCTACTATCAAAGCAATGTGCTAGCTACTGTCCATCCCAACTATGCTACTATCAAACCAATGTGCTAGCTACTGTCCATCCCAACAATGCTACTATCAAAGCAATGTGCTAGCTACTGTCCATCCCAACTATGCTACTATCAAACCAATGTGCTAGCTACTGTCCATCCCAACAATGCTACTATCAAACCAATGTGCTAGCTACTGTCCATCCCAACTATGCTACTATCAAACCAATGTGCTAGCTACTGTCCATCCCAACTATGCTACTATCAAACCAATGTGCTAGCTACTGTCCATTCCAACTATGCTACTATCAAACCAATGTGCTAGCTAATGTCCATCCCAGCTATGCTACTATCAAACCAATGTGCTAGCTACTGTCCATCCCAACTATGCAACTATCAAACCAATATGCTAGCTACTGCCCATCCCAACTATGCTACTAACAAACCAATGTGCTAGCTACTGTCCTTCCCAACTATGCTACTATCAAAGCAATGTGCTAGCTACTGTCCATCCCAACTATGCTACTATCAAACCAATGTGCCAGCTACTGTACATCCCAACTATGCTACTATCAAACCAATGTGCTAGCTACTGTACATCCCAACTATGCTATCAAACCTATGTGCTAGCTACTGTACATCCCAACTATGCTACTATCAAACCAATGTGCCAGCTACTGTACATCCCAACTATGCTACTATCAAACCAATGTGCTAGCTACTGTACATCCCAACTATGCTATGAAACCAATGTACTAGCTACTGTACATTCCAACTATGCTACTATCAAACCAATGTGCTAGCTACTGTCCATCCCAACTATGCTACTATCAAACCAATGTGCTAGCTACTGTCCATCCCAACTATGCTTCTATAAAACCAATGTGCTAGCTACTGTACATCCCAACTATGCTACTATCAAACCAATGGACTAGCTACTGTCCATCCCAACTATGCTACTATCAAACCAATGTGCTAGCTAATGTCCATCCCAACTATGCTACTATCAAACCAATGTGCTAGCTACTGTCCATCCCAACTATGCTACTATCAAACCAATGTGCTAGCTGCTGTCCATCCCAACTATGCTACTATCAAACCAATGTGCTAGCTACTGTCCATCCCAACTATGCTACTATCAAACCAATGTGCTAGCTACTGTCCATCCCAACAATGCTACTATCAAACCAATATGCTAGCTACTGCCCATCCCAACTATGCTACTAACAAACCAATGTGCTAGCTACTGTCCATCCCAACTATGCTATCAAACCTATGTGCTAGCTACTGTCCATCCCAACTATGCTTCTATCAAACCAATGTGCTAGCTACTGTCCATCCCAACTATGCTACTATCAAACCAATGTGCTAGCTACTGTCCATCCCAACTATGCTACTATCAAACAAAAGTGCTAGCTACTGTCCATCCCAACTATGCTACTATCAAACCAATGTGCTAGCTACTGTACATCCCAACTATTCTATGAAACCAATGTGCTAGCTACTGTACATCCCAACTATGCAACTATCAAACCTATGTGCTAGAGTACATCCCAACTATGCTACTATCAAACCTATGTGCTAGAGTACATCCCAACTATGCTACTATCAAACCAATGTGCTAGCTACTGTCCATCCCAACAATGCTACTATCAAACCAATATGCTAGCTACTGCCCATCCCAACTATGCTACTAACAAACCAATGTGCTAGCTACTGTCCATCCCAACTATGCTATCAAACCTATATGCTAGCTACTGTCCATCCCAACTATGCTTCTATCAAACCAATGTGCTAGTTACTGTCCATCCCAACTATGCTACTATCAAACCAATGTGCTAGCTACTGTCCATCCCAACTATGCTACTATCAAACAAAAGTGCTAGCTACTGTCCATCCCAACTATGCTACTATCAAACCAATGTGCTAGCTACTGTACATCCCAACTATTCTATGAAACCAATGTGCTAGCTACTGTACATCCCAACTATGCAACTATCAAACCTATGTGCTAGAGTACATCCCAACTATGCTACTATCAAACCTATGTGCTAGAGTACATCCCAACTATGCTACTATCAAACCAATGGGCTAGCTACTGTCCATCCCAACTATGCTATCAAACCAATGTGCTAGCTACTGTCCATCCCAACTATGCTACTATCAAACCAATGTGCTAGCTACTGTCCATCCCAACTATGCTACTATCAAACCAATGTGCTAGCTACTGCCCATCCCAACTATGCTTCTATCAAACCAATGTGCTAGCTACTATACATCCCAACTATGCTACTATCAAACCAATGTGCTAGCTACTGTACATCCCAACTATGCTACTATCAAACCAATGTGCTAGCTACTGTCCATCCCAACTATGCTACTATCAAACCAATGTGCTAGCTACTGTCCATCCCAACTATGCTTCTATCAAACCAATGTGCTAGCTACTGTACATCCCAACTATGCTACTATCAAACCAATGGGCTAGCTACTGTCCATCCCAACTATGCTACTATCAAACCAATGTGCTAGCTAATGTCCATCCCAACTATGCTACTATCAAACCAATGTGCTAGCTACTGTCCATCCCAACTATGCTACTATCAAACCAATGTGCTAGCTACTGTCCATCCCAACTATGCTACTATCAAACCAATGTGCTAGCTACTGTCCATCCCAACTATGCTACTATCAAACCAATGTGCTAGCTACTGTCCATCCCAACTATGCTTCTATCAAACCAATGTGCTAGCTACTGTACATCCCAACTATGCTACTATCAAACCAATGGGCTAGCTACTGTCCATCCCAACTATGCTACTATCAAACCAATGTGCTAGCTAATGTATATCCCAACTATGCTACTATCAAACCAATGTGCTAGCTACTGTCCATCCCAACTATGCTACTATCAAACCAATGTGCTAGCTGCTGTCCATCCCAACTATGCTACTATCAAACCAATGTGCTAGCTACTGTCCATCCCAACTATGCTACTATCAAACCAATGTGCTAGCTACTGTCCATCCCAACAATGCTACTATCAAACCAATATGCTAGCTACTGCCCATCCCAACTATGCTACTAACAAACCAATGTGCTAGCTACTGTCCATCCCAACTATGCTACTATCAAACCAATGTGCTAGCTACTGTCCTTCCCAACTATGCTACTATCAAAGCAATGTGCTAGCTACTGTCCATCCCAACTATGCTACTATCAAACCAATGTGCTAGCTACTGTCCATCCCAACAATGCTACTATCAAACCAATGTGCTAGCTACTGTCCATCCCAACTATGCTACTATCAAACCAAAGTGCTAGCTACTGTCCATCCCAACTATGCTACTATCAAACCAATGTGCTAGCTACTGTACATCCCAACTATTCTATGAAACCAATGTGCTAGCTACTGTACATCCCAACTATGCAACTATCAAACCTATGTGCTAGAGTACATCCCAACTATGCTACTATCAAACCAATGTGCTAGCTACTGTCCATCCCAACAATGCTACTATCAAACCAATATGCTAGCTACTGCCCATCCCAACTATGCTTCTATCAAACCAATGTGCTAGTTACTGTCCATCCCAACTATGCTACTATCAAACCAATGTGCTAGCTACTGTCCATCCCAACTATGCTACTATCAAACAAAAGTGCTAGCTACTGTCCATCCCAACTATGCTACTATCAAACCAATGTGCTAGCTACTGTACATCCCAACTATTCTATGAAACCAATGTGCTAGCTACTGTACATCCCAACTATGCAACTATCAAACCTATGTGCTAGAGTACATCCCAACTATGCTACTATCAAACCTATGTGCTAGAGTACATCCCAACTATGCTACTATCAAACCAATGGGCTAGCTACTGTCCATCCCAACTATGCTATCAAACCAATGTGCTAGCTACTGTCCATCCCAACTATGCTACTATCAAACCAATGTGCTAGCTACTGTCCATCCCAACTATGCTACTATCAAACCAATGTGCTAGCTACTGCCCATCCCAACTATGCTTCTATCAAACCAATGTGCTAGCTACTATACATCCCAACTATGCTACTATCAAACCAATGTGCTAGCTACTGTACATCCCAACTATGCTACTATCAAACCAATGTGCTAGCTACTGTCCATCCCAACTATGCTACTATCAAACCAATGTGCTAGCTACTGTCCATCCCAACTATGCTTCTATCAAACCAATGTGCTAGCTACTGTACATCCCAACTATGCTACTATCAAACCAATGGGCTAGCTACTGTCCATCCCAACTATGCTACTATCAAACCAATGTGCTAGCTAATGTCCATCCCAACTATGCTACTATCAAACCAATGTGCTAGCTACTGTCCATCCCAACTATGCTACTATCAAACCAATGTGCTAGCTACTGTCCATCCCAACTATGCTACTATCAAACCAATGTGCTAGCTACTGTCCATCCCAACTATGCTACTATCAAACCAATGTGCTAGCTACTGTCCATCCCAACTATGCTTCTATCAAACCAATGTGCTAGCTACTGTACATCCCAACTATGCTACTATCAAACCAATGGGCTAGCTACTGTCCATCCCAACTATGCTACTATCAAACCAATGTGCTAGCTAATGTATATCCCAACTATGCTACTATCAAACCAATGTGCTAGCTACTGTCCATCCCAACTATGCTACTATCAAACCAATGTGCTAGCTGCTGTCCATCCCAACTATGCTACTATCAAACCAATGTGCTAGCTACTGTCCATCCCAACTATGCTACTATCAAACCAATGTGCTAGCTACTGTCCATCCCAACAATGCTACTATCAAACCAATATGCTAGCTACTGCCCATCCCAACTATGCTACTAACAAACCAATGTGCTAGCTACTGTCCATCCCAACTATGCTACTATCAAACCAATGTGCTAGCTACTGTCCTTCCCAACTATGCTACTATCAAAGCAATGTGCTAGCTACTGTCCATCCCAACTATGCTACTATCAAACCAATGTGCTAGCTACTGTCCATCCCAACAATGCTACTATCAAACCAATGTGCTAGCTACTGTCCATCCCAACTATGCTACTATCAAACCAAAGTGCTAGCTACTGTCCATCCCAACTATGCTACTATCAAACCAATGTGCTAGCTACTGTACATCCCAACTATTCTATGAAACCAATGTGCTAGCTACTGTACATCCCAACTATGCAACTATCAAACCTATGTGCTAGAGTACATCCCAACTATGCTACTATCAAACCAATGTGCTAGCTACTGTCCATCCCAACAATGCTACTATCAAACCAATATGCTAGCTACTGCCCATCCCAACTATGCTACTGACAAACCAATGTGCTAGCTACTGTCCATCCCAACTATGCTACTATCAAACCAATGTGCTAGCTACTGTCCTTCCCAACTATGCTACTATCAAAGCAATGTGCTAGCTACTGTCCATCCCAACTATGCTACTATCAAACCAATGTGCTAGCTACTGTCCATCCCAACAATGCTACTATCAAAGCAATGTGCTAGCTACTGTCCATCCCAACTATGCTACTATCAAACCAATGTGCTAGCTACTGTCCATCCCAACAATGCTACTATCAAACCAATGTGCTAGCTACTGTCACTCCCAACTATGCTACTATCAAACCAATGTGCTAGCTACTGTCCATCCCAACTATGCTACTATCAAACCAATGTGCTAGCTACTGTCCATTCCAACTATGCTACTATCAAACCAATGTGCTAGCTAATGTCCATCCCAGCTATGCTACTATCAAACCAATGTGCTAGCTACTGTCCATCCCAACTATGCAACTATCAAACCAATATGCTAGCTACTGCCCATCCCAACTATGCTACTAACAAACCAATGTGCTAGCTACTGTCCTTCCCAACTATGCTACTATCAAAGCAATGTGCTAGCTACTGTCCATCCCAACTATGCTACTATCAAACCAATGTGCCAGCTACTGTACATCCCAACTATGCTACTATCAAACCAATGTGCTAGCTACTGTACATCCCAACTATGCTATCAAACCTATGTGCTAGCTACTGTACATCCCAACTATGCTACTATCAAACCAATGTGCCAGCTACTGTACATCCCAACTATGCTACTATCAAACCAATGTGCTAGCTACTGTACATCCCAACTATGCTATGAAACCAATGTACTAGCTACTGTACATTCCAACTATGCTACTATCAAACCAATGTGCTAGCTACATCCCAACTATGCTACTATCAAACCAATGTGCTAGCTACTGTACATCCCAACTATGCTATCAAACCAATGTGCTAGCTACTGTCCATCCAACTATGCTACTATCAAACCAATGTGCTAGCTACTGTCCATCCCAACTATGCTACTATCAAAGCAATGTGCTAGCTACTGTCCATCCCAACCATGCTACTATCAAACCAATGTGCTAGCTACTGTCCATCCCAACAATGCTACTATCAAACCAATGTGCTAGCTACTGCCCTACTAACACACGCAGGTTGCGCAAACGTTCTACATACGGCCACTATAGGTGACGAATCATCTGCGCCGCGTGCGGAAATTACGCGGCCATTTACGGAAACGCGAGATCTGCCGATTAGTAGACGCTACGTTAGAACGACACGTCATTCAGAAGTTGCGGCCGCGTGCAAAGAACGCACGTGATCACGTGGGCAGGAACCTCCGTTATAAACTCACTTGGCTCACACTAGATTTACAGGTATTTATATGACTTGGTCTGTACGTCTTTTTCGCACGGTGCAAATATGGTCACTTACTGACCACTGGCTATATTTAGCATTTGCAGTACCACTGGCTATATTTAGCATTTGCAGTACCACTGGCTATATTTAGCATTTACCAGTACAAAAACGAATTAATGCTATATGGGGATATAGCAGCAAGCATTATGATACAAACCAATATAAGACTGAACACCATTAACAGTTTAGAACATTTTATTACACAAAGTACATTAAAAGTATACATATTTACAAGGATGAGGTTTACGGTCTGTCACATTACGCATAGCCAGAAAAGCAAAAAAAAGCATGTACAAGCTCTGGCTAGCAACCCATTATCTGACAATTGCAAAAGTTCTAAAAACAAAAATGAAACAGTGCGCATTCTGTGGCAGGCAGACCGGGAACAGACCGTTGTATCCCACAAAAAAAAGGTTAAAATTTACAAAAACTATTTACAAAAAAGGCATCCATCCTGGCAGGCTGGAAAGGCAGGTTTAGGGAGACGGGCTGGGGGTCACCCACATCTGAATCGAGGGTCTGGGCAGAAGAGGTCATCCTCATCTGAATACTCCACTGTGGTCAGGGCTGGAGCTGCGGTCAGGGGCTGGGCTGGGGAGGTCAGCTGGGCTGGAGCAGATGCCTAAGGACATAATGAAATGGCTGTAAAAGCAAGTCGCATACGTTCATTGGAAGCGTGCCATGTCACTGGATACGAGAAAATTAACTGCCTGACATCACATACCTTTTTGAATCGAGCAGGGGCATGTTTCAGCATCTCCTGCAGCTGGGCAGACACCTCCGTCACAGTGGTGCTTGGCTTACAGGCCATAACTGCACCTTTTAACCAAAAAGGGAATGGTTTCAATGCACATGGCATGAAGCAAAGACAATGTATTATTTTGCGAAAATATGAACAATCCCTTACGTAATATGACATTGTAGAGGGTCATATTCTTCAGAGGCTTCTTCCCCCTCTTCCCATGGACGCTGTAGACACACCACACTCTGTGTATGGCAATGGCTGACAGCACCCGCCGGACCACATCTGGCAGATCTTTGCCGCCAATGGAACTCAGATATCGTGTCTGCAAAACATAAAGACAATCATTTACTTTTACATTTCCTTAACACTTCCCTGCAAAAATAAGGAACAAAGTTCTGCCCTGAAGTTACTCACCATCTTCCTTTGATGATCCTTGTCCTTCAGCTGCTCCTCCAAGACCAGCAGCTCCTCCTCCGTTTTAGCAGGGTGCAGGTCATCCAGTACTGCTCCCCGATAGCTGTCTGCAGACTCGCCGGACAGTCTCTGCTCCAGCCTCATCATTGTCTGTGCCATCTCCCTCAGACTCTGCATGACGCTGGAGAACTGCTGACACATCATCCTCTGGAAGTCTGGATATTAAACACAGATGTGGCTATAAGTAATTGTACGGTCCCATAATGGATATTCAGCTCAAAGTATATCCCTACATGCAGCATGAAGTAGTTCACAAAATTCAGCATACCAGCATCTGCAGAGCTTGATGGCAACACTGCTGGAGCTGTTGGTCTCACAGGCGATGGCATCAGAGAACTACCTGAAAACCAGAGGATAAAGGGATGAGCAGGAAACTATGGTTCTGGCGGCGTAGTGATTCTGGCATAAGGGGAAGAATCAACTCGACATGAGACATGTCAGACCCTGACCTGGTCTGGCCGGGGTGCTAATCGCTGATGCATGCTGCTCGTGCCTGGACGTCTGAAGGGCTGAAGGGCCTGGGCTCACAGCGCCTTGGCTCAAAGGACCCGGGCGATGAGTATCTACTGCCGAGTAGTGAGATGTGAGATGAGCGAATTAGTGAACTGAGTACATGAGTCTTCAGAAAGTCCTGAGTTAACTGTAAGTGTGCAAATATGCATAGACATTTCACCAACACAAACATGCATGGATACCTGCATTGATAACTGGCAGAGCAGGCCTTCCGGCTCTGGCACCTGGCATAGCTGGTCTGGTCTGAGTTCTGCCGACCGGCTGCCTGGGCACTGGAACATATAGTAGAGGTAAATTAGCTCAGATTAGTCAACTCAAGTAGTACTCTTTTGGGACTGTTGAATGCACTTTATTATATTACTGTACCTTCGTCACTGGAGTCATAGCGTGTGTTGCGTTGTCTCTTCCTTGTGTCTTGGGAGTTAATCCATTGATGACTGCTGCTCAAACACCTTCGCCAAGGCACTGGCTACTTCATAATGCTCTGTGTGTTCCTCAGCAGAGACAGAGGTTGTCATGGCTCCTCTTGATGTGCTTGTGGAGGTAGATCTGGGAGGTGTAGGAGAATGGGCACTCATGAAGTCGTGAGTCGTGACTTGAAGTCGTAACTTACAAGCTCAAAATCCTATCTGGAACGCGGCATCAGTCCTTACCCCAAGTGAAGGAGTTCAAGTGTCTGGGTCAAGTGTTCACGAGTTAGGAGACTATGCAGCAGGAGTTCTGCAATCGCTTTACTGCACTGTTGATGAAAAGAGAGCTAAGCCAAAATGCAAAGCTCTCGAACCTACTGGTCTATCTTTGTTCCTACTCTCACCTACAGTATGGTCATGAAGGATGGGTCTTGACTGAAAGAACAAGATCAAGGATACAAGCAGCTCATATGAGTTTTTTCAGGAGGGTGGCTGGTGTCTGCCTTAGAGATCGGGTGAGAAGTTCAGTCATCCATGAGAGACTCGGAGTAGAGCTGCTCCTTTGTGTCGAAAGGAGCCAGTTGAGGTGGTTCGGGCATC
Organism: Borostomias antarcticus; assembly: GCF_949987555.1. NCBI lineage: Eukaryota > Metazoa > Chordata > Actinopteri > Stomiiformes > Stomiidae > Borostomias > Borostomias antarcticus. Next base: position 28,114,294 of record NC_140243.1, read on the forward strand.
TAGTGAGGATGCCTCCTGGGCACCTCCCCAGTGAGGTGTTCCATTCATGTCCAGCTGGGAGGAGGCCGCGGGGTAGACCCTGGATCAGGTGGTGGGATTACATCTCCGCACTGGCCTGTGAGTGACAAAGATCCACCAGGCAGAGCTGGTTGATGTTTCTAGGGAAAGGGATGTCTGGGACCCCCTGCTAGAACCGCTGCCTCCACGACCCAGCCCCGGATAAGCGGATAATGATGGATAGCTGGGTGGTAATTGTTCATCATAGCAATGCTTGTGACGTCATATAGAGGGGGTGTTATTTAATGGTGATGTACTAGAGTCCGTTGTTTCAGAGGAGGGACAATGGATTATCTTGGACTTGAAGGTGGATAATCTTTAGTTTGTTATTTGCAGTGTTTATGGACCAAATAGGACAGTTCCAGCAAAATATGTGCTCTAAGCTCTCTTTAAAACTGACCTTAAAGAAAAGTACAAAGACCCTATTTCTATCATTGGAGGAGACTTCAGTGACGCTTCAGAGGATCAATGGCCTCCTAGATCTATGATAGATATATAAATACATACTGTAGATAGATAGATAGATAGATATGAACTTTAATGATTCCCATAGGAGGAATTTTCACATTTCAGCTGTAGAAAATTACAGTAAAAGGTTGGAAATACAGAATATACAGTAGCAATAAGCAAAAATAGAACAAGGAATATATATATATATATATATATAATACTGAGTTTCATGAAAATATGTCTGTCTGTTTTTGCGTGATCCTGCTAACTAACAGAATCACCCACGGAATCACACATGGCAGCGAAAACATAACTCTTCAGTCTCCGTCCAGCGTGAATAAACATGAACGCATGCACAAACAAACCTACAGGGGTCAATCTAATAGTCCACCCCCCCCCCCCCACAATCAAAATGGAAGATGGTTACAGTGATGAAAATGTGTCTGTCCAAACTTTTGGAGTGATAATCATGTAAAACCCCTGGCTGTGATGATCTTACACCATGCATCTGTGCTGTCAGCTCCCTCAAGACAGTTGTCATGTCCTCTGCTGGCCCTGTTTCTGTTACTGGTCTCTTTCATTTCTAGGGTACTTCTATCTGATCACATGACTAGTAGGCTACACCACAGCGTGCCTATGACTGCAGCACAACCCGTGGTATATCCCCCTCCCAGTCTGTGACTGACTGGCGCCTGGCCTGTCGTCTGCTCTACCACATAGTGGGCTTCCTGGTGCCCTCGGTCATCCTGCTCTTCTGCTACTCCTGCACCCTGCTGCAGAGACCAGTCTGGTGCTCCTCATAGCCCTAGGCTGCCTTCACGCCTGCCTCAACCCTCTGCTCTATCTCTGGCTGTGTGGAAACCTCTGGTGGGAGGTGCTGGGGAGGCTGAGAGGACCGACTGGGACTCAAACCCATCCGAGCCCGTCTCTGTAGGATTCAGGAGTGGCTGAGGAGGAGCACTTGCCTTAGCGGGGGTTTCTGTAAAACTAATCAATAGATGATGCTGGAGAGAGATATTAAAATGTTATCTGCTAGAATGAGATTAGACAATTGGCACTGTTCTCACAGCCTAATTCATGGTCCAAAGAGTATGATGACGTTTCTAAACTGGTGCTGATTGTATCGTAGGATTATATACTACATGTATAAAGCATCAGTCAGTGTTTTATATCAGTCAACAAATGAAGGACAGACACTGAGTAAAATTATGAAAATATGACTTCATTTCATATTACAAAATGAAACACATCCATGGTTCTTTTAGGTAGGAATGAAAAATATTGTACAAATGTGTTTTTAAAACAAGTTAAATCATAAAATGACATTTATAAAAAGTATACTATTCAAATGGAAAAAAGTACAGTATACTGTATGACATATTTTGGCACAGGTAAGTCGGTAAGTAAGTCTTCATTTTCTTCACCATGCTTTTTTTTTCATTTCTACAGAATGAATGAAATATAGCCATTTGCCTAATCCATCATAACACATAAAACCATAAAAAGGGAAAAAAGATCTAAAGGGAAAAAGGGACAATTCAGCTTTTATTACATTGTCAAAATCTTTTATTATAAATTCAAAAACTGCAACCAAGCTTTACATCTATTTGTTTGCCTGTCTGTGAAATAATGTGTCTATATTGTCTGTCTCTCCTCATCTCTATCTCCCTTGCCTCCTTTTCTCCCTCCCTATCTCAGATGGCGATGCTGTTGGACGTGTCTCCAGACTCTGAACACACTGAGCTCATCCTGCTCCTTGTAGCTTGTGGCTGGACCCCAGTCAGCTTGCAGCCCAGCGACCTCAGTATGTCCAGCAGGTGGAGCCGGAACTTCACCCCCACAAAGGCATACAGCACCGGTTTGAGGCTGCTGTGAAGGTAGCCCAGGGAGGAGGCGGCTGTGAGGGCTTTCGCCAGGCTGGTCCTGCTCTGGCAGGAGTCAGCCAGGGTGTTGTTTACGTGGAGAGTGTCCATGATGAGGGTGATGTTGTAGGGCGTCCAGCAGAGGAAGAAGAGCAGCACCAGGGCCAGGATGATCCTGATGGCCCTGTGCTTCTGGTGGCCCAGGGAGCTCTGCCGCAGCCGCAACAGGATGCTGTAGGAACAGAAGAGGAGGACGGCCGAGGGCACCAGGAAGCCCACTATGTGGTAGAGCAGGCGGGAGGCCAGGCGCCAGCTAGTCGCAGACTGGGAGAAGCCCAGGTAGTTTTGAATGCACTGCACTCTGTCCCGTCTGGTATCCTGCAGAGCCTCCAGGAAGATCCAGTCAGGGATGGAAAGAAAGAGAGAGAATAGCCAAACAGACAGGCAGCTGGCCTGAACCATCCAGGGTTTTTTGTTGGAGTACATCCGTGTAGCGTGGACGATGGACAGGTAGCAGTCGAGATTGATGAAGCCCAGCAGGTAGATCCCACAGTAGAAGTTCAGCTTGCGGGAGGAAAAGAGAGGAGGGAGACAGACAGAAAGAGAGGAGAGTTGGGGGAGATACTGTTAGAACAACTGTCAAAATAACATCTAGAAAACTGTGTGGCTGTGGCCTTCTCTTCCCCAGGCTTTACCGTGAACATTGCTCCAGCGATCTTGCAGAGGGGCGTCCCGAAGCTCCACCCCTGTTCCTGAGCAGCCTGAGCAGCCCAGAAGGGCAGGGTGAAGAGCAGCAGGCTGTCTGCCACGCCCAGGTGCAGGATGAAGGTGTCCGCCACACTCCAGCCCCTTCTCCACCTCTTCTGGACCAGAAACACCAGGACCAGCCCGTTTCCCAGCAGGCCCAGAACCAGCCCCAGGGTGTACAGCACAGGGAGGAGCACCGCGTCGAAGTGCATACCTTCGTCTAAGCTACACAGCTCTTTAAAGCCATCTAAGAATCAGAATCAGAATCAGCATTTATTTTTAGGTTTTTACACATACAGTACTAGGAATTTGTCGCTGTAGTTACCAGTGTCATTGTCAGTCCCATTTAAATAATAATCGTAGAAATAGTCTCCTAAGTCCTCAGCACGGAAGACGATTTTGCCAGATTCATTCATTGGGGATACCTGTATGTACAAGAAAGCACAAACACACACATAAGCATACGGCTCTTGACTATTACATTGTCTCCTAAAGTACTTAGTAAGTACGTAGTAAGTATATCTTAACTTTTTTTTATTTTTTATGTCTGGATTGTTAGTGGCCCATGTCGGGGATGATGCATTACATCTTAAATGGTGTTGAGAGACTTTAGACTTTAAGATGTAATATATCATCCCTGACATGGGCGGCAGCAGTGAGTAGGCTAAACAAAGCGGAGAGCGCCGATTCGCCGGTAGAAGAAGACAGTCGATGCGCTGTGGATATAAAACATTTAAGTGTACAAATTTGCCTTTTATTTGAAAGGTGGGGGACTACAAACTGTAGCGACTTAGGAGAAAAGGCTTTCATCTTTCCAACGATGTGTTTACTTTGGTGAGTAACGAAACGGTTTTGTCTGTAGACTCGGACGACCGGGCCGATGAAGCGCTTTCATAGGCAAATTGCATTGAGAGTAACAGGGCGTTATCTGTATAGATATCGCCCTGGACCAGGTCTACCTTATCTCCAGCCTGAAGCAGCACCAATTCTTCTGGTCGTGTGGCCCTAAACGTTTTATTTTCAATGTACTAAAGCGCACATTCAACAAATAATCTACACTATTCATTGTTGCACCTGAAAACACTTTTAATCTCTACAAAACTTTAGCTAGAAGCATTGGCTAACGTAGATCGACAATGACCCAGTAGTTCAACTTTGATAAATGTTGTTTTATTATTCCCTGGCTAAACCTGTTGCCAGGTAGATTTCGTAGGGGAAGAGACTTTTCTGCCCCTCCACCAAATAAAATCTGCGTGATATTTTTTCACATTACTCCCGACCACGCTCACATTGTCGCTATATCAACAGTAGGGGAGAACGCTTCGGTGCCCCTCTGCCGAGTCAGAGCAGTCTGTGACACACTCATACAAAGGGAATTACTGCAAAACAGCACTATACATAGTGTCAGTCAGGTTTATTATATTTATACATGCTATTTTCACCACTGAATCACTATTTTGTATTAATTATAAAATAGATTTTTCCAAAACACAGTTGTAGGCTAAGATGCATCTTGCACAACACCGCCACCTGGTGGGGCACTGCCCCACCTGCCCCTAATGTAAAATCGCCACTGTAATAGAACTGGATACAGCCACTCCATATCACAAATGAAGCCTATGGAGGTATAGATGAAGCCCTATTGAACCGCGCCATCTTGGCAAATTTGTAGTCATTTGACTATTTCCGGTGACTTTTGTACTTGCGCAGTTGTGCTTTTCTGGCCTAGGCGCGTCCACAAACAAGTTCACGAAATGTAGACGCACGTTCCCGGCTCTCCCCGCTTTGATTTAGCAATGAAAACCGGCTTGCATATTAACCTGTTTTTGTCAAATATATCCATTGGAGACATTATTTTATCCATTTTATCCATTTTATCCATTTTATCCATTTTATCCATTTTATCCAGGCATCATAGTTTTAACAGGTAAATTATAGCTGAACATGTTTTGTTTGCTAGTAGATGGTATTCATTCCGTTCGCGATAACGTTATTGCAACCAGGCTAAATTCCTCCAGGGAGCCAGTGACAGGCGAGTTGAAAAGCTTCCCTCCCCGCCAGCAGGAGCTTTGGCCGCTGCTACCGCATCTCGGATAACCCGCTGAGTTCGTTGCTGCTATTTCACACTCGCCCTTGATCAATCCCAATACCGATCCGTGGTAATAATGAATCAATCTTTCAGATCGGCAGTGCTGCATGCATTTTACAACATCATTGTTAGCTTTATTAACATAACCTACATTGATCTCTCTAACCTTAGGCTATCCATCTTCCACCAGTCGGCCATTCGATATAGAAGCTAGAAGCGGTCAATGCCAACGTTGACTGAAAACACCCAAACTTAACCATGTAGGCTAATTATTGTGGATTGTTGAATGGCAGTGTATGGTTTCATCTTTATGCCTACATATCAACTCCTTTCCATTGTATGTGAATAAATTCCTGTTATTCTAAAAAAGATCGTGTTTCTGTCCATTTCTTATAATTGCTGTCAAATGATCACTCCACTTTATCACCGTATCCCACTACCATTCCAACTATGCACCGGAACCCAACCTATATCTGAACGATTGATTCATTATTACCATGGATCGGTATTGGGATTGATCAAGGGCGAATGTGAAATAGCAGCCACAAACTCAGCGGGTTATCCGAGATGCGGTAGCAGCGGCCAAAGCTCCTGCTGGCGGGGAGTGAAGCTCTTCAACTCGCCTGTCACTGGCTCCCTGGAGGAATTTAGCCTGGCTGCAATAATGTTATCGCGAACGGAATGAATACCATCTACTAGCAAACAAAACATGTTCAGCTATAATTAACCTGTTAAAACTAAGATGCCTGGATAAAAAATAATGTCTCCAATGGATATATTTGACAAAAACAAGTTAATATGCAAGCCGGTTTTCATTTCATTGCATTTCACGTAAACGTGAACTTGTTCGTGGACGCGCGTAGGACAGAAAAGCACAACTGCGCAAGTACAAAAGTCACCGGAAATAGCCAAATGACTACAAATTTAGCCAAGATGGCGCGGTTCAATAGGGTTTCACTTTAGATTTCGAATCCTGGGGGCCTGGGACGGGCCCATAAACCACAAGCGCGAGTAGGTTCTGCAACTTCAGCTTCTGCGAGTCAGGCGCAGCGCTGCCTGATGGATTGTGCGACCGTCTTTTTGGCTGGCTGAACTAACACTAGCTTGTGTTAATGTTCCTCCAGCCACCTAAAAAGTGCCAATCAAAATAACAGATAAAGCATTATTTAGGCATGTTTATAGACTAGCTTACCTTTTTAACAAATTCTACAGCTGCTGTTATAATGGTAACCTACATCTGATTAAAATATGTCTATAAACCATATGACTTATTAAGTGATCCCATCCAGTTACATGTAATGAATTTCATTTTAAGCTCTATGACTTTACCAGCCTTATGAGATAAGTTAGGCCATCTTTATAGGCCTACTATTCAGTTAATAGGTTTTTTTAGGCAGAGGCAGGGATTGTGGTAGGAGAGGACAGGACTGTGGCACAGGCACAGAGTGGAGGCACAGGTGAGAGAGAAGAGAGAGAGGTTGTTGAGAGGAGCGCAAGAGAGGAGAGAGGAGAAGGAAGGGGACAGAGAGGAACAAGGGAGGAAGAAGGGCGGTCTCCGATCCCCCGCTTTAGTTTTGAAATCGGACTCTTTTTTTCACACACCACCACACCAAGAGATCAGTTCCACAGGAAACACTGAGGACTTAAGCAGTTTGTGAGGCTTTAGAAGACTTTTATTTTGAAATGCCACATCAGAATCTCGTAAAATTAGACAGGTCAGATCCAGAGGGGGTCTACTACCACTGTGTAGCATAGAACCCGTGGCATCTTGGGTAGTTTTCTTTTAATCCTGATTTAATCCTGATTTAAGCAGTTTTTGAGACTTTAGAAGACCTTTATTTTGAAATGCCACATCAAGAATCTCGTGAAACTCCACGAGTCAGACCCAGAGGGGGTCTACTACCACTGTGTATCATAGAACCCGTAGCATCTTGGGTAGTTTTCTTTTAATCTGATTTAATCCTGATTTAAGCAGTTTGTGAGACCTTAGAAGGCTTTTATTTTGCAATGCCACATCAGAATCTCATGAAACTCCACAGGTCAGACCCAGAGGGGGTCTACTACCACTGTGTAGCATAGAACCCGTGGCATCTTGGGTAGTTTTCTTTTAATCCTAAATTTAATCCTGATTTAATCCTGATTTGAACCGTTTTTTTAAGGTGGACCGGATAATTTCAAACGGGTTCTGAGAAACGGGTTCTAACTTCAGCGTCGTATTTCCCGGCCTGAATTATTTCCCCAGTCCGCCCCCGAGTAGCCTGTCTAGGCTAGCCCCCCTCCTTTTTTGTTTAATTCAAAACTGCGAATTTCGCTGTTAAAACACATTTATGCACACACAGACATACACCAATGTTTGCCATGTCTCTCCTATGATGTTATTAGCCTCTCTTACTCTGAAAATGTAATTTAATGTTATTTATTGCTCTATAAATGTTCTTAGCCGGTAGACATACTCCAGGAGCTTGCTCGATCGCCTCGTTGAGAGGGGTCAGGGAAGAATTTTTACAGCTCACTTATCTGGCCCCCGGGTGATTACTGTTTTTTTGCTTCCCTCTGAAATATGTAGGGGTGGGATGTCTGCCCACCTCCCTTGTTCTCTGTAAAGCGCATTGTGTTGCCTCTGGGTATGAAATGCGCTATATAAATAAAGCTTTGATTGATTGATTGAAATATCTTTCAGACTTTTTGGTTTTGTTGTACTCCTTTTGTGGCCTAATTTGTCCCCTTTCAGATAGCCTATAGGTCTTCTGCCCAAACAATTGCATTAATGGGAGACATAGGGGATATGATAAAACAATGTAGGCTATTTTGTTCTAAACACTGCAGTGTTTCTAGTATCTCGAAGACTAAATCATTTTTGAGGACTAGAATGCTCATACACCACTGAGATCGGCGGAGTCGAATGGGCAGATACATGTTTTGCTGATCTGGGCGCAAGTATGCTGTATTAAATATCTGGACAAACCTGTTTATATAAAACTGATTATCCAGAAGCTGCATGGTAGGATCAGAAGGGTACTTACGAATGACTGATATCCAGACAGTCTTTCCAACAGCAGACCACCAAAACTAGATTGATCTCGGGCGAGGCGACTACTTTTTTCACTGCGATTTTCCACTGCTCAAGTTGGTTTCATATTGGACATTCAACAGACATTATTCACATTCCGGGGCGTGCTGGGACTAATGGCGCGTTCCAGGCAACCCGTAACTCGTGTTTTTCCGACCTCCTACACGTGAAAATGCTCTGGAATGGCAGTCAAACCCGTAACTTCCCACCCGGCAACTAGGAGTACATCGATCTGTACGAGTTCACGGGTGGGAAGTTACGGGTTTGACTGCCGTTCCAGAGCATTTTCACGTGTAGGAGGTCGGAAAAACACGAGTTACGGGTTGCCTGGAACGCGCCATAAAAAACAGCCCTGGAGCAGGCACGGCGCCAGGATTTCAGTTTTGGGTGGGCCAGGTGCATGGGCTTTAAATTCCAAACTAGATCAGTTTTAACTTAATAAAAAGACTGACTGATATACTGGCATATTACCTGTGCTTTATACCGAATTTGGTTGCATGATATTACTTAAACGTTTGATTGCATTTTATAACGTTTCAGTGCATAGGACGGACCTACCCGCGGTCGCTCTCCATGGTTTTGACCAAAGACGAGCGCTCTGCAATCTTCATTACGCAATATGCACCTCAGGCGCAGCTCTCCATTTAGTACAGGCCTGTAAAAGCGGCCACATTGACCAAGTTAAAGCAACAAATCTAGTCTTTCCCACCCAGCTAGCAGATCATCAGTGGGTAGCCAGCGGCCCGCTGACGACCAACTCGGCGGCCCTACGGCGGGAGCCGCTACGGCGTGATCAGTGGCTACCGAGCGGCTCGTCGGCGGGCCACTGGCGCTGCTAGCGGTCCTCTGTCGGTTCGTTGGTGGCGTGGCTCACACTGCACCCCTCCCCACACACTGCATGCTAATGCGCCTTATACATTGCTATGCTAATGCATGAAATATTGCTAATAATGCATGCAATAAATGAGAACAGATGTGTGAACTTTTATTTATTTAAAGTAGCACATCAATATAACACAGATTAATGCAATACTCGTAAGGAGACGGTAGGCTAATACCCGTAAAAGGAGACAGGTACAGTAAAGAACATTTTCAAAAGCAGCATAACAAACATGCAGTACATAGTTAAAAAACAATCAGCATACATATAGTACACTATGAACAGCATATGAAACAATATGGAGATGGACACTAGACATATGGTAGGCTATATAAATACTCTAGACAGATGGCATATACACAACTCTATTTACATAAGGTACATTCATACACCATATAGATGCCATGTACAGTAACAATCAATAGTTTGGACACCTTCTCATCCAGTTGAATGCAAAGGTGTCCAATCTTTTGACTGGTACTGTAACTGTACACAACTGTGCACACAACTCAGGTGTACAGTAGTCTGATGGCCTGGGGTGAATAAAAATAGAGTAGAATAAAAGCAGAATAACCTGGGGGGTTGTTTGTAGCCTCAGGAGACCATGCTGATCTTGCAAGCTCACATTCTGTTTCTCTCCAAACATCAGTCTGGACAAGCTTGATAGAAATGCATTTGTGCGCGAACAGAATTAAGTCAGAGCAATTTTGTGCAAAAGGCTTTTGTAGCCAGGATTAAATTAAAAAGCGGTGGATAAAAACCTGAAAGTTAGTCAGCGTATTAGTGACTATTCATCCGGCACAAAGGGTCTTCAGGGTCAATGTCACCTCTTAGTCCTTTAAGCATTGTGTCCGTCTCCCATCACGGTCTGAAGTCCCTTTCAAATAGGGTCTGACTAGAGTCTGTAGCTCCTCTTCAGTCACCGCCTTCAAGTTGGAATTTCTTCTAATGACTCCTAGAATGATAAAGAATGAATCAGTTTTATTGGCCATGGTAGTTTTTACACATACTAGGAATTTATTTACTTTGGTCAATGGTGCGTAACACTGACGGAGACTGTTCTTCCGGCTGCCAGCCTGGAGGACTAACACTCACCAGTCGTTCTCCAAGGTCTTAGTCTCCAGCTGGCCGGCTCTCAAACTATGTGAGCTCATTCTGATGGGACAGGGGAGCCACAAGGTCCTCAGGTGGGGCCAGATCCGTTGAGGGGCCAGTCATCGCGTTGTGCACTCTTGACAACTGTGCCTTTAGGCCCCTCCTCCCTCACCTCCACAATGCATTTAACTACATACTCCAACGATGGGCCCCCAAGACGTCACGGACGATCTAAAACGCAGAATTCAAAATAAATTTTACTTTGTACATGGCTGAAAGAATTGGTCTTTGATAAGTATATATAATTTTAAAAATGTGAACAGGTCAGAAAAAACAAACACCAACCATAAGAACTGCATCACATGCTGTGGTTTGTGGACGATAAGGTGGGTGGTCTAAAATAAGATGAAAAATAATATTAAGATAAAGTCTAGACCTGCCTTGGTCCATGGTTTGAAAGACTGATCTAAATACTGATCTAAATACGTACATACAATGATGTTGAGTGGTCATGTGCAGACACATATGGACAGTAACAGTGATAGATGGGGAAAAACGGATGGATTTAGAACAGTCAAACAAAACAAAACACATTGCTAATAGGATTTAATTGAACATGGGATATGGAACTCTGATTTCTCTCTCTCTCTCTCTCACACACACACACACACACACACACACACACACGCAGAGGGAGGGGGGGCGTTACCTGAGCTGGCTGTATAGAGCAGTGATCTCCCATGTCCTGTTCTGGCTTGCTCCTTCAGTTCTCTCTGCAGATTCCTCCTCTGAGCGTTGGAGCGCGAGTTCACCTCCTCCAGCTGCCGCAGACTGAGAGGGGTGGAGAACCAGGAAGAGAGGGAGCAATAGAAATATAGAAAGATTAAGACCAGTAACCCTCCCTACCCCCAAACAGATGCCAGAATTAGGATTAGGATGATTTCCGCCTGCATCAGCACCTCCTTGAGTTTTTTTTCCAGTTTCTGGCACCTTCCAAAGCCAGTTTGGAGGTGCCAGAGCCCATAGGCTGCCTGGGCTGAAGGGAGAGACGGGACAACCAAGTGAAAAAAACAGAAATACTGCACACAGAAGAGACATGGATAGGACTGTCCAGTCTGTGATAGACCTCAGCAGTTTTGTCATCCACCGCAGAAACAGAATCTAATAAGATGGCTAATTATAGCAATAATAGCTTAGCTAGCTAGTAGTGCCAACTGCCTACCTAGCACAGCCTCAACATTGACCAAATGAACATGGTAACGTTCGCAGACGTTGCCAGAGCATTTGGGACAGCTATCTATTCTGTTCTCTCCCAAAATGTCCGTCACGGCTTGCAAGGCTAGGCTGCTTGAGTTTCTGACTAGCTAACTAGTTCACTTCTAATTGTAGTCGCAACTTCGGCAACGCGGGCATCAATCGTTTGGTATATTTCAAACTTAGTGGCTTGTAGGTCAGACCGGAGTAAGTTTATAGCCTGAAGGATATTAGCATCATCTGGCTGGCCAGCGCTTACATCGGCTGGTTGTTGAACTAGCCCACGCATGGGGGAACCGTCAGGAGAGTCAGGCGCAGACGAGGCCGTTTCATTTTTGTTCTTTCTGCCTTTCGACATCGTGTCCCGACACAAAAGTTGAATCAAAGTACACTTTAGTCACTAACATGAGCTTAGAGTATACTAAATTCGGTTAAATGTTTGTGAAGTATAATTTTAAAGAACGATTTGCGGGAGCTAGTCGGGAATACGTCCTACATAGCTCAGCCGGAAGTTCCCAATTTGAGAGTACTTCAGATTGCATGGAATAAATGTAGGCATATTGTACACTAATGTAGGCATATTGTACAGGTCAGACCCCGAAGGGGTCTACTACCCCTGTGTAGCATAGAACATGTGGCATCTTTGGTAGTTTTCTTTTAATCTGATTTAATCCTGATTTAAGCAGTTGTTGATACTTTAGAAGGCTTTTATTTTGAAATGCCACATCAGAATCTCGTGAAACTCCACAGGTCAGACCTAGAAGGGGTCTACTACCACTGTGTAGCATAGAACCCATGGCATCTTGGGTAGTTTTCTTTTATTCTTGATTTAATCCTGATTTAAGCCGTTTTTGAGACTTTAGAAGGCTTTTATTTTGAAATGGCACATCAATCAATCAATCAATCAAAGCTTTATTTGTATAGCGCATTTCATACCCAGAGGCAACACATCAGAATCTCGTGACACTCCACGAGTCCGACTGTGAGGAGGTCTCCTACCACTGTGTAGCATAGAACCCGTGGCATCTTGGGTAGTTTTCTTTTAATCCTGATTTAAGCCGTTTTTGAGACTTTACAAGGCTTTTATTTTGAAATGGCACATCAGAATCTCGTGACACTCCACGAGTCCGACTGTGAGGAGGTCTCCTACCACTGTGTAGCATAGAACCCGTGGCATCTTGGGTAGTTTTCTTTTAATCCTGATTTAAGCCGTTTTTGAGACTTTACAAGGCTTTTATTTTGAAATGGCACATCAGAATCTCGTGACACTCCACGAGTCCGACTGTGAGGAGGTCTCCTACCACTGTGTAGCATAGAACCCGTGGCATCTTGGGTAGTTTTCTTTTAATCCTGATTTAATCCTGATTTATGCAGTTTCTGAGATTTAAAAATGCTTTTATTTTGAAATGCCACATCAGAATCTCGTGACACTCCACAGGTCAGACCCAGAGGGGGTCAACTACCACTGTGTAGCATAGAACCCGTGGCATCTTGGGTAGTTTCTTGAAATCCTGATTTAATCCTGATTTAAGACGTTTTTGAGACTTTAGAAGGCTTTTATTTTGAAATGCCACATCAGAATCTCATGAAACTCCACAGATCAGACCCCAAAGGGGTCTACTACCACTGTGTAGCATAGAACCCGTGGCATCTTGAGTAGTTTTCTTTTAATCCTGATTTAAGACGTATTTGAGACTTTACAAGGCTTTTATTTTGAAATGGCACATCAGAATCTCGTGACACTCCACGAGTCCGACTGTGAGGAGGTCTCCTACCACTGTGTAGCATAGAACCCGTGGCATCTTGGGTAGTTCTCTTTTAATCCTGATTTAATCCTGATTTAAGACGTTTTTGAGACTTTAAAAGGCTTTTATTTTGAAATGGCACATCAGAATCTCGTGACACTCCACGATTCCGACTGTGAAGAGGTCTCCTACCACTGTGTAGCATAGAACCCGTGGCATCTTGGGTAGTTTTCTTTTAATCCTGATTTAATCCTGATTTAAACCGTTTTTGAGATTTTAGAAGGCTTTTATTTTGGAATGCCACATCAGAATCTTGTGAAACTCCACGAGTCAGACCGGGAGAGGGTCTACTACGACTGTGTAGTAATAGAACCCGTGACATTTTGGGTAGTTTTCTTTTAATCTTGATTCAATCCCGATTTGAACTTTTTTTTTTAAGGTGGACCGGATAATTCCAAACGGGTTCTGAGAAACGGGTTCTAACTTCAGCGTCGTCTGCATTTGGTGGTAATTATAACGCTGAGTTGGCAACTTGGTAACATTTCAGTTGTGACCGTTTCTTGAACTTTTGTGAGGCGATGTCCTATGTTCCCCGGGTCCTATGTTGTTCCCCCCCAAAAAAGGTTCTATGTTCCCCGGGTCCTATTTCCCCCCCAAAAAGGGTTCTATGTTCCCCGGGTCCTATGTTCCCCGCGAAACGCGAAAGATAAATGTGATTATGCCATCGCATGATTTAATGCAAAAAGGGCAAAATTATATGCGCACATTTTTTCACATCAAGTTTCAAAAATGTTGCATAAACTTGACATGGATCAAACGTAGCCTAGCCTATGATGCGCAACGCGTATCGCCTCAGCAGGCTACTCTACTGGAGGCCGAGCTCAGTAGGCTACTCTACTGGAGGCCTCAGTAGGCTACTCTACTGGAGGCCGAGCTCAGTAGGCTACTCTACTGGAGGCCGAGCTCAGTAGGCCACTCTACTGGAGGCCGAGCTCAGTAGTCTACTCTACTGGAGGCCGAGCTCAGTAGTCTACTCTACTGGAGGCCTCAGTAGGCCACTCTACTGGAGGCCGAGTGCCGTTTCTTGTTTTCTTACACACAAAAAATGCAATGATTATGCAATGGAATATGCAGGGTTGAATGTTTTAATTCTTCTCTTTTTTTAATTATTTTTTTCTTTTCTGAAGTTAGCCTATCACCAAATAAGATAACTGTTGTCTATATTTTTTTCATAGGCCTATGTGTGTGATGGCCTATTTATTAAACTTCAGTTATTTCAAGCGCAGTGGTTGAGTGACTATAATTTCTACTGCGAGCGGATCCTCTCTCCACGGAGATTTTTCCCCCAACGGATTTGCGCCTCTCATGAGCCAGATCCCAACTCACAGCAGGATGGGTTTGGACTGGGACACTGTCAACTTCACGAAGGCATCAAGCAGCTTCTCCATTCATTGACATAAAACCAATAGTAGGCTAGCCTTACAATCTAGAATAGCCTACATTATAGTCAGAGCTGCTTTGGGTAGCCTACTGAGGCGATATGCGTTGCGCATCACAGGCTAGGCTACGTCCCCTGTTAAGTTAACATGCAACATTTGATGTGAAATAATGCGGGCATGAAATCATGCAAGCCTCGCATATTTTGCACGGAATTCTGCGATTATTGTGGTGAAAATGCAACCTTTCTAAAATAGGTGCATAATCTGCCCCTTTTGGCATTAACATGCGATGGCATAATCACGTTTTTCTTTAGCGTTTCGGGGGTAACATAGGACCCGGGGAACATAGGACCCTTTTTCGGGGGGAACATAGGACCCGGGGAACAAAGGACCCATAGACATGTTCCCATGCTGGCAGACCCATGCGATAGCGCTCTCTAGCTAAAGTTAGCTAGCTAATGTTTGAAGACGCACATTTCGTCGGCATGTGAAACAAAGCAAGACATGGTGAATTACGAGAATTAAATAATTATGATTTGTCCGACAAAACATGTCCATCGTTGGCTGAGGCGCTGTCCATGGTGTTGAAAGGTGCAGTTGAAGCGGGGTAGAATGACTGGTATGAATGAGTGGGTGTGTCAGAGTGGAGTTGTGTGAATGAGTGTGTGTGCACGTCTACCTGCTTCTCCACAGGTGTTCTCAATCACCCCCATGATTGGGAGAGTACAAATGCCGGTGCTTCCGTTCTACCGGAGCGGACGTTTCTTCCACGTACCCGAGGACTCGAATGACGGGGACGGGTCTACCATCCTACACCGAACCGCACCGGAGATTGAGATACAACGCACGCATTTTACGCAGTAAAGGAAAGTGATCAACCCCATTGCTGGCGTGATAGCACACGTATCTGTCTATATCGGATGTGTTAACTTTGGCTACGACTGAGTCTGCCCTTTTCCCTCCTGGACCACAGCGCGCACCGGACTGGGCCAGCCGACCGTGCAGCGGGGTGATCGGCGAGAGATTCAGCATACAACGCCCTCAATTCACCACAGCAAAGGGAAGTCTTGCTTACCACTGCTCGTGTGCGAATTGAGCAACGCCAGTGTTTGGGACTGTAGTGTGTCCGGCGGCTGATTCTGCCTTTCCCCTCCTCTTGCCCACAGCGCAACGGACCAGCCTACCATCGCGGAGCTACGAGCGAGGACGGTGGGAACGACCCACGCCTACCCACGGACGCCTAACGTGAATGCCTCGCTCCCGGGACTCCCATTGAGAGGCGCAAGATCGAGTGACGTCATCGAAAACGGGAATTCCCTCTCATCCCTCCCCCGATTGGACGAGGCCGTGGGTTGGGTTTTGGATGGGTGGCGCCACACGAACTATCCTCTACAAATAGGTTGTAGTTCTTTTTATTGGTGATAGTGTTTTTAGCAGGGTTCTGGTTGGAAGCCTAGTCTCGGCTGCCCGCTTCTAGGTACTATTATAGTTGTAAGACCAGTATATCGTTGTGTAGTGTTTAGTGTGTAGTGTCGCATGCCTTATTGGGTACAGTGTACCCCATACCCCATCTTGAGTGCTCGGCCCCTTTTCGTTGGCCGTCTTATACGCAGTGGATTTGTAGTGGTACGTGTTGCCGTGTATGGTAGTGATACCTTTTGCAGTGATACGGGTGGCTGTGGTTTACCGTGTGCAGTGTAGTTGTAGTGGTACGTGTTACCGTGTATTGTGGTGATACCTTTTGCAGTGATACGGGTGGCTGTGGTTTACCGTGTGCAGTGTAGTAAATAGTAGCATTACTCGAACTCTCCATTAGGGGGAGCCCAATTGGTCCCAACCGTATTGTCTCACTAAAGCATAGTGCCCAGGATTAGTGCCGCCTGACCACCCTGTTTTATAAGCTGGTTTTATATTGTTGTGATATTGTGTTCATCCCTATGGGTGGAAATGTGTCCTTAAAGGAATTGCCAATAAATTACTGTGAGAAATATATATCGCCTCCTCTTGCTGTGTACTCAAGGGTCTTTAGCATAACCTGTACGGTTACATTTTTGGCGTTGTCGGCAGGATCCTTGACCTACATAGCAAGATGGTTGACGTTGACGATGCTGGCGGGCAGCCCCAGGGAACAGTAGTTATGCCTTGGTTTATGGGTGGGCCTTGGGTGCCCAAGTTTGACGGAAGAGAGTCATCAAGGTTTCCAGAGTGGAAAAATCAGATTGCAGCATGTATTCGAGCCCAGGGGCTAAATGCACAGCAAAGGGTCGATTTTGTGTTGAGCGCCTTAGATGGAGATGCCAAAAGAGAGGTGGCGCTGTTGGTTGTAGAGGAGCGCAACACTGATGTTAAAATCTTAGAGGAGCTAGAGAAGCTATATGGGGGACAGAAGTCGGTAGCACAGCTGCGAGTAAAGTTCTTTAACTGCAAACAAGAACCTGGAGAGGAAGTGAAGGCATTCACCCTCCGGCTGCGGGAACTGCACCACAGTTGGAGAGCGCAAGACCCACACCAGGGGTCGGACGACGAGCTACTACGGACTCAATTCGTCATGGGTCTGAGACCCGTACCCATGAAGCAAGAGCTACAGCGGCAGCTCAGGAGGAACTTGACGACCACCTTCACAGAGGCTTGTCGGGAGGCAAGAGCATTAGAACGAGAGTTAGGAGGATCTGAAGAAGCTCAAGCCTGCCCCGTTTTTGCCCCTGCATCTAGGAGAGCCCCACCAACAACTCCTGAGTGGCAGCAGATCAAGGAAGACTTGCGGACAGAGCTGCGCCAAGAGCTGCGCCAAGAGCTTAAAGAACAGATGGCCCTCCTGAGTAAGTCTGTGGTAGACGAGCTGCAGGAACGCCTGAGCATGGCACAACTCACCACACCTCCAACCGCCGCTGCAGCCCCTCAACCACTCTGGCGCCGGCAACCGAACAACCCCCAACGTCAGCGCCTGGAGTCGGCGCCTCCGGGGCTATCCCACTACCAGTGGGACGGCCAAGGCCGTGCAATCTGCCGTGACTGCGGGGAAGCAGGACACATTCAACGGTTCTGCCCTCGCCGGCAGCCACAACAGGATTTTTGGCAACCCCGGTCACAACAGGGCAAGTGAACCGGGAGGGGCCCCCGATTGTGCCCCCACAAAGGCCCGCCATGGTAGGAAGATGCCCAGAAATTGAAGTGACTATCCAGGGTAAGACGATTCCATGCATCCTTGACACTGGTTCACAAGTCACACTCATGAGCCAAACGTTATTTCAGCGGCACTTTGGAGGGGAATGCATAAGCGACCCTGACCGCATATCATGGCTGGCCTTGAAAGCAGCCAATGGACTTAACATCCCTTACGTGGGGTATGCTGTACTTGATTTCATCATTGGGGGTATAGAGGTGAAGGAAAAGGGGGTGGTTATTGTTCGAGACGACTGCATCAATACGGAGTATGGGTTGCTGGGGATGAATGTGGTAACAGATTGCTGGGCCCGTATTTTTCAGGGTGGGCACCCAGGGGTTGCAGCCTTTAAATCAATCTTCTCCCCCTCTGCAGAGAAGTTGTGGGACGTGGCCTTTGCGGCCTGCCAGAGGGCAGAGGCCTCAACCACTCGAGTGGAACTACAGGGGGTGGCCAGACTACAGCGACAGCCCCCAGTGATGCTGCCTCCCTCAACGGAGACAATTATCTGGGCCCAGGTACCACAAGCTGCTGGCCTGGCGGATTGCCCGGTTCTACTGGAGGATCTGGACGGCTACGGTCGTGAATGGCGGGTGGCTAGGTCACTGGCCTGGACCCGAGGGGGGAGAGTCCCCCTACGCATCTGCAACCCGAACCCTTTCCCCCTTGAACTGCCCCAACGGTGCCCCCTAGCCACCGTTACCCAAATCGACCCGCACGAGATCAGGGGGAGGACAACCCTGACGTTGCGCAGCGCTGGCCCCCAGGCGATTGAGGTGGACGTCCAGCACACTGCACAGACTCCGAGTGAGGACCACCCAGCCCTGGCTCTAAAGGGCGACGGCCTGGATGGGGATCAGCAAGCCCAGCTGGAAGTCCTGCTACGGAAGTGGTCGCACGTATTTGCCACACACGATGAAGATTTTGGGAGGACAGCGATCATCACTCACCAGATCCCGACTGGCACAGCTCCCCCGATACGGGAACGCTACCGCCCTGTTCCCCCAAGTCTCTACCCAGAACTTCGATCACTGCTGCAGGGTATGCTGGACAGTGGGGTCGTGAGGGAGAGCTCGAGTCCGTGGGCTGCCCCAGTGGTCCTCGCCCGGAAGAAGGATGGGTCTTGGAGATTCTGCGTGGATTACCGCAAACTAAACGCAGTGACCCACAAAGACTCCTTCCCACTGCCACGAATCGAAGAGTCACTCACAAGCCTGTCCAAGTCGGAATGGTATTCAACCCTCGATTTGGCTAGCGGATATTGGCAGGTGGAGGTGGCGACAGAAGATCAGGAGAAGACCGCCTTCACAACGCCCTTCGGCCTCTACCAATTTGACAGGATGCCATTCGGCCTCTGCAACGCCCCGGCCACTTTTCAGAGGCTCATGCAGCGCTGCTTGGGGGCCCAGGTCTACGACCATCTTCTCATCTACCTTGATGATGTGATCGTCTACTCCCCCAGCTTCGCTGCACACCTGCAACACTTGGAACAAGTATTCGCTCGTCTCGACGACCACGGCTTAAAGCTTCAGCCACGCAAGTGCCACTTGTTCCAGAAGAAGGTGGCTTACCTTGGACATATAGTCAGTAGCCAGGGGGTGGCAACGGATCCCGACAAGGCCGCTGTTGTCCGCGACTGGGCACCACCTACCACAGTCAAGCAGGTGCGATCCTTTCTTGGCTTTGCGGGCTACTACCGACGATTCATCCAGGGATTTTCCAAGATAGCAGCCCCACTCCACCAGCTCCTCCAAGGCCAAGCCAATAGGCCGTCAGCCTCCATCCACTGGACGAACGATTGTCAGGTGGCCTTCGACAAGTTGAAGCAGGCCCTCCTCAGCGCCCCCATCCTGGCTTTCGCAGACTTCCATCTCCCATTCCGGCTGTACACAGACGCTAGCCTGGATGGTCTCGGGGCTGTCCTGTCCCAGGTCCAAGATGGGACAGAGAGGGTCATTGCATATGCAAGTCGTAGTCTCCACCCCGCCGAACGCAATGACCAAAACTACAGCTCCTTCAAGTTAGAGTTGTTGGCGCTGAAGTGGGCAGTCACTGAAAAGTTCAAGGATTATCTGTGGGGTGCGCAGGTCACCATATTCACCGACAACAACCCATTGGTCCATCTCGAAACCGCGAGGCTGGGAGCAACTGAACAGCGATGGGCAGCCCAACTGGCCAACTACTCGTATGAGATCCGGTACCGACCTGGGACGAAGAATCAAAATGCTGACATCTTGTCACGACTACCAGGGGAGACGACGGGCGCCGTTGTACAGGCCACCATGGGCCGATCCTCTGAGCTGGAGCTATGGAGGGAGCGACAGATGGGGGACCCCGACTTCCGGCTTCTCCATGCCGGGATAACCGAAGGTGAGCCCCCCACACCTATTGATCGTTCTACTTTGTCCCCCCAGCTCCGCTGCCTACTCCGCGAATGGGCCCACCTGGAGCTTTGTGAGGGGATCCTGGTGAGACACGTGACTGAGCCAGACACGGGCGCTCCAGTGAAACAGATCGTTGTCCCGGAATCCCAAGCTCGGGCCCTGTGGGAGGATTACCACAAGGCGGCAGGCCATCCAAACGGTGACCGAATGATGTCATTACTAAGGAGGAGATTCTACTGGACAGGTATGAGCAGAAATGCCCGGGCTTGGTCGGCGGAGTGCATCACTTGTGTGGTAGGAAAAGCGGGTGCGCAGCCAAAGGCACCTCTGTGCTCCATTCCATCTAGCTATCCCTTCGAGACTGTAGCTATAGATTACCTGACCCTAGGAAGGCCTGCCGACACTTACCAATATATTCTGGTCATCACAGATCTGTTCTCTCGCTACGCGCTGGCAGTCCCCACGAAGGACCAGACGGCTCCTACTACGGTGAAAGCCCTCTGGACTGCGCTCATCCTCCCCTTCGGCTGTCCCGAACGCATTCTCACGGACCGGGGGGGAGCATTTGAGTCGGCTCTGATGCAGCAACTCTGTGCGATGTATGGCTGCCAGAAGGTACGAACGACCCCCTACCATCCGCAGGGCAACGGGGCCTGCGAAAGGCTCAACCGCACACTTCTCTCGCTACTGAGCACAATCGAAGCCAAGCACCAAGCCCAGTGGCCAGCCCAGCTACCTGCACTCTTGCAAGCCTTCAACAATACCACCCATGCAAGCACAGGCATGACGCCCCACTACGTCGTCTTCGGCCGTCACGCCAGACTTCCAGTGGACATGCTCCATGAAGTCGTGCCGCCCCAACAGAGAGACGACCTGGACGGGTGGGTCAAAGGACATCATCAAGCCCTCCTGCAAGCCTATGCCACGGTTCGCAACAACGTCGAGCGGCGTAATAACTGGAACGAGGAGAACTACAACCGGAACGCACGGAGCTTGCCACTGCTACCAGGAGAGAGGGTGTTGATGAGGAACTTTCGCCGCCAAGCCCAAGGGAAGTTGGCCCCCCGGTGGCTCCCAACACCTTTTGTGGTGGTCTCCCAACTACCGGATCGCCCAGTCTTCTCCCTACGGCCAGAAGGGAAGGACGGCCCCATCCGAACCATCCACCGCAACAACTTAAGGCCGTGCCCAGGAGATGCGCCGACGAGGGGCGACCAGGGTATGAACCTTCCAGCGAGTAATCCGGAACGTGCTCAACATGGACAACCGCAGCCCATTTGGCCATGCAGGTGGATGGTCCAGCCGCAGCCACCTGCTCCGCCTCAACCCGGCCGTACATCTGGACAACCGAGGCCAATCCAAGGACCACCCTTCCCTCCAGCAATGGCATCAGCTCCGACTGCCCCAACTGCCCAGCCTCAGGAGGCCCCAGAGCACCAACTAGGGGCAGACCAAGGCGATTCGCAGCGGTATTCACTCCGCCCCAATCGTGGCAAACCCCCACCACGGTTTATACCTTAAGGGTTGAGACACACTGACTATAGTCGTGCTCGGGACGAGCACGGTTAAAGGGGGGGCGAATGAAGCGGGGTAGAATGACTGGTATGAATGAGTGGGTGTGTCAGAGTGGAGTTGTGTGAATGAGTGTGTGTGCACGTCTACCTGCTTCTCCACAGGTGTTCTCAATCACCCCCATGATTGGGAGAGTACAAATGCCGGTGCTTCCGTTCTACCGGAGCGGACGTTTCTTCCACGTACCCGAGGACTCGAATGACGGGGACGGGTCTACCATCCTACACCGAACCGCACCGGAGATTGAGATACAACGCACGCATTTTACGCAGTAAAGGAAAGTGATCAACCCCATTGCTGGCGTGATAGCACACGTATCTGTCTATATCGGATGTGTTAACTTTGGCTACGACTGAGTCTGCCCTTTTCCCTCCTGGACCACAGCGCGCACCGGACTGGGCCAGCCGACCGTGCAGCGGGGTGATCGGCGAGAGATTCAGCATACAACGCCCTCAATTCACCACAGCAAAGGGAAGTCTTGCTTACCACTGCTCGTGTGCGAATTGAGCAACGCCAGTGTTTGGGACTGTAGTGTGTCCGGCGGCTGATTCTGCCTTTCCCCTCCTCTTGCCCACAGCGCAACGGACCAGCCTACCATCGCGGAGCTACGAGCGAGGACGGTGGGAACGACCCACGCCTACCCACGGACGCCTAACGTGAATGCCTCGCTCCCGGGACTCCCATTGAGAGGCGCAAGATCGAGTGACGTCATCGAAAACGGGAATTCCCTCTCATCCCTCCCCCGATTGGACGAGGCCGTGGGTTGGGTTTTGGATGGGTGGCGCCACACGAACTATCCTCTACAAATAGGTTGTAGTTCTTTTTATTGGTGATAGTGTTTTTAGCAGGGTTCTGGTTGGAAGCCTAGTCTCGGCTGCCCGCTTCTAGGTACTATTATAGTTGTAAGACCAGTATATCGTTGTGTAGTGTTTAGTGTGTAGTGTCGCATGCCTTATTGGGTACAGTGTACCCCATACCCCATCTTGAGTGCTCGGCCCCTTTTCGTTGGCCGTCTTATACGCAGTGGATTTGTAGTGGTACGTGTTGCCGTGTATGGTAGTGATACCTTTTGCAGTGATACGGGTGGCTGTGGTTTACCGTGTGCAGTGTAGTTGTAGTGGTACGTGTTACCGTGTATTGTGGTGATACCTTTTGCAGTGATACGGGTGGCTGTGGTTTACCGTGTGCAGTGTAGTAAATAGTAGCATTACTCGAACTCTCCATTAGGGGGAGCCCAATTGGTCCCAACCGTATTGTCTCACTAAAGCATAGTGCCCAGGATTAGTGCCGCCTGACCACCCTGTTTTATAAGCTGGTTTTATATTGTTGTGATATTGTGTTCATCCCTATGGGTGGAAATGTGTCCTTAAAGGAATTGCCAATAAATTACTGTGAGAAATATATATCGCCTCCTCTTGCTGTGTACTCAAGGGTCTTTAGCATAACCTGTACGGTTACACAGTCACTATGCTAAATGCCGTCAGTAGGTGCCGTGACGCGTGAAGTAGACGACAAGAGAGCGCTTCTGACATAGCCTAGGCTACATTGTATTTTCCAATTACGAACAGTTGAGCCCTGAAAATAAATGTGTTGCAACAGAATGAGCACATCGTTCCTGCCTCTGTATTGTAATGGCAGAGAGAATCCTTTTCACTTTTATTTTTCAGCATGTCACTCAACTATTTTAAAAGGAACCACCTCCCACCCCTTTGACCGCCCACCTATGGTGGCGGTCAAAGTTATTGGGGAGGTGCAGCAAACAAAGGTCCTCAAGTGGAAGTGGACCAACGGAAGCTGCACCCCGGACGGTTTGAAGGTTAACAAGATATGTGCCTTGTCAGACGGTCACTCGGTGACAAAAGTCATTGTTTGAGGAACACGCCTCAAAGCTACAGGTTTTTACTCTTTTTATATGTATAAAAAAGAATTGTTGGCAATCAGCTTGACCTCTCACAATATTAGATATACTATACATCTAACCTTTATTTGACTTAAAATTGTTCAAATAAACAAGAAATACATTTACCATTTACCTGTAGCTCATTATATACATTCTGTTAACTTCTAGATATCTACTGACCTATGTCAATATGTGAATTGAAATATGATACACATTTACTCTTGATCATAGCTGCTGACATCTGTAGAAATTGGTCATGTGAATAGATTTGCTTTTGTAGTCTGTTGTAGTTGGCTTCATACTGTACCTCTGGCTCATCAATATTATTCCGTTCATCTCATTAGGCTGGAAAAAGTTACATATTGAAAAACTGTAGTGTCCGGACCCCCAGCCCCAGGACCAAGAGCGCACAATCGGGTTCACCAGATCCACCTTGGCTTTTCACTCAGCCCCGGTGGCAGTGCCTGAAGAGCTGGGGCAGCAGGCACTGGCACTGCTCAACCCGGCCTCCCCTCTCCTTCCCTTAAAGGCCCGGCTGACGGGGAGGCTGATGTCCTTAGGGACGTGTTGTCGAGGTTAGTTTACATTCCGAGTTACAGGCGGGTCTTATACTTCAAAATATGGGCTGGCTTTTCAAATTCTGATTCCAAAGACATGTCCCATTTAGCTTGTTAGAGGTCTCTTTAACTCCACTTTTTGATTTTAGAGTTGAGGTGCATGTACCCTACACCACAGATGAATGAACATTGCATCTATTCAACATTTTAACTGCAAAAATTCAGTAGAACAAAATGATCCAACGTGCTGTTCTTTATGAAATGGGAAGTATTTACATGTGTTGGAAATATGGAAAGGGGCTGTAGGGATAGAGGGGATGATATTGTATATGCTAACAAGATACATTTCTATAACTTTTGCCCATGTTTGAGTCCAGGCCTGTGTATCAAGCACTATGATGTAATTGTACCGAGTGAAACGTGGAGTAGCTGGTGAAGGTGCACAGTTCCTCCATGAGGGTCGTCCCTATTGGCGCAACTGTTTATTTGTTTATTTAGGAGGATCCCCATTAGCTCTACCCTAAAGTAGAGCTACTTTTAGTTGGGTCCACATTTAAAACATTACATTACAAATATAATTTAAAACATACATTACATATATCAAACAGATAAAACATACATTATAAATGTCAAACTTTAAAACAGTATCATACAGTTTTACATTGTCATCATAAAAACACTAATATCAAATATATAGCATAAATAAAACAATCTTCAAACCATGTAAAACTACACATTTCCATTTACAGAGCATCGCCATCTAGTGTCTCAAGTATGCAGTACCCAAGTGTTTCCTTATTTGTTTTTGAACATACGTATGTGTCATGGTTATAATTTATGTTGGTAGTAGGTTCCATGACTTCATGGTTCTGTATCTCGCAACTGTCAGTGTGTCTGCATCCCAAGCAGGAGACCCCGGTTCTAATCCCGCCCTGGGCATGCCGAAACAAATGGGTTACATAATCTTAATTATGTATCTTCCTGTTTTTGTTGTAGATCTCTTCAGTTATGAGGCTGACTGTCCAAAATGAGGAGTACCCACTCCAGAAGTTGACACTGGAGAAGGTAAAAATGTTTTTAGTAAGAAATCTTACTTCAATTGTATCCGTCTCTTTTAATAACAAATAATCTTGCCATTTACTTTTAAACATTTTGAAATGTATTAATACCATGAGCAATTTTTGTACCCTTGACCAATTTCCTACTCATTGATGATGTTGTTAATGATGATGAAGTTAAAATCATAATTCCTGTCTCAGCACTTTTCTTTTATACTATTTTCAGGACGGAGAAAGGGTGGTGGTCTCCCTCTGGAGGGAGGCCATCCTCCTCAAGGCCCCCCTCAACAGTGTGGTGAGGGTGTCCCATATAAAAGGCAGGCAAGGCACATATGGGTACACTGCGTCCAGCACTAACTGGACCACTATAGAGGTAAATTATGATATGGTAAATGTGGTGAAATGGGGATTTCACAAATGTATTGGGATATGTGCACAAATTTCACATTACCCGTCCGGTCAGTCCACAAGGCACATCTTAGTCAGAAGTTAACTGTACACCTATAACTAACCACTGCTTATGTGTAACCGATTGAATCGTGACCCCTCTTAAACCCTCATGGATTGAGGTAGTCCTCGGGGATCATGTTAGTTGTGGTGAAACTCAGGCCGATAGGGAACTCTCTTGTAGCACATCTGAGTTGCGAGAACAACATCACAGGTACGCGCCCTGGACAATCCCTTAACATGGGTCAAGTGACAAAACTAAAAACACCGAACTAAATAGAATAGAAAGTTTATTTGCCATGTGTAACAAGCACAGATACAGGCACATTTGAATTATTGTCATCGCTTGTCCTTACAAATATCTTATCAGTACTAATCAGTTCCTCATTCCAGTCCTAGGTGCGGAGCTAGACATTTAAAGGTTCCCAAACTGGCAGATTACTATCCGTAGTCTAGCATTCCATCCGTCTAGCATAATCTATCAGTATCCACATCTACTTATCTCATATGATCATGGACAGCTGTGTCTGTGTCCATGATATAGGCAGTGCAATTAAATAACATTTCAAGTATACAGTTGTGCAGTCAGTTGTTGTTGTCTGTTGTATAGGAAAGAGTCAATTGTTATTGTCTACCAATCGGGGGGGGGTCCAGGTGGTAGGCCAACGGGGGCTGGGAGGGGGGGGTCAGCGAGGGCAGGGGAGTGGGATTGAGAGACTGGCCCATCTGAACAGAACAGTCGCGGGGCAGGGGTGGGGGTTAACTGTCCAGGCCAAGGGGTGGTGGTGATGGAGATAATGGGTCATGGGGGGGTGTCTTCAGTGTCAGTCTACTGCAACTGTTGGCTGTTGAGCTTGCGGACCACATCGGGAATGAAGCTGTTGTGGTACCACTCCTTTGTGGTCCTGATGCTCAGCCATCTTCCGTCTCCCCGGCGAGATGGTGCTAATAGGTGGTAGCTGGGGTGGTTGGTGTCTTTTGTGCAGAGCAGAATGAACTCCGTCACATATGCTCCTTTGTCCTTGAAAATGCTACACAAAAATAAATATGTAGAAAAAGTGCTTGAAATGAAATAATTTGATTTTAATCTGTACACTGAATCATATGTTTCATTGCTCTTCTGTAGGTGCAAACACAACAGGTCCATGCCAAGACCATTGAGGTGGTGGGGGTCATGGCAGAGGAGGCGGACGAGACAGATCTAACCCTCCTCCTTATGGATGAAACCATGCTCCACGTGAAGAGGGCTCTGTGGGAGGAGGTGGTGGGGGGGCTGGAGCTGCCCAAGTCCCCATATGGACTGAGGGCAGATATAGAGGGAGAGGAGGTACTGGCTCTCCGAGAGCTATTTTTTATTTTCTTCAATTGATTTAAGTTTTTATATTGATGTGGGCAAGAACTTCCCCTTTTCGTTGTTTTCCATATACTCAGTTTCAGCTACAGTAAACTCTGAAAACCTTTAACAGGCCCTAGACATAGTGTATATTTAGATAAGCTGCACTGCCATTGCCTTGCTTGGATTAGCCAACTCGACATTAGATATGGTCAGATTTCCCCAGCAACAATCTAATCTTGACCTGGCCGATCGACAAAATGATTAGATCACCATAACCCAAGATTGTCATATGACCAGCCCCCACCTCCTGGTCAAGGAGTATATTTAAGAACCAACAGACTGTAGACACAGCGCTGTTTGCTCATGCTGTAGTTTTACCCTAGCACGCGCTAGCCTCTGCTTAGCTTAGCTCCTAGCTCCCAGCTTAGCATTGTTTCATGTTAGCCTGTTAGCTTAGTCACTCAACCTGTTGCTTTCATCATCAACTCTGTGCTACTCATCTCCCCTGCGAAAACACACTGTACGGTATTGTATTGCAATTGCCATAACAGTGTCATACTTGTGCCAGCCGAGATATTGTATCTTGGCTATTATCTTGTAATACTATATGCTTACTCATTGTTTAATAAACCCACATGATTCATGGCTTCCGGTAATCCAACTGTCTGAGAATCTACATCAAAACCATTTAAGTTTTAGTTTGATTAATGTTCATGGACGTTTGTGTAGAAGAGCTGTTGTTTTTGTTGTTTAAATGTATATTAAAAAAGCTTACCATGTTAAACTGTGTGTGTGTGTGTGCACCTGTATTGCTGGTCCGATTGGCTTTGAGGTAAGGCGCCGCTTTGTGAGAACAAAAGCTCAGAAGAAGTAAGCTAAGTAAGCTTATAACAAGCGTCCCCCAAAATAAGATTTAGCTATGATTCATTGGAGATTAGTTATGTTTTTTCAGATCCTGAAGTACAGAAGGTTATATGTGTTCTGAAACATGTTTGATGTCATTATCTAAATGTCCGACTGGATAGCTGACGGTAGTGGGCGTTTAGCTATTCAGAAAGTCTGCTAGTTCGCAATACTGTAACTTCACTAGCTAACTGTACCAAAACCATGTTTTTGCTTCTGCATAGTCCACACAGCGTCATGCAATTGAATGCTCTAAAGCAGGGGTCCCCAAACTTTTCAGCCTGCGACCCCCAAAATAACGGTGCCAGAGACTTGCGACCCCCTCTATACCCAGAGGTGGAAGCATGCAAATGTTTGCGCGCACACGTACTAATAGGCATAACACCAACACAACAAAAGAACACAATCTATTGTAATATTTTAGTAGCTGTATTATTATTAATGTAAACACTATTTTTACCTTTTGTAACAATTATGGTTAATAGATTTTTTTTATTTTTTTTATGATCTCGCAGCCCCCCACCTCATCATCTCAAGACCCCTCATCCCCGTCTCGCGACCCCCCAGGGGGTCCCGACCCCCACTTGATGATACTGTGTTGCTCTTATGTAACAGGTCACAGTGGCGCTGGCAGCCATACCAGTGGCCACACCTATTGTATCTGCACAGAAGACAGTGTCTTCTTGGATGGTAAATAGATAATTATAATAGTGTTCTTTCTTTGTTGATGGTGCTGATACAGTAGATATCCCCATGCCATCTATTACATTTCCTTTCTTATGACACGCAGACAAAAAGACACACGCTCTACTGTGAGCAACCCCATGAAAATTGTGTCATTGTGGCTTTGCCTCCTCAGCCAGAGTTAATTGACAGTGTCTCGGATCAAAGTACTATCGAAAAGTACTTTCTAGGAAGGAGGGTATGTAGGAAGGGAGGAAGGAAGGAAAGAAGGAAGTCTGTGTTTCAGAGTGTAATGTCATGTACACAATAAAAATAAAGCATACAGCAAACTAAGAATTAACAATAGGATTAATTAAACTAAACTCAAACAATACATAAAATACATAAATCAAACATGGGATGTGCGGTCAGTCATCAGTGGTGTAAGTGAGTGCATGAGTGAGTGAAGGGTGTATGAGTGCAGTGTTGAGTACAAGCCAGCGCGCAGACTGGCTATTCTCCGGCTCACATTCTCTGCGCTACGATCGTTGTTGGTGCCGAGAATATTGTCGTCGTCATTCGTCAGCAACAATCCGATCGTAGCGCAGAGAATGTGAGGGAGAATAGCCAGTCTGCGCGCTGGCTTGTGCGCATGCGTGCTGGAGCAAGTGGGGGAGAGGCGTGTAAAGATCATATTACAGAGGCTAAAGACCCGGTATTTGAAAACCAAAACAACAATGGCTCGCGTTGAGGAATCTCAACTGTCGATTCATCCAATCTGATTGATGAAAACAACCGTTTAGCGGCCGAAAATGGATTTTGAGAAACTGCATTCCCGTTGCCCCGTCCGACGCCATTACATGGATATACTGGCTCGCGCTGGATTTTAAATTTCTTCTACAGGCCTCCGAACAACACAAAAGTGATCTCGGTGAGTCAAACTTCTTATAATATGTCGTAAATAAGGTCCAGGTTGTCAAAAACGAGCATTTTCCTTTAAAGTAACAAAGAAAACGTGACAGTAGGCTACAGCCTACAGGCAACATGTAGGTTTACATAGTTCTGTTTTTATTCACAGTAGGATACAGTACGTGTTTATTATGACAGATTTAAATGCAAGTAGGCCTACAGTACTGTAATGAAAATCCCACCAGTAACCAGATAGCAGGCTAAAAAAAAAAAAAATGTAAGCCTGTCCGGTAGACCGGGAGGTTCGGATCTCTGAAGTTCGGATGATCGAGGTCCTACTGTATATTAATTTCGGAGATATCTTAGTAACATCAAGATTAAACTAGTTAGGCAGTTTTATGTTGTGTGCGTCGTATTTAATCAGTTTGGCAAATTTACGTAGTGTCTAGCTAACTACGGTTAGCCGAACCAGCCCAACTGCTGGCTACCGGTGAGAGATGGAACCCCTGCCTGGCTGGGGAATGCGTCTCGGCTAGACACCTGCAAACTGCTGCTCCTGGCAACCGATCTTTTGATAACGTGGGATCAAATTATCTACAGCTATTTTCTTTCCTGAAAAGATAATAAAACGTAGTAAAATGACGTATTAACAGCTGTAGAGCTAAACTGTAGAGCTAAAATTACAAGTCTTTTGGCTGCTTTGAATAACCCCGCCACCCCTGCTACCAGCCAGTGCCATCACGTATGGCATTTCGAACGTACCCATTCACCCATTGATCAATGGTAGTCATGGTAGCACGCAGTTGATCAATGGTAGTCATGGTAGCACGCAGTAACGTTTCGCGCCGACATGGTAGAGGTTAGTTAGCAGGCTACGCGAACGGTGAGTAATGGATGAAGCAATTTATTTGTTGTTGTTTTAAAATAATAATAATTATGCAGGTCTTCTGCTGAAATACCATGTTATTCATTAACTGGATGATATTAGAGTTTATTTTGTGATATTTATGTAGTTAAGCCACGATTGTGTCCGATTGTTCTAGCTAGCTTGCTAACTTACTAGGTTAACCTTACTGTCGACCCGCGTGGTAGCTAGATGCTAGTAACGTTAGTAGCTAGCTAGCTAGCTAGTAGCAATCGGTAAGACACAATCCTTGGTTATTGGAAAAAAATAATTGTAATTTTAATATTAAGAATTGAAATATTGGTACCTGTTATAAGGGTTCATGAGAAGTCCATATAATATAATGTATAAAATTATGTATAAAAATTAGCCTGACTGGCAACCACATGAATCTAGTCAAACCGTCACAATATGTGTGCCAATATGTCTGTGCCTGTGTCTCTCCTCATCTCTCTATCCTCTGTGCCTCCTCTTCTCCCTCCCTCCCTGAGATGGCGAATCTGGAGACATGTCCAATACCATCGCTGATGATATTGGACGTGTCTCCAGATTTTGAGCTCCCTGAGCTCCACCTGCTCTCTGTAGCCTGCAGCCTGACCCCACTCTTCAGCTTGCAGCCCAGCGACCTCAGTATGTTCAGCAGGTGGCGCCGGAACTTCACCCCCACAAAGGCATACAGCACTGGGTTGAGGCTGCTGTGAAGGTAGCCCAGGGAGGAGGTGGCTGTGAGGGCTTTCGCCAGGCTGGTCCTGCTCTGGCAGGAGTCAGTCAGGGTGTTGTTTACGTGGAGAGTGTCCATGATGAGGGTGATGTTGTAGGGCGTCCAGCAGATGAAGAAGAGCAGCACCAGGACCAGGATGACCCTGATGGCCCTGTGCTTCTCGTGGCCCAGGGAGCTGTAACGCAGCCGCAACAGGATGCTGGAGTAGCAGAAGAGGAGGACGGCCGAGGGCACCAGGAAGCCCACTATGTGGTAGAGCAGGCGGGAGGCCAGGCGCCAGCTAGTCGCAGACTGGGAGAAGCCCAGGTAGTTTTGAATGCACAGCACTCTGTCCTGTCTGGTATCCGGCAGAGCCTCCAGGAAGATCCAGTCAGGGATGGAAAGAAGGAGAGAGAATATCCAAACAGACAGGCAGCTGGCCTGAACCATCCAGGGTTTTCTGCGGGAGTACATCTGTGTAGCGTGGATGGTGGACAGGTAGTGGTTCAGACTGATGCAGCCCAGCAGGTAGATCCCACAGTAGAAGTTCAGCTGGTGGGAGAGAAAGAGAGGAGAGTTGGGGGAGGTACTGTTAGAGCAACTGGTAGAATAAACAGTGTTTAAACAGATAAACTTATTTTCCCCAGGCTTTACCGTGAACATTGCTCCAGCGATCTTGCAGAGGGGCGTCCCGAAGCTCCACCCCTGTTCCTGAGCAGCCTGAGCAGCCCAGAAGGGCAGGGTGAAGAGCAGCAGGCTGTCTGCCACGCCCAGGTGCAGGATGAAGGTGTCCGCCACACTCCAGCCCCCTCTCCACCTCTTCTGGACCAGAAACACCAGGACCAGCCCGTTTCCCAGCAGGCCCAGAACCAGCCCCAGGGTGTACAGCACCGGGAGGAGCACCGCGTCGAAGCGCATTCGTTCACTTAAGCTACACATCTCTTTAAAGTCACCTAGGAATCAGAATCAGATTTTATTTTGCCAGTCTTTTACACATACTACTGTAGGAATTTGTAGCTGTACTGTAATTACCAGTGTCATTGTCACTCTCATTCCAATAATCGAAGAAATCGTCAGGTAATTCATCAAATGTTATCGTCAACTTGTCACTCTGTTCATCCATTGGGGATTCCTGTTATGTACAAGAAAGCATAAATACACATACTGTAAGTTTACAGCTCTTGTCTCCTAAAGTACTATACTGTAAGTGTATCTTGACATTATTATTTTATTTTAACAAGTCCGTAGTGTTTCAGACAGTGGAACATTGTGACCACTGGTTTCGCCCATGGATGATTCATGCTCTGGCGTGTGCCAGAGTACGAATCACCCATGGGCGAAACCAGCAATGTTCCATTCTCTAGATACAATGAGAATACACAAAAATCCTCTGTACATGCAGTAACAACATTCTGAACATGCAGTGAGGATGTTGTAAGTCCAGCAACCCATACACCGTCTACAGACACTGAAAACTATCAATCTAAAGCTATCTGTGGCCATGCGATTGGTTAGGGTGTTTGGATGATTATATAGAGAGAGCCTGGGGCAGCCAGGACTACACTTGTGTACACTTTTCCCACCAAATGTGGGCAATAATTTCAGTAGATGAAGAGGTCATACATTTTCTATATTTTTGAGCAGGCTACATTAACCATATCTTAACTGAAATTAACTCACATAGACTCGCAACTGAAAGACTTCCCATAGGGTCAATGTGCCATATTATAGTTGGCCTCTTTCACTGCTGCATAAATTAATGGCAGCTAACCAGTAGAGATGCAGCACCAACTAGAAATGGTGCTCGGAGAGCACAGACTTCCACCCATGAATGTATTTCGTGGCTCTATGCACGTGCTTGCAAACAGGACATGCTTAGTATTGTTGTATTTGTTAGGTTGGGAGCTTTATGCCAGTCCAAACCCTGTATCTCTGAACATGTGGAAGTTTGGGGTATAGTCCCATAAAGTCATCCCAGGTCTTGAACCCCGGTCTCCCGGGTGGGAGTCCAATGCTCTCACCACTACTCTACTTATGCAGTGGAGATCTACAGGTTGATTTCTGTCCTTCTTGGTTTTGGTGTGCTGGGACTACTGCCTCTTGTGGTACCAACAGAGAAATGCAGGCCAACATTGTCTGGAGTAATGGAGGGAGGGAGGGAGGAAGTGATGACCGGACAAACACTATACTTGGTGCGCTGGCTTCCAGACCCGCACAAAAAAACAGCTGGGGAAGGAAACAATTTTTTCTGGGTATCATTCCAGGTATAAAAAAAAACAGGCCTTTAGCCATCATGTTTTGACCCATTAGGCTCTTTTTTTTTTCAAGCCACTGGGAGCCGTAGCTGCGATTACTCCCTCTTTCCAGTCTCGCTGTAACCACGTCAACATCCGCTAGGAAACCATATAAGACCAACAACAACATCAATATTAGCTTAGCTTTAGCATGGATGGCGAAACTGATCATGGATGTATTAATACAACGAGAAATCTCGGAAATCTCAATGCCTTGCGAATCATCGGCGAGATGACGAACGCTGCAAGCAACAAAATAACGCAACGAAAAGCCTAGTCTGTAATCGTTTTGGAAGATAAAGGTAGGCAGATGAGCCACCTAGCTAACGCTATTTAACTTCGGATATTGACCTTTGAATATAGATTTTCCATAAAGATGGACAAGCTAGCTAACTGTGGCTTCTTCTTTCATGTATCATCAGATGGCCAGCTCAGTGTCGTGCAGCCATGCCCTCGTCTCAGGACCAATACCTCCATGCTCTAGACCTACATCGAAGAGGCTTCTGAAGATGCTCTGTATAGGGGGCAGCCGGAGATGATATGCTCGGCAGTCTGTTCAGGCCCGCATGCTTTGTAAGAAATATGACTAACAACAATGAGAAACTACTTAACATGTGTGTTGCACTAAATATTCTTCACTAGGGTCACAGTACAGCTACACAAATGTAATCTAGAAACACTGGCATATTGTCAAATCAGTGCTTTCCTGTTGTGCGTGGTGCTAATATTGACATTGTTGTTGGTCTTATATGGTTTACAATGGTTTACTAGCGGATGTTGGCGTGGTTACAGCGAGACCGGAATCGGGGGGGTAATCACAGTTTGTACGCTTGGGCGTCCCCGAGGTGCGTCCACAGTGCGATTTTCTACCTGGTTTATACGGCTCCTGGTGGCTTAAAAAAAAACAAAAAACGAGCCCAATGTGTCAAAACTTGATGGCTAAAAGCCTCGTTTATTTTTTTATTTTTATTTTTTTTACCTAGAACGATACCCAGAAGAAATTGTGTTTCCTTCCCCAGTTGTTTCTTTTTTATTATGGGCAATGGGAAATAGGCTTTTTGCCCCCATTCATTAGGTCGTCCTCAGACGAGCTTGACAGCGTCCAGCTTCCATACATCCAGCCAGTTCCGCAGAATTCTCCACTCCTGCGTACCTCCTCAGTACATCCACGTATGTTGGTGTGGGACGTCCTCTTGATCGGTGCCCGTGTGTTGGCTCCCAGAGCACCAGCTTTATGGCTGGGAGTTCATGGCAGTGGCAGTGGCCAGCAAGTTTCATCCTCCTGGATGCCACTTTCTCACTCAGCTTTGGTAGCCCCTCATACAGATGCTTGTTGGTAAGATACTCGTTCTGGTTGACATTTAGCATCACATGCAACATTCTGGTGTAGCACCAATCCAGAGACGTCTGCAGGGTGGGCTTCAGGGTCCAAGTTTCACAGCCCTATAGGAGGACAGACTCCACAGTCGCATGGAAGAAGCTCAGTTTGATGTGTCAAGGGAGATTGGAGTTCCACACACTATTCATGCCATTCCGGGCCCTCCATGCCAGCGCTTTTCTCACCTTAAAGGAGAATGCTCGTTTTTGACAACCTGGACCTTATTTACGGCATATTATAAGACATTTGACTCACCGAGATAACTTTGGTGTAATCCGGAGGCCTGTAGAAGAAATTTAAAATCCAGCGCAAGCCAAGTATATCCATGTAATGGCGGCGGACGGGCCACTGAGAATGCAACCTCTAAAAAATCTATTTTATCTAATCTATGAAACAGTTGTTTTCATCAATCTGTCTTTATGAATCGCTAGTTGTGCTTACATAGAGCGAGGGCTTGTTGTGGTTTTTCACATGCCTCTGTAATATGATCTTTAGAAACGTCTTTAGAAAAAAAATACCTTCCCCACTTGCTCCAGCACGCATGCGCACAGTGTGCTGGAGCAATGCTTGCGCGCTGTGCGCATGCGTGCTAGAGCAAGTGGAGAAGCTATTTTGTTTCTAAAGACGTATCTCTGTGAGTGAAATTTCTTATAATATGCCGTAAATAAGGTCCAGGTTGTCAAAAACGAGCATTCTCCTTTTAGGTCCTGTTCTGATGAGTTGACCCAGGAACCCAGCTATTTGAAGTCGCTAACTTCTTCCCCAACGCCTACAATACTGAGCTTGGCCACTGAGGCCATGTAGCTTGGTGCTGGCTTGCATACTGCACAATTTGACCGGATGTAGTAGAACATTGGCATTCTATGTATTGGGACAAACTACATCAATTTTTGGCATACTATATGTATGGAACCAGGCGATTCGGAACGCAGCCCAGGTTTATTTTTGCCGGAGCCCACAGTTGGGGTCGAACAAATAGTAGAAGAAATTGGTAGTCCACTGCAGCCGCCCTCCCCATGGCCCTGATGGCTTGGCAGTCCTATAGCCCCTTTTTCCGCCTACGTCATGCTTACGTCACAACCCTAGGTGGAGGTAAAACAAGCGAAAAAATAATATTGGAGGCAAATTTAAATCACGAGTAGTAGGTTAGGCTACCAAAATGTCATCTTGCTGTATTGTTGGGTGCCAAAACCGGAGGACTAATGGTACAAATTTTAAATGTTATCGCATACCGGCAGCTGCCACTGCCAGTAAAAAATATCAATGACAACTATGGTTAAATGCGACGACGGAAGGATTGGACTAAAGGGATCATCAAGAATGCTTGTGTTTGCAGCGCACTTTATCAGGTAAGGTTAGCTAGGCTAAATAAAGTATTTTCTGTTGTAGGTATGGATATGTGTCTAAAGGTTTGTCATGCCTACACTGTTAGATGTTGCTGTAATTTAGCTGCACAGTACTGTAAAAACTTACAGTACAATACCACATTTCTTCATTACAGTAAAATACTTTAGTTTATATTGCATTATGGGTAATCTTGATTAAGCGGGAATCGTTTACAGTATATTTTAGTCTTGCTGTAACCTCGCTGTAACCTGCCTGTAATAAGCCATGGCAATAATACAGGATTGCTGTAAAATAGCAGATGTCGTCATGTCAGATCACCCGCTCGCGCTCACACACAACAGTGGCCACCGTGGAGAGCCAGACTGCGCGCAGGATTTCTAGAGCGGTAAGTTAGTTAACGTTATATGTATATTATTATATGTTTTTCCTGCAAACTTTAACGATAACATTTTAGGATTTATGCTCTAATCTAGCTATTGCAATATCGTTTGTGTGTAGGGGATGAGACTGCAACGTTAGCCAGCTTGCAGTCTCAAACCAAGTCTTAGAATGATTAGCCAGCTAGCTAACTTAGTACTCGGTGCGTTAGGTGTGTAGTCTTAAATTAGCTAGCTGACGTTAATATATGTCACGAAATGTGTACCTTTAGCTTGCTAGCTACGGTAGAGTTGTTGCTTTTGTCAAGTTTCCACCGCTAACAACGTTAGTGAGTGATTTGGGGTTAGAGAGATCGGCTGTTGGGTTTGATTCTTAGCACGCTAGCGCTGTCATGTAGTTTTTCGACATACTAGAGCATGGTGCATATTCCTTGTAGGCTAAGTTGAAAACTGCATGGCAATAAACACATTTTAATTATAAAGAAGCGCGTAAAACGGCATTATCAATCCGTGTGCTCCAGCGCCTTATTACTTTATATTCCTGAACGCATTACGTCCAGCGCATCGGGACGCCTTACCAGTTGAAGCGCGACACAAACTCTCTCTCCCACGCACACAAATACACACACATACACACACACACTTCATACACACACACACACACACGCGCGCGCACACACACACACACAACAAAATATAATTGAGTAACAGTTTCTTTCTTTTTCAGGACATTCAGTGATGACAGCATCCCGGTGGATGCTGTCCATTGAGGGGACAGTGGTTATGACGCTGGACAGCTGTGACAACTTTGCAGCTGCCTTCGCTGTGCTCTTTTCCAGCTACTATGTCTTCAACATGCAGTACCAGGAGACAGTTGCGTGTACACTGGAGCTTGTTCAGAGGTAAGTGAATTTCTTTCTGCATTACATTTCTGTATTAGAGTTGGTGCTAAAAGTTACAGGACAGGAGGAATTTGAGGACTGGGTTGAGTTGTGCAATCTTCTTTATAAGCATGCAACAACGCATTATGTAATAACGCCACATTATGTAATAATCCAACAAAATGTACAAAGCATATTTATTGATCAGTATGATATTGCCAACAGGTTTCTGGTGAGGATCAACCCGGAGGATGGCAATAAATGCTCTGCCAGACAAGGAGTGAGCAAGAAAACAGGAAGGGTGGTGCAGAGGAAGGTGATGGCCATCAACCCACATGTCTCAGAAAAGCACATGTATCATAGCTTTTCCAACGCATGTACAGCTGCCCCACTGACTTCCATTGTAGACCACTGAGAGCCTGCTGAAAAACTGCAGCTAGCTCAATGCTGGAAAGATCAGTGAAACGATGGTCTCCATGTCCAAAATGCAAATCCAGTCTAAGGTCCAAAATGTTCTAAGTGAATCCCATACAAAATGTATGTATCGTTTTTTACTGTTCATTTTAAAAGAAAATTACATCTAAATGATTATATATACACAATAAGAAAACGAATGAAATGTTAATTGTTTCTAAACTATTTTAATAAATATTTTTTATTAAGAATATTGTTTGGATTGCCTTTTGATTAATGTTATTCTGATGTGTAGTAATATTACACTATTAGTAACTGGAGAATATTACAGAATTTAAATAGTATGTCATTAGTAATCATTATTAACTATTAGTAATTGTTTTTTTTGTAATATTTTGTAGTAGTACCAATAGTAATATGACTGAGAATTACAGTACAATATTATAAAATACAGTAGGAATAGAGAAAATACAGTAAAAATAGACAAAATACAGTACTATACTATTTTGAAGTCATACAGTATTGTTCAATGTACTGTAAAAATGCATTACAGTAGTACTACAGTA
The DNA here is from genome assembly GCF_949987555.1 of Borostomias antarcticus. Taxonomy (NCBI): domain Eukaryota; kingdom Metazoa; phylum Chordata; class Actinopteri; order Stomiiformes; family Stomiidae; genus Borostomias; species Borostomias antarcticus. Next base: position 28,152,735 of record NC_140243.1, read on the forward strand.
GTGTATTGTAAATTGAAATACAGCAACTTGCTGGCAACCGTGCTGCCAGTAATTTACTGTAAATTTACAAGGAAATCATTAACAGTGTACCTAATCAGAAATTGGAGGAATAGGTCAGTCTCTTGAAACTAGCTGGCGTTAACTAACTTACTTCACTAGCTAACATTAGGGGTCCACATTTGCAAAACTAACTTTTTCATTGTTTTTGCATATACATTTGAGTCTCTGATGGGCCTACTAACACACAAAGTGTGAAGTGAAACAACCCAGTCATTTTGTTGTGGTCAATCGGGGACCTTTTATAATAATCCCGCCCCCATCTGAATACCTCCAAACACCTGCGTTTGTTTACCTGGCTATAAAGGCTGACATTATTTGCAGGTGCCGCTAGCTAGCATAATGTCTTTGCACAGAAAATGCTCTGTTCTTGGATGTACTAAGCAGCACAGATCGTCTCCCAAGCTCAAAGGACAGAAGAGCTGAGTGGATACATTTTATTTTTGATTGCAACGTTCCCGCTGAAATTGGCAATACACTGGCAGTATGTGCTAGCCATTTTTTGCCCAATTGCTTTTCCAACCTGTGTCAGTACAATGCAGGACTTTCAGATCAACTCTTTCTGAATGATCAAGCAATACCAACTGTCCGTGGAAATTATGCAGAAACTCTAGGTGAGTGTGCTGTGTGTTTGCCTAACATGAACAAAATATTTTGCCTCAACCCGGATGCTTGTCTCATCATATGTTAGAGTAAATTTAGTGGAATAAAATTGGTAGACTTCTAGTTCATCGAGCGGTGATTACAAATGATCAAATGTTAAGTGGACATCATTGGATTCCCCTCGGCCTTCAGAATCTAGCTTATTGTTTGTAGTCGAATGGTGTCATATAGCCTGGTGGTGTCTAGCTAGTGAATGTAGCTACAGGTAACAGCATGCAACCGTGGAGATAATACCATGGGCCTAGAGGTCTTCACGGGTCGGGTAAATCCGAGAGGACCCGAACCGGACCCGAGACCCGATTCTATTACCTCGGGTCCCGGGTCTGTTTATCATCATGCGTAACACCCGAGAGAAACGCATGGCGCGAATTCAGTGAGACCGCGGGTTGTGACGCGAGCGGAGACACGCCAGCCACAGTAGGCTACCTTGTGAAAAATAAGCTGAAAGAAAATGAATATAAAGAGATCAAACCTAGCGGCAGCTTTGTGTAGCCTTATTTATTTACGGCCGTTTAATTTCCATGCTGCCACATCACAGCCTGACAAAACAGCGATTGATCCTGTCGAGATTAGAAATCGCAATTCCATCCAACGGTGATGCAACAGCATGCAAGCCAACAGCCGTGACAGCCTAAGCGATTAATGCTACTGCTACTTGCTACTACTGCCTGTCGGATCCGTAAAATACCTGATCCAACTTGGGTCTCAGGTCTCTGTCCTACTCCTGCTCTCGGACAAAATCGGGTCCGGTATACATATTTTTAAGAAATGATCGGATTTAGTCGGATCTTGGAACAAATGTCTCGGGTCCATCTCGGTTTCGGGTCCACATTTTAGACCCGAGAAGACCTCTACATGGGCCCTATCATGTTTAGTCGGGGCGAGAGGACAATGAAATTTGTCACAGTGGCATGGAGTGTGGATGGTCCAGGCTAGCCAGCTATATTTGAAGTAGCATAGCGCTGTCAACAGCCGTCGTTCTCTAGCCTGCCAACTTGCTTTTAGCTGAGCTCATTTGCATATGAAAAAACGCTCAATCTGATCTCGTGGTCAACAGAGGGGTATAGAGGCATGGTGTCCAGAAAACAAAGAGTATGACATGTATGAAATGTGTGTAAAACAATTAACTCTAAACATTTATGCCTTTCTACTCTGCTCATTTTGAGAAACTAAAATACTATGATTACAAATTAAGAACAATGGATATAATCTGAATGAATATGAATCTTCAAATAAAGTTCCGAAAGTAAAGAAATCAAATTATGGTGTCTGGTAATTTTTATTTATAGCAAATAGCCACCTCTTACTTTAAATGTCACTCTATTGCAATGTCAGTTACTGTATTCCAGATAATGTACAGGAGTCATACTCTAGAATAACAATGGCGTTGGTTGTAACATCCATACTGTACATTTTGAAAAAATACCTTAGCGAGCACATTGAATGTTTAACTTTATATTATTGTTATTTGGCTCCTTTCTCCCTCAAGTGGCTGTAAAATGTATTGTTTTAATGCCTTGCCTGTATAAATAGAAACATACAGTATAAACATGTTCATATAACTATGGACAACTATTTAGATGACACGTATGGGTCAGGTGTACGGTATTCATCTACACAGACTGCAGTGACAATTCTGTAGCCTCCTCTTCACTTGCACACAATTATAATGGAATACGTGTTTGCATATCACACACTCAATCATTTTTTCTAATTCTGGCTTTTCACGTGTTGCAAAATACTGATGGTTGAAGGGCAGGATCTTGGCTGCGGGTCAGAAGTTCTGGCAGAATACAAGATATATAACAATGTTTTGCTTTAGGTAAAGCCTTCTGAAAGAGCTGTTCATCTCCCGGGATCCGATTTACAACCAGCTCCTGAGTTGTCCACAAAACAAAATCACAATATTGGACATTGCAGACAAACATATGGAGTTGAACCTGGTGGTAGTAGTAGGCTACTGGTATCTTCTTTAGTCGAAATGTTTGATCAAGGTAGAAATCACTGACAGTGACACCCTGTACACCTTCCCTGTACTTATATGGGCACTTGATTTCCACAACCCCTTCCCCACAACAGTCACATACTCTACCACTTTACCATCTGGAGATGTGCCAAGGTGTGGTTCATCAGGTCGTATCACAAAACCGCAGAGGCTAACTTCTACATTTTCATGCATTTTGTTGACCTCTTTGGTGTAGCACTGCCTTCTCTCTTCCCCATACAACTGCTGGAACCTGTATGTTGTTGTCATGGCAGTGCATGAATTTCATCAGGGTGCTTTTGTGTAAATGGTCACCTTTACATACACTATAAAATGTTGTGCTAGTAATCCCGCCTGCCCTGTGAGTGTGCCAGTCTTGGGACATTGCCTGCTGTTTTGTCGTGGCTTCAAGGCTTTCACTGATCAGGGAGGATGTTTCATTTCATGTTCGAGATAGGCCTCCTCACATTTCTCTCTTATGTCCACTGGTGTCTGCCGTCTGAGTGTGGGCTCGTACATGGCAGTGAGTGGCTCTGGCAACTCTGGAGGATCCTCTACTAGCTTAGACTCTCATGCTGTGTCAGTGTTGCTGTTTTCCATGCTGGTTAGAACGGCAGCGTCAGGGGCCATCACGCAGAGTTCTTGGATGTCTTCATCTGTGAGTTCTAGAGGAAGGAAATAAGACAACAATATTTAACACACATTCTCTTGGAATTGATTTCATAGTGAACCTAAACCTGGAAGTAATGACATCTTAATCATCGTTTACTCAGAACTCTATCTTGACTCTCACTTTGTTTCTCTTGACAAAGAAACAAAGCTTGATCTATACTATACTATACTACTATACCTCTAGCATTCCTAATGAACTTTGGCTGAGACTGCTGTCAACTGTCTTGTTGTAGGCCTCTGGAAATTGATGTCCCTAACTCTTGCTGGTTTGACCTCTCTCTTTGTTTGTTTCCAGAGGCATTCTCCTGATGTGGCTGCTGGCTGCTCTGTTCTCCCCATCCTAACATCTCCACAACTCCACCTTAAATAGTATTGCTGCTGCATGGCTGCAACAAGACCCTAGGCTGTAATGACAGATAGAAAATGAAATTGGGTGATAACATGTTGCTAATCTCATAACAGATAACATTACAACATAGCCAACATAACAATTGTGGTTAACTCCGCCTCGGACAGGTCAGGTAAATTCTGGTTCAAAATGTAAAGCTGTATACAAACATCACATAAAACATGTTTTTAAAAATGTCCGGTATATTGAGGGAACATTTGCTACTTCACGTTACGGCAGCTATCTTAGCTAGCTGACACATTTAGGTTAGCTAACTAGCTAGCTAGCGTTAACGTTAGCCTAGCCACCCATTACTGTGTTGTAGCTCTTTATTTGTAAGTATTTTTATTAGTATAGAGATGGATAACAGTCTGAGGGATAATTATATTTGTACTGTACAAGGTGATGAAAGTGTACTGGTTCAATCCCTAAATGGTGAGAACCACAATGTTTAATCATTGCTTAGAAATGCCCGGTAGATTAGCTATGTTGCTAGGTATGGCTTCGGTAGGGATTTTGAAAGCTTCTTCATACTATTATCATGTAATCTCTGGTTATAGGCTATTGGTAGCTAAGAGTAAGCTTACTTTGTTTGATTTTTATTTTCATTACGTTCTGTTGTCCAAGTATGATTTAGTCCACGTTCTTGTTAGTTGGCTACGAACGTGTATTACCGGTGATAGACTGCATTTACCATTTTCGGCCACAGGAGGGCAGCAACAGGTTTAGATAGACTGTGTTCCTTGTTCAGTTTCAGCAGTTCAATGAGTATTTGAGTTAGGCTATTTAGTTATGTGTGCAAGTATTTCTGTTAGTTATATAATATATCTCTTTATATCATGGCCTGGGTTAATACTCTTTTCTTATTGGCCAGCAGACGTGCGTTAAAACTGTATATGCACACGTAGTTCGGCTGAAGTTTAATTACCGATCTAAATTAATGCGCCGGCTTTGACAGCAACCCAAACGAGCTAATCCCATAGCCTGCTGTACCATTGCTAGCAGTGGCGGCTGGTCAATAAGGGGTGATGGGGCTTCGCCCCGTGGTGGTGAAAAGTGAAAGTTTTGATTTATTAATTTATTTTAAATATATTTTCATAATAATTACTCATTTAAAAAAAGTTGTGGTCATCAAAGTTATGGTCTGGTGGTTTAAAAAGTACAATACCGTGTAATATATAAAATATAAACCATTACGTTTGTTTATATATCGCTCTTCTGTGAATGAGACCTTAGCCCAGGGGCGATAGATTTTCAGCCCTTTCCAGTGCATTCAACAAAGCAAGAACATAACAACGGGATAGTAACCCTTACCCAATCAAAAATATCTTATAGGGCTGAAGATATTATCGCCCCTAGCCAATCAAGAAATAATATTTCCCCAAGCTGGACTGCGTTGTCTCATTGCGCCCTCAAACATGGTAAGTTGAGGCTGCTTGATGCCGTCTCACTATTTAGCAATGATTATGAAATAGTACTTGTCGTTGTAAAATAATGTGTTAGCTACATTTTCTAAGATTAGTGTAGCTTATTGTCATAAAAACTGTAAGGTTCTTTATTATGATCTCCATGTCTGATAAATGGATGAGCAGGTGATGCTTGCTCACGTTAGTTAACAAGTGCTAGCTAGTAACATTAGTTATGCTAGCTAACGCTAGTGCAACACATTAGCTAGTATACGATTAGTTGTAATTGCCATAAAGATCAGAAGGTTTTTTGTTAGTTATGATCTCCATCCTTAATAAATAGATGTCTAGCAAGCAGGTGACGTTTGCTAACTAACGTTAATTAGACAGTGCTAGCTCGTAGTAGGGGAGAGCCGGGTCAAAAGTCTCATTTTTTGGTTTGATTCCATTTACGCCGAAATTAATAGAGATAGAGATTCCACATTTTATGACACACAACTTGCACATCCTTCACTATTATCAACTGTAATGTTCGTGCTAGGATATAAGAGTTTAACATAAATAGGGCGAGAACGGACCGAGCGCAATGCGACTTTTGTCCCTGCCATGGATGTATCAATAGAACTGGATACAGCCACTCCATTCACTGACCGCTATCAACAATGAAGCCCTATTGAACCGCGCCATCTTGGCAAATGTTAGTCATTTGACTATTTCCGGTGACTTTTGTACTTGCGCAGTTGTGCTTTTCTGGCCTATGCACGTCCATGAACAAGTTCACGAAATGTAGACGCACGTTCCCGGCTCTCCCCGCTTTGATTTAGCAATGAAAACCGGCTTGCATATTAACCTGTTTTTTTCAAATATATCCATTGGAGACATTATTTTTATATCCAGGCATCTTAGTTTTAACAGGCTAATTATAGCTGAACATGTTTTGTTTGCTAGTAGATGGTATTCATTCCGTTCGCGATAACGTTATTGCAGCCAGGCTAAATTCCGCCAGGGAGCCAGTGACAGGCGAGTTGAAAAGCTTCACTCCCCGCTAGCAGGAGCTTTGGCCGCTGCTGCCGCATCTCGGATAACCCGCTGAGTTCATGGCTACTATTTCACACTCGCCCTTGATCAATCCCAATACCGATCCATGGTCCATTCCAAGTCCTGTGCCCTCTCTTTTGAGGTGTGTGAGACAGTATGTTTGTGGGTGACTAAAGAATCCTTTCTGAGCATGTCACCACACCTCAGCACCATAGACACTTAAATACTGTAGGTGATGATTTTTTTAAAGAACAGGGTAGTACACAGAATTACATTTTCATGTATGTGAAAATGGAGCTACCCGTTGTCCAGGTCACAGAGATGCTATTTTAATGGCAGGTTTAATGGTAGATTTAAACTGCGGTGTTCCAGAGGGGAGCTGCCTTGGCCCGCTCCTTTTTTCCATATTCACAAATGATTTGCCATCTGCTATTAGGGAAGCATCCCTGACGATGTACAGTACGTGGAGGACTCTACTCTTCATTATGCCGCTCCCACATGTTTTGAGCTCAACCAGGTTTTGACTAAGGAGCTTAGCATCATATACAATAGGATTAAGGTAAATAAACTTGTGCTGAACACATCAAAAAAGGTTAACATGATATTTGGCTCTAAGCATAAGCTAGCTCAAGATCCTAAGTCAAATCTTGTCATTGAGGGTGAAGTCATTCAACAAGTTAAGAAAATCAAGCTATTGGGACTCTGGCTTGACAGTACTCCATCTTGGTCCGACCATATTGATATTGTTTGTAGAATGGGTGTAGCAGTAGCTGCGGTGAGAAAATGTGCACCATTTCTTCCATCATCTTTGCGATGATTTGAAACGAATTGTTTGCTCATTGGTTCTCTGTCATCTGTGTGTGGAGAAAAGGTTGGCAGCCAATTTGCTTGTTTTCTTTCATAAGGTCATTCAAACCCAGACACCTGAATTCATGTTTAAGACAATAAAATACTGTATTGTTCAAATACACACACATGCTACCAGGGTGGCCAGCAGAGTGCAGATGACTACCTAGAACAAACTCTTTGAAAAACACTATTACAGGGCTGTGATGGCATGGAACAGTTTTCCAAGTGACATCCGTTTAATTAGTGGTAAGGCTTGTTTAAAAAAAAAGACTGAGTATTTGAGTTGCGTGCAGTCTGACTTCAGAAACTTGTTTTGTCAGGTTTGTTATTCATAGTCATTCTAGTCAAAAAGCTTTTTCAATAACATTCAACAATAACAGTTGCAAATTTGCTTTTTCAATTAAATCAAGTTAAAATTCAGTTCTCCCACCTAGGCCTGTGTACCTATCTATCCAGTGTACCTATCTATCCAGGTGACACTGTTTATAGTTTTTCAGAGTGTTGTACCTCTCATTGCAAGGCACAGCACACAGAGCCACCCCACACTAGCCCTGCTGTCCCCTCTCAACATAGGCCTACTCATCATTGTTTACAAAATGCAGAAATGACAGGATGATTTCAAATCTGTTCCTAGATCACTTTGCCAAATCCAGGTGTAAAAGTTGGCCAAAACTGTGCCCAGTAATCCTCAATCTCTGATTTCTCTACCAGCCCCATGGACAAATATCATCCAAAACTTGCTCACAATTGAACCTTCTGGCAGCCATTTGGCGTTTTTCCAACGCAATAGTCTACTCAGACAATTCTGCTGACTCGCTCTCTCAATAACTCTGCTCCGCTCAACCCACAACTGAATCATCATCATCGTGTGTATTTATAGTAAACGTGAGAGAGGACAAAAACATATCTATAAATATACTGTGCTTACTGTAACTGTACAAAATCATTGTTGTGATTGGTCATAAGTTGTGTACGCGCAATTCATTTACAGGCTGCTCTTCCTCAGAGCGGCCACGGTGTCTGAGCTGGAAATATGACGCTACTATCTAGTCAGACTGGCCGAGTGTCATGGAGAGGATGAGACTTACCCTCAGCTCTGGTGAAATCGTTTGTAACGTGAACCACGGAATGCGCAGGGCTTTGTCATCTCAATCATTCCCAAATGACCAGGAAAAGTCGCTAGATTTGTCGAGATTATTTTGTTGTACGTGGGATGTGTTATTTGTAAAAACACGACGCAAAAACTCAACTTTAGATGGTAGGCTATCTTGCAATCGAACTCTCAGCCATCCTGGTATTTTCGAGTAGTTGTATATCCCCATCCACAAGGATAGACAAAGTAGGCTACTGCACCAGGCAAAACAACCTATCCCCATAGTTTACAACTTTGTGGTTGGACGTAAATACGGAAGTCGGCTACACAAATGGATAAACCGAAGCTTGCCAGACAGTGCAATTTGTCTACTTTTACAGGTAAAAAAAACGCTCGTCTCTAGGTCAAACTATTTCAGAAATATGCCGTCCTAAAGAACATATGGTATTTAGGAGCGCTGGCAAGCCCCGTGTATAAAAGAGGGAACTCGTAATGAGTTTTTCTCAAATATATTGCATTGGAAGATGGTGTCATACTGAATCGAGAGCAAAGTTATACATGTCTGCCATCTAGTGGGGGCGGGAAAATCAAGGTTTCAGCGTGTAAATATCATAAAATCACTGTTTTACTCCGTAATGCAGCTTGTCGCAGAAATGCGACTTTGGCGCCAAGATGATTAATTGATCAGACATTATTTCATGTCATTTCAATTCACAGCTATTTCAGTGGCATGACTAGCTTCCGTCCTACCAGTCCTGAACAGAAACAAGCCAGCCACGCATATAAGCCAGGCTAGACCTGGCCTGGTTCACTAATGATCTTATATGTGAACGTAAATTAGACTGTATGTCTGGGGCCCCCTGCTGGAACTGGCTCGGCGACCCGACCCCAGATAAGCGGATAAAGATGGATGGATGGTCTCTCTTATGAAGTATTTACCCCATGTTTACTGCTCTGTATATGTTCTTAGCCAGTCAACAAACATTTTCCAATGAGCTTGCTCGACCGTCTCATTGAGAGAGGTCAGGGAATAACTTTTACAGCTCACTTTTCTGGCCCACTTTTCTTCCCTTTGGAATATGTAGGGGTGGGACTTATGCCCATCCCCCATTGCTCTCTGTAAAGCACATTGTGTTGCCTCTGTGTATGAAATGCGCTATATAAATGAAGTTTGATTGAATTAGAACTGTAATGGTGGTTACAGTTTCATTATAGGCTATAGTCTTAGTCTATACCATATCAATCACATATGATAATAGAACACTAATGTAGCTAGCTTAATGGTTGACAAACACTTTCAAATATGAGATGTAGGTTACTTACCCAGCCACGCAAGTGCAGTTCGCTGTGAAGACTTTGCCGCTTGTTCTATCCACAATAACCCAAGCTTGGTACATGGTTGTCTTCTGGCCTTGTCGCTGGCTAGGCGGAGCTTCAGATCGCATTACACAAAACTCATCAGTTAAATCTTTGTATTTCAAGTCTTGTACATATAGGCATCTAAAGATGTATGTGCCTTCAGTCTCTCTTTACTATACACGCTTGGTTTCTCTATCAGGTAGGTGTAAATGTTTGGTCATTCAACAGCAGGTAAACCTGTCAGATCATCCACCCATTGAGTGAGCGTGTATGGGTCAGCCAATCTGGTCCCATCGTGGTCCGGACAGTGAGTGACCGTACATATGGCAATTCCGCATTTTCTTCAGCCATTGTGTGGCCAAACGCAGTTAATAAAACTATGCTAGCCAGCCGCTGCTTTGGGTAACGTCTTTGTTTTGTTTTTTGCCTCCACCGATCGCTCCGCCCACAAAAAAAAACATCATCGGGTCTATTATCTGTTTTTTCTCTGACATCTGACCAGTAGTCACCTTGAGGATTGACAACATGGACAAGTAAGCTCATGATAGAACCGCAGTAAAGATAGCATGACGTTTGATATTCGTAATATTCGTTTGACAATCACAGTCAAACACGAGGCCGAATTTCGGGACCAATTCGCGGCACAATAAAGTTGGCTACTGACTTGCAGTTTCCGATTGGGATTTTCCAGTCCACCTTAAAAATGTCATAACGCCACATTAGACCAGGTCCAGATCCAAAAACCACATGACTTACACCTGTCAAACCTGCACTATATTATCAAGTAGACACCGGACACTCATTAATATGCAGTTTCAGATTTGTGAAATCTTTGTCCCATTTGTGAAAGCCCGAAAAAGGGTGATTTCACTCTTTTTTCCCCATCTAGACCACATTAGACCAGGCCTAGATCAAAAACCAAATTACCTAGACCTGTCAAACCTGTACTAGATTATCAAGTAGGCTAGACATCAGGGGCTCATTAAGATGCAGTTTCAGATTTGTGAAACCTTTGTCCTATTTGTGAAAGCCAGAAAAATGGCGATTTCACTCTTTTTTCCCCATTTAGACCACATTAGACCAGGTCCAGATCAAAAACCACATGACTTACACCTGTCAAACCTGTACTAGATTATCAAGTAGACAGCAGGGGCCAATTTAGATGCAGTTTCAGATTTGTGAAACTTTTGTCCTATTTGTGAAAGCCAGAAAAATGGCGATTTCACTCTTTTTTCCCCATTTAGACCACATTAGACCAGGTCCAGATCAAAAACCACATGACTTACACCTGTCAAACCTGTACTAGATTATCAAGTAGACAGCAGGGGCCAATTTAGATGCAGTTTCAGATTTGTGAAACTTTTGTCCTATTTGTGAAAGCCAGAAAAGGGGCGATTTCACTCTTTTTTCCCCATCTAGACCCAAAGGACAAAGGTTTCACAAATCTGAAACTGCGTGTTAATGAGCCCCTGTTGTCTACTTGATAATCTAGTGCATGGGTTCCCAAACTCCATCAATGTGGGCCTCCCCTCTGAAAACAGTGACACAACCGCGCCCCCCCAACCCCCCAAATTTGTCCATAAAAAAAAAAAAAGACCTTTAAAATCACGTTTCATTCATAAAAACCATAGAAAATTCTAAAATAAGAAACATGTTTTTCCTTCTTTTTGTGTGTTGGCTGTAAGCCGACACACCAAGAAGAGGGAATCCTATTTGTCGCTCCCTTCCTCTTTCTTCTTGTTGTTGGCCTGCAGTTCCATTGTTGCTAACACAAGAGGCAGTGGTCCCAGAACATCAAAACCAAAAGACTCCACAGAATTCCCAGGTCAGCGGTGGCCGAGTGGATAGTGCGCTGCCTATCACCGCAAAGGTTGTGAGTTCAATCCTTGGTGTGGACAAACCAAGGTACCATGACATCCATATTTTGGATGTTTTAGAAGTTATGTAACGAGCGTGGGTCATATTTGTCAATTATAGACCCTTTTACAGCCTAGTCAGCACAAGTAGCCTATGCGTGCGCATTCTTGAAACAGTAGCAGAGGAAGACAGACGAAATCGCCATTATTAAGCGTACGGACTGGACTGAGGAAATCATCAGAAATGCCTGCGTTTGCGGTGCCCATTTTATATCAGGTAAGTTATTTTGACTACCTGGTTTCACTGGAATGTCTGGTTGAAATGAAGCCCTTCTCAGTCCCGTTGTCGCATTCTGCTCGCTCATGCCAGACAACAGTCCTTTGCTGGTCCATTCACTTTTCCGTCAAAATAAAACAGTGTCGGCCTAGTTAGGAGAGGCGCTCATATTTAGCCAACAAGTGTCAGATAAACATGAAACTTCACTTACCTAAGCAAAAGGGTCTATTTTAACAAATTCTGGGTTGAAGCTTCAAAGCACCGCCACCACCACAGAAGAAGACTACCTCAGAAAAATAATTTCACTCGGACAGAACGCGTCTAAATAAGTTATTTATTGGTAGCGCCGAGGCTTCAAAACCCGCGCGCAATCTTGAAACAGAAGAAGGGGGAGACAGACGAGTTCAGAGCGAGCCGTATTTTAGTGCAAAGACTAGTATTTTATATACCATCAATATGTCTGGCTGTTGCGTCTATGGGTGTAGGCTACAAATCGGCGCTCTAGTGACAAACTTTATTTGTTTCAAGAGGAAACCGGCCTTTTCAGAACTGGAGTCGCCTGTGGCTAAGCATAGCCTACGGACATAATCAGAAATGCCCGCGTTTGCGGTGCCCATTTTATATCAGGCAAGTTATTTTCTCGTCCCTATAGCGCCCTAAATACAGCTTGTCGGTGGACACGCAACCGTATGCATTTCAGATTGATCATATTGGCAATGTGTGTGAATTTGCTGCTATGTGAGAGATAAGGACCTGTTGTTGCATGTCGTTGACAAGCTTCCCCTTATGGTGTCAGAACGATGGCTTATGAATGCGATGTTATTATGTTAAATACAGTAGCCCAGAGATGGTTAGCACTGGCCGGGCTATTTCAGTTTGATAAAAGGCGTTGTGGTGTTTGAGCACGAGTTGTCGTAGCCTAATGGACTTTGTTTTGGTGCGGAATTATAGTTGTTTATGTTTTGATAGGAACAATTAAATTGTCCCAAGTGTTGCAAAATATTGGTACCCCTACCAGTGGCGTTTGCTCCTATAAGCCCCATACAAATCCAAATAAAACTTGATTTGAAAATTGTATCATAAGCCATCGTTCTGACACCATAAGGGGAAGCCTGAAATCAACTTTCAGACTGTTTTTGACTTAAATGCATCTTGTATTCTGCCATATCGCTTCATTTTCATCCGTGTTTAGCATTTTGGTAGTGCTCTGTCGCCCCCTACAGTCCTCATGAAAATACAATCCACGTTATGGTCCGTTGACACCGGTCTTACTAGCTCGTTATTCACTTAACATTGTAGGCCAGATAAAATTATTCTAGCTTACGGAAGTCAAGACCAAATCAAATCAAGACCTGGAGCGGTGGGCTAATACGCCTAGTAGGCTAGTAGCCTAAACACTGATTAGTGAAGTAGGGGAGTAGGCTATTGAGTGCTGTGTCCTAAGGGGGTGTATTTTATCGTCCTGTCATTCTCTGTGGTGCTTGGCCATTGTTGTCATAATGGCTCTGTAGTTTATTTAGTGTGTCCCTAAAAGCTTGGTTGTTTCGGCCTAAATATTGCCCTCTTATTCGCTCGCTCTCAAATTATTGGCCTTTGTTGATGTGTTTAAAAAAAACATCAGTAGCCTAGGCTACTATAGTTTCAGTAGCCTAGGCTACTATAGTTTCAGTAGCCTAGGCTACTATAGTTTTTCTGTATGTTTTAAATATAAATGCCAATGCTCAGCGCCCTTCTGGTGTTGTGAAACCCATCAGGGCATGCTTTGACAGCGCACCCCCCCAAAAATCGTGCGCACTGCGTGTGCGTGCGTGCTTCATTGGTCCTGGCTTACCCGGTTCTAGGACCCACCAGACTCCACTGACCCCTACGTGCGTAGTTTCTCTCCCTATCTGCGTGTGTGTACGGGGTGTGCGGGCGGGGGGGGGGGGGGGGGGGTTGGAGGGCATTGGCATTGGAAGTAATAACAATGTCGGAGAAGACCCTGTGCAAGACCCCACGGTACGCTACTGCATTATAGACAGACAGTCCTCATTACAATAGGAGTAGGACACTTCAAATCCTATAGTAATTAATTTTAGTATAGGATGTGATGCACCAGTCGCTCTACGCCTATGTGGTTTATTTTCAGTGATTAGACTGACTGTTGACTGGCACAGCTTTAGGTGGTGATGGAGAAATGAGCTTAATGTATTTATGCTTTTTTGTGCATGGCTGTAAGCCAGCGCACCTAGTATAGCGTTCGTCCGGTTATCACTCCCTCCCTCCGTTACTGCGGACAATGTTGGCCTGCATTTCTCTGTTGACACCACAAGAGACAGTAGTCCCAGCACACCAAAATCAAGAAGGACACCAAAATCAACCCGCCGATCTCCACTGCACAAGTAGAGTAGTGGTGAGAGCATTGGACTCCCACCCTGGAGACTGGGGTTGAAGACCCGGTGGGGATGACTTTATGGGACTATACCCCAAACCTCCACATGTTCATCCTTTCACTCCAACCTTTACCCCTTGCCTTATAGATCAGATCCTGTCCCAACCCATATTCTAACCCCAACCCACACTAGGGACTGGAAGAAGGACACCAAACCCACCCGCCGATCTCCACTGCACAAGTAGAGTAGTGGTGAGAGCATTGGACTCCCACCCAGGAGACCGGGGTTCCTGGTGGGGATGACTTTATGTTATCATCAGTGTAACTGCTTTAGCCACTGACCGCTACCATTAATGTTATGGAATCTGCTGCTAGTTGTTGTGAGCATTGGCGATTTTATAGGGGGGGCAGGGGGGGCAAGTGCCCCCCCTGATTGGACAGCCCAACTCTGCTCAGATTCTTAAAAAACAAACAAACAAAAAACTTTTATTTTTTTAATTTTTACTAATTAACACAATTATTAAATACATAATTGTGGTTTGTACCAGTTTGTGTTAGATCATCATTAATTTTAAAAGTGTATTTATTACTTAAACTAGGCTACCTTTAAAAATATATATATATTCATAATCCACTAATGGCACAACTCGTCCGTCGAAAAAAATGAGATCTGACTGTACTGCTCAGTGCTCAACAAGCTACAACTAGCCAACCTGCTCACAATGGCAAAAAGAGCTATAAAAACAATTTACCACTTCTTCATAAAATAAAATAAAATCTGGCAATGCTAATGAAGAAGCTACCACTCGAAATGACAGCGCAGCAGGTGCAATCGAATGCAGAAGTGCTCCAGAGGCTATCGGAGCTAGCACTAGCACTAGCAACATCACCATCGGCGAGGAAGCTAGCACCAGCAGGCAGTTGCAGTTTGATGTTGTGATGTTGGGTATGGCCTAAAGGCATAAAGTCATATTGACATGCTCGTGGTGTCTAGATGAAGTTTGATGCGTTGTACATATTGAATTGTCATACGGATTTCTTATTAGCATACTGTTCACAACTGGTATTCTTTGTAAATAGATGGGACGAGACGGCAGAACTGTTTTGTTTTTTTTCTCACGTCAAAATGTTGCCCACCCCTACTCTCAGAGGGTAAAATCGCCTATGGTTGTGAGCCCATGAGCTAACTGGCTATCCTGCTCTTATTGTGCTGCATTGGAAGCATTGGAACTGATGTGTCCAGGTGACAAGACCTATCTTTATTTATCAAACATTACCGTCCTACCAGTCCCACACAGAAACAAGCCAGCCAACACACATAAGCCAGGCTTGACCTGGCCTGGTTTTTCTAACCATCCCTCCGTACCTCCCCTGAATTTCTTTGGGGCCCCACAGGGGAGGCCCGCCTCACAGTTTGGGAATGCCTGATTTAGTGCATCGGAAAAAGCAAGTCAGTAGGCAACTTCATCGTGCCGCGGATCGGACCCGAAAGTCGGCCTATTTGACCGTGAATGTCAAGAATAGGTCTATCAATCGTCATGCTATCTTCACCGCGGTCATTAACCAAGTAGAACAATAGCCTACATGACACCAGAGATCCTTTTTATAAAGACAACAACAAAAAGGATAGGGCGGAGCAATTGCATAATACATTTCTTATTCTATACGTAGGCTATTTTGCATTTGCACTGCTGGAGCTGCTGCCTCCGCGACCCGACCCCGGATAAGCGGATGAAGATGGATGGATGGACTGTAGCCTATCCTATTTTTTCTGCATTTGTCATGCCTCATTCACTGTCTGTAGTACCCTATATGTTGTCTCAGCGTAGCCTATGCCACGTAGCCTACGCGATTCGGAACAGCCTCAGATACCCCTTTTCCATCAATCCGAACCTGGTTCTGGTTCTGGTTCGGAGCTGGTTCAACTTGCGAACCTTCTCGAACCTGTTTGCCTTTCCACCGACCAGAGCCCCGTCACGTCATTGTCTCCTAACGCAACAGCGGCAACTTTAAGCACAACAACGCTAGTAAATGTGCATCACCTGTTTAAGCAGTTTGACACAGCTGTAGCCAATCGGCTATTGCTAGTTTTGCGTCTGATATATCTCAGCCAAACACAACTATGCTTGAACCTCCACTTGCCAGGGTGTGCTTTTCATTGTTATATTTGGGAGTTTCTTGTGCACAGGAGGGATTATTTATTGGGAAATAGCCGTATTGTATTCAGACACAACTTCTGCCCAAAACAAAAATGCAAAACAATAAATTGCATTAATGGGAGACATAAGGGATATGATAAAACAATGTAGTATTTTGTTCTAAACACTGTAGTGTTTTGTTAGGTATCTCGAAGACTAAATCATTTTTGAGGACTAGAATAATAAGATTACAGATCTAATCGGCGGAGTCGAATATCATGGCCACAGGACATGTTTTGCTGCTCTGGGCGCAGGTAGAAATGCTGTAGCCTAGCCTATTAAATAGCTGGACAAACCTGTTTCTCATATATAAAACTGATTATCCAGAAGCTGCATGGTAGGATCAGAAGGGTACTTACGAATGATATCCAGACAGTCTTTCCAACAGCAGACCACCAAAACTAGACTGCTCTCGGGCGAGGTGACTACTTTTTGTGTGGCTGTAATGCCGGGCGCACACTACAGGATCATCTGGGCCGATTTAATTAGGGGAGGACCGGGACGAATGAAACACTTTTTGGTTTGATCAGATTTACACAGAAATTAATAAAGATGGTTCCATTTTTCCATTCCATTTTTTGATGACAAACAACTTGTAGGCCTACATGTCCTTTACTATTATAAGTTGTAAGTTTCGTTCTGTGGTGTAACAATTCAAGACGGCTGAGAACGGAAAATGTGCATTGTTTCTCTCATCCCTGCTGTGCGGGGCGAGTGAAACAGATGAGTGGGACTTGCAAGAAACTTGAAACCTAGGCTATTATGCAGTCACTAGATGTGCTAATAAAATGACGTGTTTATGTAACCAACTACATTGAGAAGTAGCCCAAGCACAATTCTACAATCGAAAAATACATGTAGGACCACAATTTTACTTAAAATACGTTTCCGTTGCTAGCTCCGTCAAAAACTGTCCGATGGTGCATTTCGAATGAAGCTCGTCCACAGTAACTTGCACAAGCATGTCTAATGGTGCGTTCGTTTATAACTGGGAGGTGGCAAATTGCGACTTGCTACTAGGAATGATTAAATAAAACGCTGCATGAACTCGCACTTCCTCGTCGCAAATTCGGATATGTTTCTCAGCCCCCAGTTGCTCGAATGCACTAGATATAACTAGGTAACTGTGATATAATGGTATATAGCTCGAATGCACACAGGTCGGAGGAAGGTATTTTGCCACTTGCGACTTATTGCCACCTCCGACCACAAACGAATGCACCATAAGTACGTGATTGGAGGTCTCCCTATTGTGGATGAAACAAGCGTGTTTCATTCGTCCCCCTGTTTCATCCGTCCCGGTCCTCCCCTGTGTGTAATAATAATCGGGGCCACAGCGCTCAGAACCGGTGCAGGACCAATATAGCCTACAAAAACTTGATCAACAATAAAGAAGGGTCCGCACTCAAAACTATGTTTATGCTCTTAAATTCATAATAGTGGACAGACCTGACAGACGCGTTTCGGCTCTGCCTTCTTCAGTGTTTAGCCCCAATCGGCTAAAGGCTAAACACTGAAGAAGGCAGAGCCGAAACGCGTCTCTCAGGTCTGTCCACCATTATGAATTAAAGAGCATAAACATAGTTTTGAGTGCGGACCCTTCTTTATTTTTGATTATTACTTGTGTCCAATTCACTCCTCCCGAGAATCGGGGTAGAACTTTGGGCTATACAGCTGATCGGCCGCGAGTTTCAGCCCCGATTCTCTTGTAGTTTGCAGGGTTCTAATGGCGCGTTCCAGGCAACCCGTAACTCGTGTTTTTCCGACCTCCTACACGTGAAAATGCTCTGGAATGGCAGTCAAACCCGTAACTTCCCACCCGTGAACTCGTACAGATCGATGTACTCCCAGTTGCGCTCTCTGACGTCACACAGCCCTCTAAGCAAGATGGCAGCCCCCATGGGTATGGCGACAAAGATAACTTTAGGGCAACGTAAAGTAAATTTGTACGTTGTATCAAAATAATACAAACGATTATGCACTACAACCTGCTATGTGTATGTAATGATGCCCAAATATGTTGGCAAGAGATAGCTAGTGCTAGCTAGCTAACATTAAGGTAAACCTGAAAAGTCGATGATGTCAATAAATAAAATGTAACGTACAATTTTTTAGCATAGCGAAATTAGGCATACAATGTTTAGCTTGTCAGCTCTGACAATGTGCCAAACCTCAAGCTTTTACCATAACGGCTTGTTTACATTTATCCAGAATGCCACACATTCAGACAGTTTGCCTGGAACCTGCCTGAAGTCGTGAGTCGTGACTTGAAGTCGTAACTTATTAGCTCAAAATCCTATCTGGAACGCGGCATAAGATCCAATCTTATACCTCCCGATCGGCTCAGAGCCGCCCCGATTAATATCAGACATTTTTGATATTTAGGATTTAAAATCGGGATGATTACGTAATTTAGAGCGGAAATCCACAATAGCCAAGGAGATCGCATTTCCCTGGTATGAATCGCCACTCTGAAATCGTGTAGTGTGCGGTCCTGCGTCTTGACTGAATCGTGGAGTGTGCGTTCTTATGATTAAAATCTTTAAAAATCGGTTAAGATGATCATTATGTCTGTGGTGTCCCACGTTTATAAAATCGGTTAAGATTTGAAAATCCTCTAGTCTGCGCCCGGCATAAGCCAGCGCAGCATGGAGAGCAAATGTCCAGTGTCCTGGTGTTGTTAACCTGCAGTTCTATGTTGCTACCACAAGAGGCAATGGTCCCAGAACATCAAAACAAAAGACTACACCATTGACCTTCTCTACCATGCTCTACCATCCACAAAACTCATGGGTTTAAAACTTGTGGTGTAGATAGTTTTTTGTCACGGAATGTTATAGAAGCTATGTAAAAATGTGGTTATCTGTTCCCAGCAAACAATTTTGCGGCTAATAGAACTCTACCGTCTATACGTCTAAAACTCGGCTGAGTTTGGGCTGTCAGCGCAAATTTAGTAGACGTCTAACTTAGCCCAAGGCTAGCATAGCCGTCAGTTAGATGTTCATTAGCCATCTAACTGACAGCTATGCTAGCCTACTTGGGCTAGGTTAGATGTTCATTAACCGTGTAACTGATGGCTATGCTAGCCTTGGGCTAAGTTAGACGTCTACTAAATTTGCGCTGACAGCCCAAACACAGCCGAGTTTTAGCCTAGACCTCTGTTAGTTGTCTAATTTATTTATCAATGAGCTGGCTATTAATGGCTAAACAATTATTTTATTCAAATAACATTTTGCTAATAAAAAAATCACTGAAAAATGGAACTGTAAAAGTAATTCTGGCTATAGGATTACAGCCAACAAGCAGCACATCACACAAACACAGTCATATTAACAATAACAGTTTCTACTGGGACAAAAAAAACACCATGTGACACAGGCTACAATTTATTTTTATGTCTTTGACCAAATATGGAACCAACCCACAATTATGCAAAACAGCAAACATACAATTATGCATGTGATGTGGCCTCAGTTCACATCCAGGGGCGGCGCATGCACTTGGCATACAAGGCAATTGCCTAGGGCGCCGAGGCACTAGGGGCGCACAAATCTCCGCTTGCACCCCCCCTCAACAAATCAGGGGCCAGAAGGTAATCCGTATCAGTGAAAGAGGACCAAGGATCTATAAGGGTGTGTGTGTGTGTGCACGCGCTCCTGGATGCGGCCTAGAACAACCACCTCCCCCAGGGCAAAAAAATGTCCTTGACAAAGGACGAGGAACATGAAAAAATATTTGCCCTCAAATAAAAAAATAAAATAAAAATAAATAAAAGCATTAATCTCTTGGGTCGCTTGGTGGCAAAGCCACACTCACCAGTCCTCCCAGGAGCCTGCTGGAGGTGGTCCGCCATGGCGTTACATTACATTACAGTCATTTATCAGACGCTTTTATCCAAAGAGACTAACAATAATTGCATTTAATGTAGGAAAAGCCAATGTACTACTACAGTACTTGCCAGAACTCACAAGTGCATCTTCTTTCTAAAACAAGTGACTAAGAGCATAATCTAGTGCTGAAGGCAAAGTTCAAGAATAGCAATCTAAAATACAATAAGTGCTTAGGAGGGGGGATTGTTGTAGTACTTCTTGAAGAGATGAGTTTTGAGCCTGCAACGAAAGATGGGCAGCGACTCTGCTGTCCTGACATCAGTGGGCAGTTCGTTCCACCACTGCGGGGCCAGGACAGAGAAGAGCCATGACCTCGACCGCAGGGGCCTCTGAGTGATGGGGCAACCAGTCGCCCCGAGGTAGCAGAGCATAGCGGTCGGGAGGGGATGTAGGGTTTGACCATGGCCTGGAGGTAGGAGGGGGCTGTTCCTTTCATTGCCCTGTAGGCTAGCGCCAGAGTTTTAAACTGGATGCGAGCCGCTACAGGGAGCCAGTGTATGGAACGGAGAAAGGAAGTTGTGTGGGAGAACTTGGGGTGGTTGAACACCAGGCGAGCAGCACTTTTCTGGACAAGTTCCAGGGGTTTAATGGCTGACACCGGTGCCCCAGCGAGGAGGGAGTTGCAGTAGTCCAGGCGGTGACAAGGGCCTGAATGAGCACCTGCGCCGTTTCATCAGTGAGGAAAGGGCGAATCCTCCTAATGTTGTAGAGCATGAATCTGCAGGAGCGTGTGACTGATGTGATATGTGCGGAGAACGACAGTTGGTCATCCTGGGTCTCACCCAGATTCCTCGCAGTCCGAGTCAGCGTCACCACTGTGTCTACAATGGTGATGGCCAGGTCCCGGTGCAGGCAGCTCTTCCCCGGGAGGAACAGCAGCTCAGTCTTGTCCAGATTGAGCTTAAGGTGATGTGTCGTCATCCACTCCGAGATGTCAGCCAAACACCCAGCTACAGCGTTGTATATTTCCAGGATTTTTTGCTGTTGCGTTGGACTTCATGAAGGCCTCTATAATATTAGGGGAATAAAATAATCAAGTATATTATACCATTAAGTGAGTAGCTTTGACTGTACAACCAGTCAATACATTAAATATTGGTGAATATATATTACCTTTAACACCAGAGTACAGCAACATTGCTGTGAAGGCCCTTTTTTTCTTCACGCCTTCCCCCCTCCATATTGAAATTGGACATCAATTTCTTGGTGAAGTGTCTGTAAATTACAAAATGTAGTGTCCCTTAAGCAGAGGAGAGAGAGAGAAAGAAGAAAAGAGAGACAGATAAAGAGAGAGGAGAGAGACAAGTGTCATACACTTCAACCACACAGTCAAAGAATAAGACACTACTCCCAACATTCCCTGGTGTACATACAAGACAAACTCCTTGCGCAGTCATCGCTGGTACTGTTTCTTGCGTTTCATGGTGTTCAGGTAGCACCTGACATCAGGTCAGGCAGCAGGGCAGGGGCTCCCACACAGACGCCTGCTCAGAGGTGCAGAAATGAAAAAGGATAGAAGTTGTATTTCTCTGATGTGGCTGGTGGGGAAGGCCATTTTGTGTAACTCTGGGCTCATCCCTGGACTCTAACTTAACTGTGGTCCTTTGACTAATGTCTTCATAAAACCTGGTGTCTACAACTGAAGATGATCTCATGCAGTCAAGTCTAACATGACTGCTCTTCCCTTTCCTCTTAGCTAGAGACATTAGGATAATTTATTTACGAAAAATAACATAAATCTCCTTCAAACACTACAATATATCACATACATCAACGTACATGGATGAAAGAAACAAAACATGGCATCCGCAATTGAAGATAATGTGCGTTTATAAGGAAATGAAATATATTCACATTCCCACGCAACGCAAACACAACAGGAGGAATGTTACTTATATCTCGACAGCTAAAAGCGTATTATCAGCAGACAAAACTGTACTGAGAATGGTCACTAGCTAAACAGCTAGCGTTAGCGAGATAGCACTAGCAAACTATGTCAAACTGTGTCACAAAAATAGCTAAAAGTCAATTAAGAGGAGGCAGTTTATGAATATAAAGATCAATATTTACCCCAAAGTAAAGATTTTCCAATTCCTCGCATGTGAAAATCACTTGTTCCATTAGAGGGGATCCATCTGTTGCTCTACACCGGCTGCTTGCATTCCGCTGTGATGGTTCATCAAAGTTCACACATCAATATTCTACTAGGCTAACTTGACTAGAAGTGGGTTACATATAGCCGGGCTAATTTTTGGCTACGCATAAACCATGTCAAAAATATGAAACTGAAAGCCTTGAAATCACTGTTGATTTAGCTTACGTGATGGGAATATCATATATCTCGCAAGCTGCGTTGGCAAAAACTAAATTTAACACATTTGTAGATAATTTGGCTAGAACTGGGTTATAGATAGCCAGTATAAATCAGGGCTAGATCTAGCCAAGACGGCTAAATGGTGACGATTGCTTGCTGGGCAGCATCTCACAGACATGCAGACGTGCAGTTTTGAATTGTGTAAAAAGGTTAATTGCCCCTTTTTCCTGTTAGATCTTTTTCACTTTTTAATCTATGAATGTGTCCTCGTGATGTTGTACTGAAGTAGTGGATTACGCAAATAGCCATTTCATTCATTCAGTAGAAATTGGGAAAAAAAAATAATAATACAGCTGCTGCACACCACTGATTCAGTGCCGGGTGTTTTGAGAAGGAAGAGGAAGGAGACAAATAATGAGACATGAGGGCCTCTTTAAAACTTCTTAAATTAAAAAATCACAAAAGAACAAAGATTTATTGCACGAGTATTTGCAGTAGCTGCATACAGTAGGCTCAGTGGCGGCTGGTGAAAAAAATAGTAGGTGGGGCTGAAAGTTTTGAAATCAAACTGGGGGGTCTGGGGGCATCCCCCCCCCCCCCCCAAAAAAAAGAAAAAGATTTTCACATGTAAATCAAGCATTCTGGTGCATTCTGAGAAAATAATAAAAGCAAAATGCAACATTTACCTATTTACAAAGACAAATGGGGTGGGAGAACTGAATTGAAAAAAGCATTCTGTCCCATTTTGGTTCACATAATTGGTCATAGTGTTCACCTATTCAACGATGTATGCCAAACAAATTACAAAATTCTACTTTTGTTGTAATCTTATATCAAAGTATATCATTTCTTACTTCCTGGAAAACGGTAGGTCACGTGCAATGACGACAACAGGTACCTTAGATTTTAGGCCAATAATCTCACGACATCCTCAGTTCTTAAAACCCATCCACCTGTCAATGTTCCAATCAAATTCCTCTAAACATATGTCCCACCCTCATAGCTTGTTTGCGTCGGAAATACGTGATGAAGCTTCAAAGAGACCGCCACCACCACAGAAGAAGACTACCTCGGAAAGATAAATTCACTCGGACAAAACGTGTCTAAATAAGTTATTTAATGGTAGCGCCGAGGCTTCAAAACCCAGCATTTGTTTAAATAGACCCTTTTGTTTAGGTAAGTGAAGTTTCATGTTTATCTGACACTTGTCAATATGAGCGCCTCTCCTAAATAGGCCGACACCGATTTATTTTGATGCCGAAGTGAACGGAGGGTGAAAGGACTGTAGTCTGGCATGAGCGAGCATGCAACTACAGGACTGAAAAGGGCTACAGCGCCATGAGCTCTTTTTGCTGTTGAAAAAATTTTAACTTTTTGGGCTAGAGCGCAGGCTGTTAAATGACAATGGTCAGTTTTTGGCAAAACCGCAGAAACAGCGAACGTTAGCTAGCTATCTTAACTTGGCTAGTTAATCTGCAGTCTGAAAAAACACGACACTCGTTGCTAACGTAGCTGTAAAACATCGGTAGCCTAGCCAGCTCTAAACTCCAGCTCTAGTGCGCTCTATACAGCTGTAAGCTTGGGGCTGTTCAGCTACATACAGCTCGTTGGTGGACACAGTCTAGTTCTACATTGTGGAGCTACGCCCCATAGGGGGGCGCTAGCGCTCCTATTGGTAACCCATGTTGGCATGCCAACAACCAATCTGAAGATAAAAATGTACTCCTTATTGTCTTAACCAATCACAGACCCCTCACCTTACTATAAAGGTGGCTACACCCCAGCAATCTCCTCTCCCGTTTTCAGACGAGCTATCAAGCACCTGAAGACCTTTCTGAAATATGAAGAGAATGCATAAGAGCGAGAAGAACGGCGGCGGTGACCTACCTCCGAGGGACTCCGGCGCCGCTGGATCCCCGATGGACGTCCCCGCCCCTCCTCTCCTGGAAGATGCTCCGCAGGTCGAAGACTGTCGAAGAGCAGTCCAAGCTGGTGGCCAGGCATCTCGGGGTCAGGAGGACCCAGTCTGCTGTCGCCCGTGCCCCCGTGAAAATGAGGAAGAGGAAGGCGAGGTCCACCCCTCCGAGGGCTGCCCCTGGTCCCCCTCCCGCAAACCAGCGATCTGCCCAGGCTTCCCACGCTCCTTCCACCGCTCGCCAAGGTCCTGCACCAGAGTGGAAGAGGAAGAAGCCCGGCACCACTGCGTGACAATTAACGTCTGATCGGACAATATGATTCCGCAATAAAGAGCATATTCCTGTGTACACCGGTGGTCACTTGTGTCCTTTCCATGTTCGACAGTCTGATGCTATGGTTAATGTGTCTCTGGGTTCTGGTTCTGAGCTGGTTGCGCCTGCCCCTCCGCTCTCTGCCGAGAGAATTAAGTCTGTGGAGGGTAGCGCGATTCTGCCCCGTTATCATGTCTCAAGAACGTTACGGGCCAGTTAATCCACTCAGTTAGCTAGCGCTAGACTGGCTACTCTTCCTACCCCGGCGGGAATATCAAGGAAAGTTGTCGGGCAGCCTTCCCCCTCCACGGGTCAGCTTTCAGCAGCTAAACTTTCGGTTTCCAAGGGAAATGCTCGCCAGAGAGTTAATCCTATGTCTCGCTTGGTGTGTAATACTGGGAAGGCATTCTCGGCTACTTCTACGGTGAGCGCCGGTATTCGTTTACCTCGCCATCATGAACGACTGGGAAATGAATCCTCTGTGTCTCGTTCGACTAAGCTACAGTACCAGGCCGCCTCTCTGTGCCAGGCCGCAAAAGAAAACTTTACAAAATCACTCAGGAAGAAATTGAGAGAAGAATCAAGGCAGAGAACATGTCAGCCCATGTCTTCAGAGGGTTGATTGGGATATGTTTACAATAGGGATAGTCAGTTTAAATCCATGTTACACATCTGAAGCAACATTCACCCCAATATCACCAGTCATGTCACATCAAATTTGTGGTCAAATTCATGATCCCTAGAGGAAGAACCCAGTAACACTTAACTAAAACAAAATGTGGCATAGTTTAACTCTAATACATTGCTCTTAACAGTCCATTAAATATGGAATGAGTGTATGCATATGAATACAGTCCATTGTAGTGGTATGCCGTCTTATGGCCTATAGCGCCTTGGTGGTTTAATCTCTCGGTTTGAGCGCCTCAGAGCCACAGGTTCAGGCTCTAGCTGTTCTGGTGTCTGCATAGTAGTGTCAACTATTCCCTGAGAAGTGCTGCAGTCTTTACCCTCAACCTGTGCTGCCTGTGATCCAGTATCCTCTGACTCAGGTTCAACAATGGCTGTATCAGGTTCAGCAATGGCTCGAGCTCGCAGCTGATCTCCATGGCGTCTGTGTACTGTACTGGTGTCCCGCTCTCTGATTTCATACGACACAGGGCCAGTCTGTCTCACCACCAACCCTGGAATCCACTTGAGATCCCCTCCTCCCACTGTGCTACGCAGACACACAGCGTCGTCGACAGCAAAGAACCGGTCTGCAGCCCTGCGATCATGGCGGTCCTTCTGCTGATACTGTTTCCTGCGCACAGACTCCTTGGTGCAAGGCTTGAGGAAATCCAGCCTGGTCTGGACATGCCTGTGTAGGAACAGGTCAGCTGGGGACGGTCCAGTCGTGCAGTTAGGTGTAGTGCGATATTGCGACAGGAACAGTGAAAGCCTGTCCTCGATGTTCGGGTCAGTGCTAGCCAGCTTTTTCATACCGGCCTTGAATGTCTGGACATATCTCTCTTCTCAAAAGCCCCCTGCTCAACCTTAGTCCATTCCCAAAGTACCTGTCCTCTAAGCAGTCTGTACAGTGGTGCTAAGACTGTGCTTTGCTGTGGCACAAATCTTCCATAGTAGTTATAGAGTCACAAGAAGGCCTGGAGGTCCTTGACGTTGGTAGGCGCAGGGGCCTCCTGCACAGCTCTCACCTTGTCCTTTGAAGGGTGGATGCCATGCCCATCCAGTACATGGCCTAGGTACTATACTTGAGTTTTGCCAAACTCACACTTGGAGCGTTTCACTCGTAGCCCATTTTCCTGAAGGTGTCGTAGGACCATCTGGAGGTTGTGAAGATGTTCCTCCTCCGAGCGTCCCATGATGAGCAGGTCATCCAGAAAAACTACCACAGGTAAACCTTTCATCAGATTTTCCATAATCCGCTGGAATATGGAGGGAGCAGAGCTGACTCCAAAGGGAAGTCTGTTATAAACAAATAATCCCCTGTGGGTGTTGATGGTGGTGTATTTCTTTGAATCATCATCCAGCAGCACCTGCTGGTAAGCTGCTGCTAAATCCATTTTAGAGAAGACCTTACCTCCACTAAGGGTTGCTAAAAGCTCCTCCAAACGAGGCAGGGGGTAGGTATATGTTTCAACTGCCTGATTTACCGATACTTTATAATCCCCACATAGGCGGAGTGAGTTGTCTCTTTTCACCACTGGCACTACTGGTGCTGCCCATTCACTGTGCTTCACTGGAGATATTATGTTAGCTTCCTCCAGGCTCTTGAGCTCTTTCTCTACTCTCTCTTTCATAGCAAATGGGAGGGTTCTGTGTTTAATAAATTTAGGACGTACATCAGGCTTAACCGTGATTGAGGCTTTTATATCTTTAAGAGTCCCCAACTCCTCATTAAATACCTCAGAGTATTCATCTAGCACTTCACTAAGTGACTTACACTTTGCTTCATTCAGACACTTTATCTGCTGCCAGTTAAGTCTGAGTTTCCTTAGCCAATTCCTGCCACACAGAGTTGATCCGTTTCCCTCAACAACTAAAAGCGGCAAGTCCTCTGTTTGACCCTCATAGACCACCTTGGCTGTGATCTGCCCCAAAACAGGAATACAACCTCCATTATAAGCTTTAAGCTTAACATTAGCTCTCTCTAGTGGCAGATGTGAGAATTGCTTCCTATAAGTTCCCTGTGATATGATACTTCTTGCAGCCCCGGTATCTATTTCCATTTCTAAATCAACATCAGCTACAGAGACAGTTGCTTTGTACAGTTTAGAATCCTCATTTGTGACAGTCAAAATGGTGAACACATCCAAATCTGAGTCCTCATCAGCTTCCACATATTTTGTGTGTTTCTTTTGCTGTCCACTGCGTTGTGACTTCCTAACACCGTCTGTCTCCATCTTGGCACGACATGCTCTTTTGATGTGCCCAGTCTTGCCACAGTTATGACATTTTGTGTCTTTGAAATGGCACTCATTTGCTTGGTGATTTTTTCCTTTGCATCTGTGACAGTTCATTCTTCCCTGTGTCCTCACCTTGTGAACGGTTGCTGCCCCATCGACGTTCCCGCCTCCCCGTCTCCATATTGAGAGCAATCTCAAAAGCTCTAGCAAAAGTGAGATCATTTTCCGAGAGTAAGGCAAGGCAAGTTTATTTATATAGCACATTTCAGCCACAGGGCAATTCAAGGTGCTTTACATGAGACATTAAAAGCATTAAAACAAAAAGCAAGACATTAAAGACATTTAAAACAAAAGGCAGGACAAATTAAAAGCATTAAAACAAAAAGCAAGTCATTATAGACATTTAAACAAAAAGCAGGACAAATAGAATACAGGAATAAAAGTTACAGTGCAGTATACTGATAAACATAGCTCCTCTTAGAAAGCAGTGGCAAAAAGAAAAGTCTTCAGGCTTGTTTTAAAAGAACCAAGAGTTGCAGCAGACCTGTAGTTTTCTGGAAGTTTGTTCCAGATATGTGGAGCATAAAAACTGAATGCTGCTTCTCCATGTTTTGTTTTAACTCTGGGGACAGAAAGAAAGGAGTAGTCTCCTCTGGCAGGCTTCGCTCCTCATTCCACTGACGAACCGGTCACGTAGCGAGGAGTCTAGGTTTGCGCCGAACTCACAGTTAGCTGCGCGTTGCTTCAACTCAGCTACATACTGCGCCACTGGCAGGTTAGCCTTCTGGTTACAACGATTAAAACGAAACCTTTCCACGACCAATAAAGGCTTTGGCTCATAATGTCCCTTAAGAACGGCCACTATTTCGTCAAACGTTTTGTCTTTTGGCTTGTTCGGCTGCACTACATTTCTCAAAAGTCCATAGGTGGCTGCGCCCATTACACTTAGCAACGTGGCCACATGCTTTTCCGCGGCTATGTCGTTAGAATAAAAAAAACTGGTCCATCCGTTCGATATACGCCGACCATTGCTCATTTTCTGGCTTGAACTCATCAATTCTTCCAAACCGGGCCATTGTACTCAATAGTACCGACACCGTGTGTCTCACCTGCTGGAAAAGTCATATTTTTTTATCCTCGTCGCCACTTGTTACATATTAATAACGAGACGGACCCAGATTTACGTTCAACTCTTTAGTACACCATTTGTCAGACAGCATCACACTGCGCATGTGCGCAACAGTACAATAACTTGACCGTGTTCACCGAGGTCCACAAAGCATTAAGCAACCTAAATAATCATGTGGTCAATATACCACACAATGGATGTGGGTGGGCACCGTGAAAAATCTTTCAAAAACATGTTAAACTCGATTTCAAAGACAAGAAGCTCGCGTTAGCCTAGCTTTACCGTTAGCCTAGAAAGTGAAGCTTTTGCCCATCTACCTGCAGAGAACACAAAACGGGCAGCGTAAAGTTATCTTCTCAAGTCGGATCTGAGTGTCAGTTGGAGGTCTCCCACTCACCCTGCTAAATCAGTTAGCTAGCTGGCTAGCAAATAGTTCGTAAGTTTTAGCTGTAACGTTATTCGTTACATTACCAAACATTAGCTAAAACAGCAGAGCAGATACTGATACATACAGCAACTAAATGTATCCAAACTTGAGCTGTCTGGCCGCACATGTAAACGATTTTTGGAAATCAGAAATTCTGGCTTTAAACTCAGAAGCTTAAAAAATAATAAACTCAGTTGTTGGCCCTAATGCTCTTCCGTAGGCTTTCGCCTCCTCCAGAGCGAATATCCCAAAATCCAGACCATACCGGGCCAATTAGGGACTGCGTTTTAACTGCTGTCCCGCCCCCACAGTGGAAAGCAGCCCCTGATTGGTTCGTGTCCCTGCCGCTCGCTAAACAAACATGGCGGCTCCCGAAGCAAAGAGTGGTAACGTTAACGTTAGAAGAATAAATACAGCTATAAGTGCAGTTATTGCAGAAATAGACTTAACCACAACACTTAAACAAGAACAAGAGTACGCACTAGTGGAGTTTATCGGTGGAAAATACGTTTTTGCCGTTCTTCCGACTGGATTTGGCAAAAGTTTGCTGAATGCTTATTGGCTGAAGGTGTTTGTCTGTCAAGGCAAGTAGCCCCGCCCACATAATCGCTCTCTATGGGGCGAAGGCCAGACCGATATTGCGGAGCGAAGCAGTGAGCTCGCTAGATCGGGATGGTCATCCATGGGATGGTCATACTAGGCTAGCTTGAACCGTCACTGGAATATCCGGTCTGTGACATGGGTGTTCGCACTATGACGTAACATACACGTAGCAACGGCAGGGTATATAAAGCTTTGACAAGTGGACAAGCGTCAGTGCTGTGGTGTTTGCAGTCTGAACATGTTGTCAAAGACATGGCTTGGACGAATTAAGAATATGTTATATAGTGAGACTAAGAATGTTTTTAGAAGCCGAGAGAGGGTGATAATTCAACCACAGTTAGTCGGTGATGTGCCAACAAGCCTGTTCCAGGGCCTTGATGCAACACGGCTCTGCTTGGGACTTCTGTTTGTGCTCTCCCTGGTCGTGATAGTAAATTGGATACTAGATCTGTGGAGAAAGCATCAAGGATACACGGAGGTTAGTAATCAAAGTTTCATTGTAATTTAATAATTCACAATTCAAACGATTCCAGATGTTGTTCTGTCTTTGTGAAGCCTGTATAACCTCACCAGCCATCTTGTCTTTTCTTTCTAAATTAGGATGGAATCTGTTTAAACATTGATCGGTAAGTTTATTATGTTTTTTTTTCAGTGCATCCAATACAATGTTTGTGTGTGTGTGAGTGAGAGAGAGAGAGATATGTGTGTGTGTGTTATGTGTATAATGAGTGGCTTAATATGATGCATTTCGATTATATATTATTAGGGCTGTCAAATGATTAAAAAATTACTGTAATTAATTACATTATCTGTAATTAATTAATCACAGTTAATCACAAATTGATCCTATGTCATTTTTGTTGCTGGCAGAAGCCCCCAAATGAAGATATTTCAACAGACCTTTCCGTTCATTTTTGTGTATTAATTTTGTATAATTATTTAATCTAATTAACATTTTAAATTGACAGCCCTAATATTTAAATCTATCGAAGTAATCAAGTCATCTTAGTTTGTATTTCATTCTCTCAAAAGGGAACGGTGTGACATTGATGTGACCGCATGCGACAAGTGCTTCGGCCATGTGGAAGCGCTGCTGGAGATGGACAGCCGATCTGAAGGCAGCTCACACTCCAGCAGCTCACACTATCATCCCTGTGACCCGGGGGACGACTGTGAAGACGACATGGTCTCTGCCAGGTCTCGGTTCAGTCGAGGGAACAGCCCCATGGCGTCTGGTGGTGTCGGCGAGTCGTCCTCTAAACGTCAGGTCGGGTCAAAGGGAAAACCTGAGAAGAACGCTCCACCGTCACCTGAGGCTGACTGCAAGCTTGGTAGGAGGCTCTTTCGCAAGAAGTGGGAAGGAGTTTTTCATGGAAAGGCCGATTCCTGCTCAAACTGTCTAGTGCAGAAGGCGGCTGAAACAGACCCTTCTTCCAAACCACCACGACGACACGACCGCGCCCCGATAACATCGACCCACCTCTCCACCGCTGTGTCATCTAGTGGTGTCGGCGCATCTGCCTCTGCGCACAAGGGTGAACGTCCAAAGGGACAATCTGAGATGAAGGTTCGCCCACAATCGCCTGACTCCCAGTGGAAGCAGGACCTGGAGCTGGCACTCCGTCGGAGGCGCTTTCGCGATCACTGGGAAAGAGTATTTCCAGGAAAGGCCACTACTACCTCGGACTGTCTGATGCAGAGGGCGGCTGGCACAGCCCTTTTTTCCAAACCACCACGGGGAAACGGCCCCGCCTCGATAAAGTCTACCCACCTGTCCACCGGCATGACGTCTAGTGGTGTCCGCACATCTGCCTCTACTCACAAGAGTGAAGGTTCAAAGGGAAAATCTGAGATGAAGGTTCAACAATCGCCTGACGACCAGTGGAAGCAGGACCTGAAGCTGGCTCTCCATCGGAGGCGCTTTCGCGATCAGTGGGAAGGAGTCTTTCCTGGAAAGGCCGCTTCCAGCTCGGATTCTCTTTTGAAGATGGCAGCACCATCTGCCAAACCACCATCCTCAAGTGACCGGGACCAGCCAGCCCTCTCTGACAGACAGGTGGGGCCAACGTTTGAGCCCCTCAGGAAAGGTCTGAGGAGCCAGACTCCAGTTCCACCCAACCCTAGCCACGGAAGAGACACAAGACATAACAAATAACCCCTCGATTACCAATCCACCAACACCGATTTAGCCACCCACTCACCTATCTACCTTCCTACCTACCAACCTCATGTCGAGGCCACGGTGACAACTCAGGCTCTTGAGATGACAACTTACCACATATCGCGGTCCAGCATCTTCAGTTCATCAGCACTGTAGCCAGTGTCCCTCTTCAGCATGTCCACATATGTCATCATCCAATACCACAGGTGATTTTTGTGTTTGCTCAATGTGGGCTTGTTGTTACATGTATGTTTTGGATGTTCATTTAATTTGAGAATAAAGTCTGTGAACATTCTCGGCCTGTGTTTGGGTCTCCGTTGTATCCTGACGCGCTAATAAGCACCGCTCCCACGGCTGTGCTCAGTGAACTGAACTGAGTGAAAAAAAGATTTAGAGTTAGAGCTAGATAGGTCAAGGTCCAGGTCAACTTTATTTATATAGCACATTTAAAATCAACCGAAGTTGCACCAAAGTGCTTTACAGTATAAATAAAATAAAAACAGACAATACATACAAACAATGCACCATTTAAAAACAACACAGTCATACGAGGGCCGGGGATGTATGGCTTAACTAGCCTTAGAAAGCCTGTGAAAACAGGTGAGTCTTTAGCTGTGATTTAAACATGTCTAGGGTCTGGGCAGACCAAATTTGTGGCGGCAGTCTGTTCCACAGCTTCGAGGTGGTGGTCTCAGGCTTGGGGGTGGTGGTCTCAGGCTTGGGGGTGGTGGTCTCAGGCTTGGGGGTGGTGGTCTCAGGCTTGGGGGTGGTGGGAGCACTGGGGGGTCTGTAGCAGGGGTGGGTATGGGCTTCTGGTTAGCTGGAGATGTGGGGCATTCCAGTCTAACTGGAGCCCCTTGCCCCTGCATGAGCAGGATCCAACCTGAGGAGACAAATTAACACTTCAGAAAGAGGAATGATAACAGGCAACTGATGAGTGAGTGGTCAACAGGGGGTAGTTCTAGGAGTGTACATCTGGTCAGCATCAGCTTTTAAACCCAAATCACTGCAATTGTACAATTGTGCATGACAAGCCAGCTAAACTGATATTTAATTAGCCTGACACTCAGACTGAATTGCCATTTCGTTTCACTTCATTATTGAGTCTGAACAAGCTTCCATTGCAGACGTTTTCCGAGATGGGCGTAGCCAAAGGGAGGGGGGGGGGGGGGGGGGGTTACACAGCTCACGAATTGTCAGGCTCAGTCCTTTTCTTACTCAACCAGCCCACGAAAACCATGAATTAGCAGTGTTATATTTGTCAGATGTAGCCTAGTCAGAGATGAGCTACTACAAATTTGATTGAGTCTATTGAAATATTAATGCCAATTTACATAAGTTAGTAACTGGGTGGAACGTCAAAATAAGACGGTGGTCTGACAACACAAATTAGTTTAACACTCAACTCCAATAGTGACCATGAAAATTCAGGGGAGCCTCCACAGCGTCATATCAGCTTCGAACAAAAGTTGATAGCTGAGATTTAGATCTATAAATCCTGACTACAAAACGCCTGAATTCATACTGCTAGCAGCCTCTAAATCTCCACCAGGTGGCGACAGAACATCAGACACCGATAAGGATATGAACCCGTTTGATATCTCAAATCCTTTCATGAAACTTGATCTAACATTATTGAATAGGTTACAGCCATGTGCTCCTCTACCAGGGAATTGTGAGATATCTGGTTGATTCTGTGTGATGTACACCTACTCCATGGACACACACAGTTTTCTCAGGCAGCTTGTGGTCAGTCTGTGTTGTGTATCTGGAGTCAAGCAACCAGCCAGGTACTATCCTCCTAGACAACCATGCCATCTCCATGGTTACTGAGAAACAGCAGCATAGAGCTGGTCCGTCAGGGACAGCAGCACTAAAAGGTGAGTTTCCCTGGGGTTATGGTTTACTTACTGTATAGCTTACTTATCCTCTTAATGCCTATCAATCAATCAATCAATCAAAGCTTTATTTGTATAGCGCATTTCATACCCAGAGGCCTACACACGCATACTAGCCTAGCATATGAGGCAGAAACAACATTGCTGCGTGTTTGGCTGACATCTCGGAGTGGATGGCGACACACCTTGAAGCTCAACCTGACTGTTCTTCCGGGGGAAAGGTAGCCTAGGCATCGAGACCTGTCCATCACCATTGTTACATATTAATAACGAGACGGACCCAGATTTACGTTCAACTCTTTAGTACACCATTTGTCAGACAGCATCACACTGCGCATGTGCGCAACAGTACAATAACTTGACCGTGTTCACCGAGGTCCACAAAGCATTAAGCAACCTAAATAATCATGTGGTCAATATACCACATTATCCTCCCTTTTAGCTGAGAACATCCAACAAAAACATTCCATCTAACAGGAAATATCAACCAACATGTGTTCCTTAACTGAACTACAGTTGTCTAGTGATTCTTAACTAAAACAAAATGTGGCATAGTTTAACTCTAATACATTGCTCTTAACAGTCCATTAAATATGGAATGAGTGTATGCATATGAACACAGTCCATTGTAGTGGTATGCCGTCTTATGGCCTATAGCGCCTTGGTGGTTTAATCTCTCGGTTTGAGCGCCTCAGAGCCACAGGTTCAGGCTCTAGCTGTTCTGGTGTCTGCATAGTAGTGTCAACTATTCCCTGAGAAGTGCTGCAGTCTTTACCCTCAACCTGTGCTGCCTGTGATCCAGTATCCTCTGACTCAGGTTCAACAATGGCTGTATCAGGTTCAGCAATGGCTCGAGCTCGCAGCTGATCTCCATGGCGTCCGTGTACTGTACTGGTGTCCCGCTCTCTGATTTCATACGACACAGGGCCAGTCTGTCTCACCACCAACCCTGGAATCCACTTGAGATCCCCTCCTCCCACTGTGCTACGCAGATACACAGCGTCGTCGACAGCAAAGAACCGGTCTGCAGCCCTGCGATCATGGCGGTCCTTCTGCTGATACTGTTTCCTGCGCACAGACTCCTTGGTGCAAGGCTTGAGGAAATCCAGCCTGGTCTGGACATGCCTGTGTAGGAACAGGTCAGCTGGGGACTGTCCAGTCGTGCAGTTAGGTGTAGTGCGATATTGCGACAGGAACAGTGAAAGCCTGTCCTCGATGTTCGGGTCAGTGCTAGCCAGCTTTTTCATACCGGCCTTGAATGTCTGGACATATCTCTCTTCTCAAAAGCCCCCTGCTCAACCTTAGTCCATTCCCAAAGTACCTGTCCTCTAAGCAGTCTGTACAGTGGTGCTAAGACTGTGCTTTCAAAAGCCCCCTGCTCAACCTTAGTCCATTCCCAAAGTACCTGTCCTCTAAGCAGTCTGTACAGTGGTGCTAAGACTGTGCTTTGCTGTGGCACAAATCTTCCATAGTAGTTATAGAGTCCCAAGAAGGCCTGGAGCTCCTTGACGTTGGTAGGCGCAGGGGCCTCCTGCACAGCTCTCACCTTGTCCTTTGAAGGGTGGATGCCATGCCCATCCAGTACATGGCCTAGGTACTCTACTTGAGTTTTGCCAAACTCACACTTGGAGCGTTTCACTCGTAGCCCATTTTCCTGAAGGCGTCGTAGGACCATCTGGAGGTTGTGAAGACGTTCCTCCTCCGAGCGTCCCATGATGAGCAGGTCATCCAGAAAAACTACCACAGGTAAACCTTTCATCAGATTTTCCATAATCCGCTGGAATATGGAGGGAGCAGAGCTGACTCCAAAGGGAAGTCTGTTATAAACAAATAATCCCCTGTGGGTGTTGATGGTGGTGTATTTCTTTGAATCATCATCCAGCAGCACCTGCTGGTAAGCTGCTGCTAAATCCATTTTAGAGAAGACCTTACCTCCACTAAGGGTTGCTAAAAGCTCCTCCAAACGAGGCAGGGGGTAGGTATATGTTTCAACTGCCTGATTTACCGATACTTTATAATCCCCACATAGGCGGAGTGAGTTGTCTCTTTTCACCACTGGCACTACTGGTGCTGCCAATTCACTGTGCTTCACTGGAGATATTATGTTAGCTTCCTCCAGGCTCCTGAGCTCTTTCTCTACTCTCTCTTTCATAGCAAATGGGAGGGTTCTGTGTTTAATAAATTTAGGACGTACATCAGGCTTAACCGTGATTGAGGCTTTTATATCTTTAAAGTCCCAGTTAACCAAAATCCGAGATTTGCTTGAAAACACATTCTATGTGTTAGTGATGCATTGCTGATAACATGTAAAAATGGGATGAATCATGTGTAGTACTGAATTGTGAAGTTAGACCAGTTTTGTGTTTTTGACCAGTTTTGATTTCTGGATTTTCTGGGCGGGTTTAAAACGGTACCGGATGACGTAGAGCGGTGTTCTTAGCATATCCCCGCCCTAACACTATATAAAGCTAGAACGGATTTGAATCTTCGGTTCTCCTGCTCAATCTTGAGTCTAGAATTAGCTAGTTTTATCCAACAGTCTAGAATTAGCTAGTTTTTCTTAGTTAGCAATGCCTATGCATAAAACTAAACGAAAATGCATCCTTCCTGGATGCCAGCAGGAATGGGATGATAAGGTCTCCTTCTTTCACTCCCGAGTAAAGCTGAAATGAGAAGCAAATGGTTAGCATTTTTGAAGAGCCATGGTGTTACAGAGGAGTCTGTCACCGCTAGCGCCCGCCTCTGCAGCAAACATTTCACTCCCGAAAGCTTCTGCAATTATAATATGAGGCTTTTGGGTTTCACGGACTCACGACTGGTCCTGGTGAATTCGGCGGAGCCAACCATCTCCCTCCCCGGCCTCCATTCTCCTCCTGTCAACCATCTCCCTCCCCGGCCTCCATTCTCCTCCTGTCAACCATCTCCCTCCCCGGCCTCCATTCTCCTCCTGTCAACCA
Source organism: Borostomias antarcticus (assembly GCF_949987555.1). Lineage (NCBI taxonomy): Eukaryota > Metazoa > Chordata > Actinopteri > Stomiiformes > Stomiidae > Borostomias > Borostomias antarcticus. The sequence continues at coordinate 28,189,459 of NC_140243.1, forward strand.
TCTCCCTCCCCGGCCTCCATTCTCCTCCTGTCAACCATCTCCCTCCCCGGCCTCCATTCTCCTCCTGTCAACCATCTCCCTCCCCGGCCTCCATTCTCCTCCTGTCGCATCAACCTTTGGTGCCGACACCGCTGCCTTGTGTGCTTATAGCTTATTAACGTTATAACGTTAGCTAGGTAACGTAAGCAATAGGAAAATACACTGCTACGTTAATCTACAAAATGTGTCTTGACATTTATGTGGTAATGTCAGCTATGATGAATTATATGTAATCTTAGGAGGAATTATAGCTAACATTAGCTATGTAGCTTGTTGCAGATGGGAGTGTGTATATAACCTTAGTCTAGCTAACATAGCTAGCAGCACCGACCAGGCGACCACCCACCAAATAACGTTACGGATGATATATTATGACTATAAGCGTTAACTATACAGAAACTGCCTGCCATATGGGTTGCCCGGTAATGGTTACAGTATATTTCTCCAGCGGGAGACCGGGAGGCGGAGCGAGGGGGATGGTTAGGTAGACCAGGTAGACCAGGTAGACCAGGTAGACCAGGTAGACCAGGTAGACCAGCTGCAGCTGGAGAAAGACGCACTCTCTCCCAGTGAAGCGGTGCCCGGCGGCTACTGGCTGAACATCCCAGTTCTGTTGGATATGAGAGGGAAAGTTGAAGCCGAGTGCTCGTTTTTCTCACACATAACATTGTCAACGAGAGTGGATGAGTCTGTCCCGATTATCAACTCCGGTAGTGTACGCTTCTTCGCGCTATCAGCGCTGTTCAAGCCAGTGACTAAAAGGTACATTTTAAACAACTTTTTCCATTGATCCCAAGGGACGACAGGATCGCCTGGGAGGGATAGGAATGGGTCTGGAGGTGGCAGTGAGAAAATAGGGACAGACTCATACATTCCTCGTTGCCTGTTTTTGTATTTTGCATCTAAGGGCAGTAACACTGGCGCGTTGGTATAGAGTAGCTACAGTTTTACCTGTGTTGTTTGTCAGGAGGTAGGTTAGGAGGAAGCATCTGTGCGTTTGACTCATTAGACAAGTGTAATTTCAACTCCTCTCTGTTTTCACAAAGCTGTGCCTTCCTACCACAAAAGAGACGGCGTGCCAGTGTGACAATATGCAGACCAGAGAACGGTACTATTTGACAGGTTCTTCCCTCCACACCCCCTCCCCACGCAATTGGGTGTGGCTTCGGTGCCTTCAGCAGACACGCCCCCACGGTCTCAGACCAGAGAATGCTGCTGATTTTTAACCGATTTTGAAGCCTTATTTTATATACTTAGCGACATTTTTAATCACTCAGATTTGGCTGGGTGGTTAATGACATGTTTTCCTGTGGTGTGTGAAGCTCATAACAAAAATTTGAACTGGGTTAACCTGGACTTTAAGAATCACTAGACAACTGTAGTTCAGTTAAGGAACACATGTTGGTTGATATTTCCTGTTAGATGGAAGGTTTTTGTTGGATGTTCTCAGCTAAAAGGGAGGATAATGTGGTATATTGACCACATGATTATTTAGGTTGCTTAATGCTTTGTGGACCTCGGTGAACACGGTCAAGTTATTGTACTGTTGCGCACATGCGCAGTGTGATGCTGTCTGACAAATGGTGTAAAGAGTTGAACGTAAATCTGGGTCCGTCTCGTTATTAATATGTAACAATGGTGATGGACAGGTCTCGATGCCTAGGCTACCTTTCCCCCGGAAGAACAGTCAGGTTGAGCTTCAAGGTGTGTCGCCATCCACTCCGAGATGTCAGCCAAACACGCAGCAATGCTTATTGTTGTTTCTGCCTCATATGCTAGGCTAGTATGCGTGTGTAGGCCTCTGGGTATGAAATGCGCTATACAAATAAAGCTTTGATTGATTGATTGATTGATTGATTGATTGATTGATAGGCATTAAGAGGATAAGTAAGCTATACAGTAAGTAAACCATAACCCCAGGGAAACTCACCTTTTAGTGCTGCTGTCCCTGATGGACCAGCTCTATGCTGCTGTTTCTCAGTAACCATGGAGATGGCATGGTTGTCTAGGAGGATAGTACCTGGCTGGTTGCTTGACTCCAGATACACAACACAGACTGACCACAAGCTGCCTGAGAAAACAGTGTGTGTCCATGGAGTAGGTGTACATCACACAGAATCAACCAGATATCTCACAATTCCCTGGTAGAGGAGCACATGGCTGTAACCTATTCAATAATGTTAGATCAAGTTTCATGAAAGGATTTGATATATCAAACGGGTTCATATCCTTATCGGTGTCTGATGTTCTGTCGCCACCTGGTGGAGATTTAGAGGCTGCTAGAAGTATGAATTCAGGCGTTTTGTAGTCAGGATTTATAGATCTAAATCTCAGCTATCAACTTTTGTTCGAAGCTGATATGATGCTGTGGAGGCTCCCCTGAATTTTCATGGTCACTATTGGAGTTGAGTGTTAAACTAATTTGTGTTGTCAGACCACCGTCTTATTTTGACGTTCCACCCAGTTACTAACTTATGTAAATTGGCATTAATATTTCAATAGACTCAATCAAATTTGTAGTAGCTCATCTCTGACTAGGCTACATCTGACAAATATAACACTGCTAATTCATGGTTTTCGTGGGCTGGTTGAGTAAGAAAAGGACTGAGCCTGACTATTCGTGAGCTGTGTAACCCCCCCCCCCCCCCCCCCTCCCTTTGGCTACGCCCATCTCGGAAAACGTCTGCAATGGAAGCTTGTTCAGACTCAATAATGAAGTGAAACGAAATGGCAATTCAGTCTGAGTGTCAGGCTAATTAAATATCAGTTTAGCTGGCTTGTCATGCACAATTGTACAATTGCAGTGATTTGGGTTTAAAAGCTGATGCTGACCAGATGTACACTCCTAGAACTACCCCCTGTTGACCACTCACTCATCAGTTGCCTGTTATCATTCCTCTTTCTGAAGTGTTAATTTGTCTCCTCAGGTTGGATCCTGCTCATGCAGGGGCAAGGGGCTCCAGTTAGACTGGAATGCCCCACATCTCCAGCTAACCAGAAGCCCATACCCACGCCTGCTACAGACCCCCCAGTGCTCCCACTACCCCCAAGCCTGAGACCACCACCCCCAAGCCTGAGACCACCACCCCCAAGCCTGAGACCACCACCCCCAAGCCTGAGACCACCACCCCCAAGCCTGAGACCACCACCCCGAAGCTGTGGAACAGCCTGCCGCCACAAATTCAGTCCGCCCAGACCCTAGACATGTTTAAATCACAGCTAAAGACTCACCTGTTTTCACAGGCTTTCTAAGGCTAGTTAAGCCATACATCCCCGGCCCTCGTATGACTGTGTTGTTTTTAAATGGTGCATTGTTTGTATGTATTGTCTGTTTTTATTTTATTTATACTGTAAAGCACTTTGGTGCAACTTCGGTTGATTTTAAATGTGCTATATAAATAAAGTTGACCTTGACCTATCTAGCTCTAACTCTAAATCTTTTTTTCACTCAGTTCAGTTCACTGAGCACAGCCGTGGGAGCGGTGCTTATTAGCGCGTCAGGATACAACGGAGACCCAAACACAGGCCGAGAATGTTCACAGACTTTATTCTCAAATTAAATGAACATCCAAAACAGACATGTAACAACAAGCCCACATTGAGCAAACACAAAAATCACCTGTGGTATTGGATGATGACATATGTGGACATGCTGAAGAGGGACACTGGCTACAGTGCTGATGAACTGAAGATGCTGGACCGCGATATGTGGTAAGTTGTCATCTCAAGAGCCTGAGTTGTCACCGTGGCCTCGACATGAGGTTGGTAGGTAGGAAGGTAGATAGGTGAGTGGGTGGCTAAATCGGTGTTGGTGGATTGGTAATCGAGGGGTTATTTGTTATGTCTTGTGTCTCTTCCGTGGCTAGGGTTGGGTGGAACTGGAGTCTGGCTCCTCAGACCTTTCCTGAGGGGCTCAAACGTTGGCCCCACCTGTCTGTCAGAGAGGGCTGGCTGGTCCCGGTCACTTGAGGATGGTGGTTTGGCAGATGGTGCTGCCATCTTCAAAAGAGAATCCGAGCTGGAAGCGGCCTTTCCAGGAAAGACTCCTTCCCACTGATCGCGAAAGCGCCTCCGATGGAGAGCCAGCTTCAGGTCCTGCTTCCACTGGTCGTCAGGCGATTGTTGAACCTTCATCTCAGATTTTCCCTTTGAACCTTCACTCTTGTGAGTAGAGGCAGATGTGCGGACACCACTAGACGTCATGCCGGTGGACAGGTGGGTAGACTTTATCGAGGCGGGGCCGTTTCCCCGTGGTGGTTTGGAAAAAAGGGCTGTGCCAGCCGCCCTCTGCATCAGACAGTCCGAGGTAGTAGTGGCCTTTCCTGGAAATACTCTTTCCCAGTGATCGCGAAAGCGCCTCCGACGGAGTGCCAGCTCCAGGTCCTGCTTCCACTGGGAGTCAGGCGATTGTGGGCGAACCTTCATCTCAGATTGTCCCTTTGGACGTTCATCCTTGTGCGCAGAGGCAGATGCGCCGACACCACTAGATGACACAGCGGTGGAGAGGTGGGTCGATGTTATCGGGGCGCGGTCGTGTCGTCGTGGTGGTTTGGAAGAAGGGTCTGTTTCAGCCGCCTTCTGCACTAGACAGTTTGAGCAGGAATCGGCCTTTCCATGAAAAACTCCTTCCCACTTCTTGCGAAAGAGCCTCCTACCAAGCTTGCAGTCAGCCTCAGGTGACGGTGGAGCGTTCTTCTCAGGTTTTCCCTTTGACCCGACCTGACGTTTAGAGGACGACTCGCCGACACCACCAGACGCCATGGGGCTGTTCCCTCGACTGAACCGAGACCTGGCAGAGACCATGTCGTCTTCACAGTCGTCCCCCGGGTCACAGGGATGATAGTGTGAGCTGCTGGAGTGTGAGCTGCCTTCAGATCGGCTGTCCATCTCCAGCAGCGCTTCCACACGGCCGAAGCACTTGTCGCATGCGGTCACATCAATGTCACACCGTTCCCTTTTGAGAGAATGAAATACAAACTAAGATGACTTGATTACTTCGATAGATTTAAATATTAGGGCTGTCAATTTAAAATGTTAATTAGATTAAATAATTATACAAAATTAATACACAAAAATGAACGGAAAGGTCTGTTGAAATATCTTCATTTGGGGGCTTCTGCCAGCAACAAAAATGACATAGGATCAATTTGTGATTAACTGTGATTAATTAATTACAGATAATGTAATTAATTACAGTAATTTTTTAATCATTTGACAGCCCTAATAATATATAATCGAAATGCATCATATTAAGCCACTCATTATACACATAACACACACACACACACACACACACATATCTCTCTCTCTCTCACTCACACACACACAAACATTGTATTGGATGCACTGAAAAAAAAACATAATAAACTTACCGATCAATGTTTAAACAGATTCCATCCTAATTTAGAAAGAAAAGACAAGATGGCTGGTGAGGTTATACAGGCTTCACAAAGACAGAACAACATCTGGAATCGTTTGAATTGTGAATTATTAAATTACAATGAAACTTTGATTACTAACCTCCGTGTATCCTTGATGCTTTCTCCACAGATCTAGTATCCAATTTACTATCACGACCAGGGAGAGCACAAACAGAAGTCCCAAGCAGAGCCGTGTTGCATCAAGGCCCTGGAACAGGCTTGTTGGCACATCACCGACTAACTGTGGTTGAATTATCACCCTCTCTCGGCTTCTAAAAACATTCTTAGTCTCACTATATAACATATTCTTAATTCGTCCAAGCCATGTCTTTGACAACATGTTCAGACTGCAAACACCACAGCACTGACGCTTGTCCACTTGTCAAAGCTTTATATACCCTGCCGTTGCTACGTGTATGTTACGTCATAGTGCGAACACCCATGTCACAGACCGGATATTCCAGTGACGGTTCAAGCTAGCCTAGTATGACCATCCCATGGATGACCATCCCGATCTAGCGAGCTCACTGCTTCGCTCCGCAATATCGGTCTGGCCTTCGCCCCATAGAGAGCGATTATGTGGGCGGGGCTACTTGCCTTGACAGACAAACACCTTCAGCCAATAAGCATTCAGCAAACTTTTGCCAAATCCAGTCGGAAGAACGGCAAAAACGTATTTTCCACCGATAAACTCCACTAGTGCGTACTCTTGTTCTTGTTTAAGTGTTGTGGTTAAGTCTATTTCTGCAATAACTGCACTTATAGCTGTATTTATTCTTCTAACGTTAACGTTACCACTCTTTGCTTCGGGAGCCGCCATGTTTGTTTAGCGAGCGGCAGGGACACGAACCAATCAGGGGCTGCTTTCCACTGTGGGGGCGGGACAGCAGTTAAAACGCAGTCCCTAATTGGCCCGGTATGGTCTGGATTTTGGGATATTCGCTCTGGAGGAGCCTACGGAAGAGCATTAGGGCCAACAACTGAGTTTATTATTTTTTAAGCTTCTGAGTTTAAAGCCAGAATTTCTGATTTCCAAAAATCGTTTACATGTGCGGCCAGACAGCTCAAGTTTGGATACATTTAGTTGCTGTATGTATCAGTATCTGCTCTGCTGTTTTAGCTAATGTTTGGTAATGTAACGAATAACGTTACAGCTAAAACTTCTGAACTATTTGCTAGCCAGCTAGCTAACTGATTTAGCAGGGTGAGTGGGAGACCTCCAACTGACACTCAGATCCCACTTGAGAAGATAACTTTACGCTGCCCGTTTTGTGTTCTCTGCAGGTAGATGGGCAAAAGCTTCACTTTCTAGGCTAACGGTAAAGCTAGGCTAACGCGAGCTTCTTGTCTTTGAAATCGAGAGTTTAACATGTTTTTGAAAGATTTTTCACGGTGCCCACCCACATCCATTGTGTGGTATATTGACCACATGATTATTTAGGTTGCTTAATGCTTTGTGGACCTCGGTGAACACGGTCAAGTTATTGTACTGTTGCGCACATGCGCAGTGTGATGCTGTCTGACAAATGGTGTACTAAAGAGTTGAACGTAAATCTGGGTCCGTCTCGTTATTAATATGTAACAAGTGGCGACGAGGATAAAAAAAAATATGACTTTTCCAGCAGGTGAGACACACGGTGTCGGTACTATTGAGTACAATGGCCCTGTTTGGAAGAATTGATGAGTTCAAGCCAGAAAATGAGCAATGGTCGGCGTATATCGAACGGATGGACCAGTTTTTTTGATTCTAACGACATAGCCGCGGAAAAGCATGTGGCCACGTTGCTAAGTGTAATGGGCGCAGCCACCTATGGACTTTTGAGAAATTTAGTGCAGCCGAACAAGCCAAAAGACAAAACGTTTGACGAAATAGTGGCCGTTCTTAAGGGACATTATGAGCCAAAGCCTTTATTGGTCTTGGAAAGGTTTCGTTTTAATCGTTGTAACCAGAAGGCTAACCTGCCAGTGGCGCAGTATGTAGCTGAGTTGAAGCAACGCGCAGCTAACTGTGAGTTCGGCGCGAACCTAGACTCCTCGCTACGTGACCGGTTCGTCAGTGGAATGAGGAGCGAAGCCTGCCAGAGGAGACTACTCCTTTCTTTCTGTCCCCAGAGTTAAAACAAAACATGGAGAAGCAGCATTCAGTTTTTATGCTCCACATATCTGGAACAAACTTCCAGAAAACTGCAGGTCTGCTGCAACTCTTGGTTCTTTTAAAACAAGCCTGAAGACTTTTCTTTTTGCCACTGCTTTCTAAGAGGAGCTATGTTTATCAGTATACTGCACTGTAACTTTTATTCCTGTATTCTATTTGTCCTGCTTTTTGTTTAAATGTCTATAATGACTTGCTTTTTGTTTTAATGCTTTTAATTTGTCCTGCCTTTTGTTTTAAATGTCTTTAATGTCTTGCTTTTTGTTTTAATGCTTTTAATGTCTCATGTAAAGCACCTTGAATTGCCCTGTGGCTGAAATGTGCTATATAAATAAACTTGCCTTGCCTTGCCTTACTCTCGGAAAATGATCTCACTTTTGCTAGAGCTTTTGAGATTGCTCTCAATATGGAGACGGGGAGGCGGGAACGTCGATGGGGCAGCAACCGTTCACAAGGTGAGGACACAGGGAACAATGAACTGTCACAGATGCAAAGGAAAAAATCACCAAGCAAATGAGTGCCATTTCAAAGACACAAAATGTCATAACTGTGGCAAGACTGGGCACATCAAAAGAGCATGTCGTGCCAAGATGGAGACAGACGGTGTTAGGAAGTCACAACGCAGTGGACAGCAAAAGAAACACACAAAATATGTGGAAGCTGATGAGGACTCAGATTTGGATGTGTTCACCATTTTGACTGTCACAAATGAGGATTCTAAACTGTACAAAGCAACTGTCTCTGTAGCTGATGTTGATTTAGAAATGGAAATAGATACCGGGGCTGCAAGAAGTATATCACAGGGAACTTATAGGAAGCAATTCTCACATCTGCCACTAGAGAGAGCTAATGTTAAGCTTAAAGCTTATAATGGAGGTTGTATTCCTGTTTTGGGGCAGATCACAGCCAAGGTGGTCTATGAGGGTCAAACAGAGGACTTGCCGCTTTTAGTTGTTGAGGGAAACGGATCAACTCTGTGTGGCAGGAATTGGCTAAGGAAACTCAGACTTAACTGGCAGCAGATAAAGTGTCTGAATGAAGCAAAGTGTAAGTCACTTAGTGAAGTGCTAGATGAATACTCTGAGGTATTTAATGAGGAGTTGGGGACTCTTAAAGATATAAAAGCCTCAATCACGGTTAAGCCTGATGTACGTCCTAAATTTAAAGAGATGGTCCTTCTGAGTGTGCTGAAGGAGCCGGTGAGTCGGTCCATCTTCGACTACTCTCTGCGCTCCAAAGACATCGCCAGCCTCTTCCGCCACCTGCTGCTGAGGCAGAAGAAGCGCAGCGGCTCCATCCCAGAATACCCCACTCCAGAGGACCCGGCCATCGCCCAGCTGCTCAAAAAGCTGAAGTCACAGGTCAGAACAGGACTTCGTACAGTATATGAGGAATTGTAATAGATGTTATTGTTTTAGAGTTATTCTTTTTGTTTTAGAGGGGTCCTTGGCATTTATGTTGAGATGAAGGTAATAGATGAAGGTAAAAGATGAAGGTAGTAGATGAAGGTAGTAGATGAAGGTAGTAGATGAAGGTAGTAGATGAAGGTAGTAGATGCCATTGTTCTTCTCACACATGTTCCCCTGCAGGGGATGACTGACGCAGAGGAAGACAAGCTGCTGGCTCTTAAAGACTTCATGCTGAAGTCCAACAAGGCCAAAGCCAACATGGCTGACCAGAGTCACCTGGGGGAGTCGGCCCAGAACGGGGTCATCGACCTGGCCACTCTGGGCATCACAGGCCGCCAGGTGGACCTGGTCAAGCCCAAGCAGGAGGCTGAAGACAAGAGAGGTAGGTTGACAGCGCCATCTCCTGGTCACCCAACACACTACCACCAACCCCATCCTACAAAACACCTTTATCTACCCCTTCAACTACCCCCCCCCTCACACGTTCCTCAGTGTAAATACCGCCCTCTCGCGCCATCAAATCCATAGCTTTTTGATGTGCTTACATGAAGAATGTAGAGTAAACTAGATAAAGCCACTAAGCAGAAGTGAGAAGACCGCAACTCCGACACCAGCCGGAAACCGCGGCGCGGCGAACCCTCAAGCCCAGATGAAAGTAACCACCCTCGGGTAGCGGTGGCCCAATATGCCCCTCCCTCTAGGATCCAGACATCCTGGGATCTGGTGAGGCCAGGAGTGCTAACCTGATTGATGCATTAGACCGCTACACCAGCGCAGACCCTCTGCTCACCCTCCCTGACCAGGCCTGCCGGACCAACGTGTGCTTGATGTAGCTTCGCTGTCCTAGAACCTTCCTGATTGCTCACGCTGCATCTTGTTTATTTCATGTGAGAAATCAATTATTTCCATCTAGGTCTCTGGAATATGTAGGGGTGGGACCTATGTCCTTCCCCCCATTGCTCTCTGTAATGCACATTGTGTTGCCTTTGTGTATGAAATGCGCTATACAAATGAAGTTTGATTTGAGTTAGTCCTAGAGAACGTTTCATTTGAAAACGTATGGTAAAACCCGTCAGCACTGACAAAACATTTGTATTGCGTTTTATTTTTCTTGTTGAGGTCTTCCATTAGCCTGGTACGACCGTCCCGTTCTCGCGAGCTCACATTCTGTTTCACTAATGCAGAACGGTCTGGCCTTCGCCTCCTCCAGAGCGATTATGCCAAAATCCAGACCATACCGGGCCAATCAGGGACTGCGTTTTAACTGCTGTCCCGCCCCCACAGTGGAAAGCAGCCCCTGATTGGTTCATGTCCCTGCTGCTCGCTAAACAAACATGGCGGCTCCCAAAGCAACGAGTGGTAACGTTCACGTTAGAAGAGTAAACGCAGCTATAAGTGCAGTTATTGCAGAAATAGACTTAACCACAACACTTAAACAAGAACAAGAGTATGCACTAGTGGAGTTTCTAGGTGGAAAAGACGTATTTGCCGTTCTTCCGACTGGATTTGGCAAAGGTTTGCTGAATGCTGATTGGCTGAAGGTGTTTGTCTGTCAAGGCAAGTACCCCCGCCCGTATATTGCAACGATATTGCAGAGCGAAGCAGTGAGCTCACTAGATCGGGATGGTCATACCAGGCTAGTCTTCCATAGGCTTCCAGAGAACACTAGTTGACTAGTTTACACAACTCACTTAATCTGCTGCTCTTCCATTCAGTATTTCTTGGTTTTATTAGAAAGTATAGAATTAGAAACACATGTTTCCTTACAGGCTCATTATGTGAAAATAGACGTTAGTCCCAATAGCTAGCTATCCAACTGAATCCTCAACACACCATTTGATGTCTAGAACTGCCTGCAAGGAAAAACTTTTCACTTCTTTTTCCTTTCAGCGCGGAAACACACCAAGCAAGACTCCAATATGAATGAGTAGTGGAAGAGTATGTTTGGCTCGCAAGAACCAGCTTCCCCACAACCGTCCACAGTAAACAATTAAAACTATTACTTTATTTGGGTGAAAAAGCATAAGGGCATTGTTTGCGAAGCATTTGTTAAAGATTCATACAAGTTTCCTGTTCCACACTCTTCTTTTCCACTCCCCAGGTATCTGAAGGGACTGACTCAGACTAGGAAGACCACAGCGCCCCCTAGTATCCCGGTGGCGCAGTCTGTAGGCGGGAGCTCCACCTACCAGCGCAGACTCAACACCTGCAAGGCGGAGCTGCAGCAGCTGGTGCAGCAGAAGCGAGAGCAGTGCAACGCGGAGCGCATGGCCAAGCACATGATGGAGAGCGCAGAGTGGGAAAGTAGACCTCCGCCGCCAGGTGAAATAGTCCCACTGACTGATACTGTAAATGGCTTGGACAGACAGACTTTATACTGTAAATGGCTTGGACAGACTTTATACACGTTTGTTTTTGAAACAGGATAGGTTTTTGGTGTGACTGTGTCTTCAACAGAATCTCTTGAAGTCAACAGCTGTCTGGTGAAAAAAAAACCTAAGCCTACAAATCCCATCTGCCTCTACTCTTCCTCCAGGCTGGCACCCCAAGGGTCTCCTAGTGGCTCACCTCCACGAGCACAAGTCTGCGGTCAACCGCATCCGGGTCTCTGATGAGCACTCCATCTTCGCCACCGGCTCCAACGACGGCACGGTCAAGGTCTGGGACAGCCAGAAGATGGAGGGTAAAACCACCACGACAAGGTACTCAAAAACTACAACCACCATTGACTTTCACCACCGGGTACTTTAAAAACACAACTATCAGCTACTTTAAAACCATAACTATCAGCTACTTTAAAACCACAACTATCAGCTACTTTAAAACCACAACTATCAGCTACTTTGAAACCACAACTATCAGCTACTTTAAAACCACAACTATCAGCTACTTTAAACCCACAACTATCAGCTACTTTAAACCCACAACTATCAGCTACTTTAAAACCACAACTATCAGCTACTTTAAAACCACAACTATCAGCTACTTTAAAACCACAACTATCAGCTACTTTAAAACCACAACTATCAGCTACTTTAAAACCACAACTATCAGCTACTTTGAAACCGTAACTACTAGATCACCTAAGCCAGCAACCATCAGGGTAAACTATGTACCACAACCATCAGGGTAAACTATGTACCACAACCATCAGGGTAAACTATGTACCACAACCATCAGGGTAAACTATGTACCACAACCATCAGGGTAAACTATGTACCACAACCATCAGGGTAAACTATGTACCACAACCATCAGGGTAAACTATCTACCACAACCATCAGGGTAAACTATGTACCACAACCATCAGGGTAAACTATGTACCACAAATGTCAGTCACTTAAACACATAACCAGCAGTTACCACAATTCCACAACTAGAACTTACTCTTAAACAACAACGACAGCAACAACAACCAGTTACTAACACAACCATTATACTCTGAAGTATGTCTTTAGTATGAATTAGACCATAGCATAGTTTGAATTGTTCAAAGCTACAAAAAATAAACTTGTAGTCCATATCACACCCCTTTCTCTCTTTTTAGTGTTGACTATCCGGCCTCAGTCAGAGCTGTGGTGATGAGGATGCTGTTGTGTTCTTCCTCCTAGGTCGGTTCTGACCTATTCTCGCATCGGGGGAAATGTGAAGACCCTCACCTTCTGCCAGGGCTCTCACTACCTAGCGGTGGCCTCGGACAACGGCTCTATCCAGCTGCTCGCCATCGAGGCCAACAAGCACCCCAAGTCCCCAAAGGTTCAACCGTTTCAGACTAGGTGTGTAAAGACTGCTTTTCTTTCTGTTTAATTGAGGTGGATTTATTGTTATTGTTATTGTTATTATTAGTAGTAGTATTACTATTATTAGTAGTAGTAGTAGTATTATTAGTATTAGTATTAGTAGTAGTAGTAGTTTGTTATTCCTCAACATGTTTCATTTGTGATCCCTCTTCAATACTCTCACACTATTTCTCCCTCTGTCTCTCTCTCTCTCTCTCGCACACACATACATAAACACGCATTCTCGTGCGCGTGCACACACCCACACACACACACACACACACACACACACACTCTTTGTCCTGCCAGACTCCTGGATCAGAAGGACGACGGTTGCGTGGTGGACGTGCACCACTTTAACTCAGGGGCCCAGTCGGTGCTGGCCTACGCCACGGTCAACGGCTCGCTGGTGGGCTGGGACCTGCGCTCCAACACCAACGCCTGGACCCTCCGGCACGACCTCCGCCTGGGCCTCATCACCTCCTTCACTGTGGACATGCACCAGTGCTGGCTCTGCCTGGGTCAGTGTGTGCGTGTGCGTGTGTGTATGTGCGTGTGTGTGCGTGCGTGTTTGTTGTGCGTGTGTATATAGTGTGGGTGACAAAGATACGTTTTGAAACCGGTTAATTCTTCCGTTTTGTGTCCACATGCAGGCACCAGCAGTGGCACTATGGCCTGCTGGGATATGCGGTTCCAGCTCCCCATCTCGAACCACTCCCACCCTGCCCGAGCACGAATCAGAAGGCTGCTCATGCACCCGCTCTACCAATCATCTGTTATCGCTGGTGAACGTCTTCTTTTCTTGTTGTATTTTACGTGGAAATTCGAGGACTTTGCAGAATCCTGTTTTCTATTCTAGATGTGTGTGTATATTCCAGAGGTATGACAGGACATGTTTGAGTCAGTTATTCTTTTCTCTGAGGAAGAATAACGAATGACATTATTTTGGTGATGCTGTTTTACAGCGGTCCAAGGCAATAACGAGGTGTCTATGTGGGACATGGAGACCGGAGACAGGAAGTTCACTCTTTGGGCCAGCTCTGCGCCCCCTCTCTCAGAGATGCAGGTGTGTGTGTGTGTGAGAGTGTGAGTATGAGAGAGAGAGAGAGTTAATGAACCCCACCAGTCAAAATTGAACATTTTATGCTTAAATACATGTTTAAGCTAAACATAAATCAATATACAGCGATGGCGAAAGGTTATGATTAAACAAAAACAAGGCATGGCAGAGCGTTACGAGCCTTGTGAGAACATCCTGATCTTGCGAGTGTCTCACAGACGAGGTCAGTCTGGCCGGCTCGGTGTGAATCCGTTTTCCCCCGAGCCGGTCAGCGTCCTGTGAGGAGGAACTGCCTCCAGTTGCGGGGGTCGTTCAGGCGGGGCGGCGGCGAGAAGCGCTGATGTGGCGCGGTGGTAGACAGATCATCCAGTCACCTACCAAGTTGAAAGCACCTACCCTTTTCCAAATAGTTTCCAACAACGCCTTCCCAGAAGGCTCGGCGTGATAAACCATCTGGCACATCAGGTTGGAGCGTCTGTTGCATATTAAGTGTGGAGAGGGAGCACCTCCCATGTACCCCACATGACACACAGACACGACCTTCGTCGGACGGAGTCTTGGACGTACGTGATGACACATCGTTAGTGAGGGGACGGTCCGGTCGTGCGCGCAGGCTTCTCGGGGGCTCGGCTGTCATGGTGGTTTCACCCTCATCCCACATCCTCCCGTCTCTCTGTGTTCCAGCCGTCTCCTCACAGCGTCCACGGGATCTACTGCAGCCCTGCCGACGGGAACCCCCTCCTCCTGACCGCTGGCTCGGACATGCGCATCAGGTACGCTCAAACCCCGCCCTCAGCTGCTCGGGGTGCAATCATCTCATTTGATTGGATGTGTAGTTACTTACATTTAGTTAACATCTAATCTAATAAGTCTAATAAGACACGTGCTGATGAAGTGAGAAATGTATCGACTAACCTGACCGCTAAAGGGGTTCTCAAATATAACCTCCTCTGCCACTTTGAAGTTCTGCTACAGTAGTCTAATGTTTGTGTTCCTCTCCAGGTTCTACTAGTCTAATGTTTGTGTTCCTCTCTGGGTTCTGCTGGTCTAATGTTTGTGTTCCTCTCCAGGTTCTGCTGGTCTAATGTTTGTGTTCCTCTCCAGGTTCTACTAGTCTAATGTTTGTGTTCCTCTCCAGGTTCTACTAGTCTAATGTTTGTGTTCCTCTCCAGGTTCTACTAGTCTAATGTTTGTGTTCCTCTCCAGGTTCTGCTGGTCTAATGTTTGTGTTCCTCTCCAGGTTCTGCTGGTCTAATGTTTGTGTTCCTCTCCGGGTTCTGCTGGTCTAATGTTTGTGTTCCTCTCCAGGTTCTGCTAGTCTAATGTTTGTGTTCCTCTCCGGGTTCTACTAGTCTAATGTTTGTGTTCCTCTCCGGGTTCTGCTGGTCTAATGTTTGTGTTCCTCTCCAGGTTCTACTAGTCTAATGTTTGTGTTCCTCTCCGGGTTCTACTAGTCTAATGTTTGTGTTCCTCTCCAGGTTCTACTAGTCTAATGTTTGTGTTCCTCTCCTGGTTCTGCTGGTCTAATGTTTGTGTTCCTCTCCAGGTTCTGCTGGTCTAATGTTTGTGTTCCTCTCCAGGTTCTGCTGGTCTAATGTTTGTGTTCCTCTCCAGGTTCTGCTGGTCTAATGTTTGTGTTTGTGTCCAGGTTCTGCTGGTCTAATGTTTGTGTTCCTCTCCAGGTTCTGCTGGTCTAATGTTTGTGTTCCTCTCCAGGTTCTGCTGGTCTAATGTTTGTGTTCCTCTCCGGGTTCTGCTGGTCTAATGTTTGTGTTCCTCTCCAGGTTCTGCTAGTCTAATGTTTGTGTTCCTCTCCGGGTTCTACTAGTCTAATGTTTGTGTTCCTCTCCAGGTTCTGCTGGTCTAATGTTTGTGTTTGTGTCCAGGTTCTGCTGGTCTAATGTTTGTGTTTGTGTCCAGGTTCTGCTGGTCTAATGTTTGTGTTTGTGTCCAGGTTCTGCTGGTCTTATGTAGGTGTTTGTGTCCAGGTTCTGCTAGTCTAATGTTTGTGTCCAGGTTCTGCTGGTCTAATGTTTGTGTCTGTGTCCAGGTTCTGGGACCTGGCGTACCCAGAGAGGTCCTACATCGTGGTGGGAGGGGCCAACGACTCGCTGCACTGCCCTTCGGTCCTCTACCACCGCAAGATCATCGAGGGCACCGAGGTTGTGCAGGTACTGAGCTGCTCAGGGCTCAATGGGTTTGTGGAGTCTGGAATAAGGCTGAACTAGAACTGAAAAGATTCAAGATCCAAGATGTGTTATTGGTCATGTATATGATGCACACACATACCAGACATGTGACTTGGGTAATGGCATACGCTGTTGCAGACGACACAGGACAGGATAGGGCAGTGCAAAGACATGACAGTGCAAATGCAATACAAAAAGCAGTGCAAATACAAAATACAGTGCAAACAAAACACTGCAATATACAAAAGAGTAAAAAAAAACATTGGTCACTGATAAAGCATCTCCCTTAGTCCGGTGCATTTAGTGTTTTAATCCCACGTCAGTGTGATAGAAGTGAGTGACTGATGTCCTGTCCTGTGTGTTGTCTGACTGATGTGTCCTGTCCTGTGTGTTGTCTGACTGATGTGTCCTGTCCTGTGTGTTGTCTGACTGATGTGTCCTGTCCTGTGTGTTGTCTGACTGATGTGTCCTGTCCTGTGTGTTGTCTGACTGATGTGTCCTGTCCTGTGTGTTGTCTGACTGATGTGTCCTGTCCTGTGTGTTGTCTGACTGATGTGTCCTGTCCTGTGTGTTGTCTGACTGATGTGTCCTGTCCTGTGTGTTGTCTGACTGATGTGTCCTGTCCTGTGTGTCCCCTCAGGAGATCCACAGTAAGCAGAAGAGCGGGGCCACGGAGGACGCTCCGCGCAGGGGCCCCGAGTCGCTCCCCGTGGGCCACCATGACATCATCACCGACATCGCCACCTTCCAGACCACCCAGGGCTTCATCGTCACCTCCTCCAGGGACGGCATCGTCAAAGTCTGGAAGTGACCTGCCTCTTAAACACACGCACACGCACACACTCTCACACACACACACGCACATACGCACACACACACACACACACACACACTCTCACACGCGCACACACACACTCACACACGCGCACACGACACTCACACACGCACATACGCACACACACACTCACACACACACACACACACACACACATACGCACTCACACACACACACGCACACATACTCTCACACACACACACACCAGTGCACTATTTCTTAAAGACACATTATTCTTCAATTCTATACCTCCCTCTCCCCCTCACCACCCTACTGGTAAGCTTTTGTACATAATATATTTTAAATGTAACTAATATAAGACAACTCTATTGGAATCATGTTGCAAGACAAGAAAGTTATGATAAAGTTACCAATTTCTTTGTTACTTACTGTTAAACATGCTAAGCAACATCTCATGTAATTGTAGACATTAAATGTTTTATGTTCAGTTGCTCAAAACTTGGTAATAAACTGAAGGAAGAAAACCATTCCATAGCATTGTGTTCATTAACTTGGTTAGGAGTTAGGAGGTACTCTCAAAAATAATTGTATGTACAGTGGCACTAGACACATACATGGTGGATATAATGTGAACAAAGGTTTAAGAAAATGTTTCCCTAAAAACAAACCATCTGTTCAAGACAAGTATTTATAAAGTGTCCTGAAGATATCATCTCTGGACAAGAAATGTGATATGATATCCAGTCAAGTCCATCCATCTAAAATAAACAGCGAAAGTTACAAAAATACTATTTTTTAGCACTTTGAGATCTGATGATGAGAAGTGCTTTATAAAAAAATATTTATTTATTATTACATAACGCATGATGCCAGCTCAATTTCTCGTTTCTGGCATGAACATCTTAACACTCTAGATGTCAAGCTGTATTGGCCTAGTGTAAATTGCATTCAGAAACTGCAGCTTCTCTCAAATATATTATATAAATGCACATTACTGCAATATGACCCCCAGTCTACTGATCAATAATGGCTACAACCAGACAACACCCGTGGAATCTTTTTTTCACCCAACACTTTTATTTCCAGCACCATGAATCATCAACCATTAAGACATACAGCACCATAACGGCCCACTGGTTACAAGCATAGAGAAGGTGACGTGGAGACATGTAGCTCGGGCTCATAGTTTGCCTTTTATGGTTGACTTCTGAACTCCTAGCTGAAGCCTGGCAGTGGCTCCCATGCTGGGCAGTTGAAACTATGCAGGTTAGGCCTGGTCTGCTGCCTGTAAACATCCTGACAGCTGTGCTTATATTTGTATGCATCATCTTGTTGACTCAAAACCAAACAATGTTAACTTAATAGCACCAAGTCCCCACACTACTAAAGAAATGTTTGAAGTTCCACCAAAAGGTCTAC
Source organism: Borostomias antarcticus (assembly GCF_949987555.1). Taxonomy (NCBI): domain Eukaryota; kingdom Metazoa; phylum Chordata; class Actinopteri; order Stomiiformes; family Stomiidae; genus Borostomias; species Borostomias antarcticus. Next base: position 28,207,722 of record NC_140243.1, read on the forward strand.
AGTAACATAATCTAAGAGGTCTTGGGGTCTGTATGATAAATTGAGGCACTTCTTTAGTGTTTAAACATACTGATATTAGCAAGACCAGTTCTAATCTATCAGCCAGGCCTTTAAGGTTGCTGGTCTGCTGCAGCTGGTCCGGTTGAAATGTATGCCCTTCTACGTAGCCTACATATTAGGATGTGCGTCTCAGATGATGAAGTAGTCTTACTTGTGGTGTTGTGTGAATTGGAGTTCCTGACTGTCTTCATCGAAGGGGTAAGAACCCTCAGACAACACCTCCAGCATGTGAAGTGTTTATGTGCACACATTGATACCTTTTTTTTTTCTTTCTTTCTTTCTTTTCTTTTTTAACAGTAATGACAAGCCATTTATGGGACGCGGCTCCTTTACTTGACACTCTGTGGATCAGATGTATTTTTATTTGGTTTTAATGATACACTTGAGCAAAGCGTCCTCGGTACCAAACTATAGTGACTGAACAATTATTGAGGGAGGCCCAGGCTCAGGCAAACCAGAGGAGGACTTTAGACCGGCGCTCTGGCGTGGTGGCGTTGCGCAGCTAATGGTGTTCTTCATGTCCGCTCTCCTCGGGGCTTGCGTTGCGGTTCCGTGCGGGTCTGTTGTTCTTAGCGCTTCCTGGTCAGACACAGGGCCTCGCACTCCTCCTGCGTCTTGAAGCGGTTGCCGTTGCCGCCGCAGCCGCCGAACCAGAAGCGAGAGCACTCGCGCTGCGCGCCGTCGAAGAACCACATCACCGTGTAGGTCAGGCAGCTGCCCACGTCCTGCTCCAGGGAACACACGCCTGGACACGGCGAGGCGGAGGGGGGGGGAGAGGAAAGGGAGACCGAAAATGTGGTGAGGATGGGAGAAAAATCGTGGGGATCATTTAATAAAAGCGATTAAAACTGTCAGATTCACACTCAAGTGAAAAACAACTGGTGATATCATCAACTGTGCCCAAATAAAGATGTGGGACGTTTTTGTACAAAAAAAAGAACTTTGACTTGATTCACTAAAGTAAACTACAAACGGTGTTTGAGCCGAAGGGCTGAAGGGCTGACACTGCGCTCCTTACTCTTGTCAACAGCTTGAGCTCCCTCTGTCCTCAGGAGGGAAGTGGGATCTGCAACAAATATTAGTTCAACCTTTCAAACACGACAGCATTTTTGCTCAAGCATCACCTTACTTGAAGCACACGCAAAGTAAATCACCTTATTCTTGGTAAATATTTTACACAAAGACTTTTTTACTCATGAAGACAGACCTACTTATAAGTAAAAATGCTGTCAGTTGAGTGGTCGTGCAAATGCATATCCAAACCAACTGTTAAAAAGACAAGCCAGCAGTGACTACTGAAGCACAGCGTCTAACAGCACACGATGGTGTCTACTTGGGATGTTGAGCCAAACGAGCCGCATTACTTACTGAAGGTGTCACACGTCTGGAAGCATTCGCTCTCAGTGCTAAAGCGGTTGCTGTTACCGTCGCAGCCTCCGTACCAGAAGGGCGAGCATGCATGGATGGAGGTGTTATAGTGCCATCGCACAACATAGTCCCGGCAAGGGCTACCCATGTCCACCTCCAGCTCACACTGGGCTGAAACCAGAACACGCAGCTTTACCAGGGGAGCTCACTCACAGAACAGGGAGGCATGCAGTGAGCAGCGCTGACTGGATCTACTCATGCAACGGCTGAAAAAGTGTCAACGTCAGCATAAAAACAAAAACATGCCTTCAGCCATGCGATCATTGCTAACTACGCTTGAACATGGGTGTATTACAATGGCGTATTACAATTGCTATAGATAATATAACAATTAAGACTTCTATCAACCATATCAATACAACCCATCATTTTACAGCAGTGTGAACATGAACGCAAGTCTAGTTGTTCTACATGTGAACCCCAATACCATGGGGTGTGCTTCATATGTGTGTCCTCATGGCCTCATTGAATGAAAAGGTGCTGAGTTAAAGGCTCCGTGCTGTTTGGATGCAGCTGGAACCTGGAACTGCAAATACCCCTCATGTTGGGTCTTGACGGGCGTCTCTCTCTGTTGCCCCTGGAGATGTCTCCGTCCCCCCTGGACAGGGTGTGTGAGACCTGACTACGTCCACCTGGCTTGGACTGGTAAACACCCGTGTGCTCCAGAAACACTTCCTGCTGCTTGTCACCGAGGTCCTCCAACTCCTCCTTCTCCGGTAGGCTAGGGAAGAGAGAGAACACATTCCTAATCAACCACTATCGCTGCATGGGAAACTGCTATTGTGCTATTGGACGCTGTCTGATCTGTACCTATCAGGGGCGAGGCCAATGGGCCAGATTGACAGCTGACCCACCCAAACAAAAGTTCCGTAGCCAAACATTTGAATGAGGGAAGTAGAAAAAACATGAAAATAAGTTTTTAAAAATTGTAATAAAATTAAAAGAAACAAGACTGCACGCTTTGTTTGATTTTTAATGTTAATAATAATCATTCATAATATGATCGATGCTGCTACTGTAGGCTCTGTCAACGTGAGCTGTCTGCGTCAGTCCTCACTGGTTGGAGGTAACGTTAGGCTGTTAAGGCCTGTTGGCCGAGCTGCTAGCTAGCTAGAATGTCGTTGTCGAAACATGTTAAACAAACGTCGTTGTCAAACTACTTTAAAATACCACGCAGAGAGGAGAGGGAAGATCTACCCACACCACCTGATAATGACTGCCAGATCCGGTCCAGATCCGGTCCAGATCCAGTCCCTACACCACGGAAATAGCCAAGGCCTCCGGCCTCCCTTGCCCATGCTCAGCCCTCTGTTCCTTGAGAGAAACGTGGTCACGCTAATCTGACTCCGCCTGCACACCTGTGCGCTTGACCAGCTGCATATTATATTGTAGTTTAATTATAGTGGCCCTGATTCCACCCTGATTCCACCCTGATTCCACCCTGATTCCACCCTTCGAAACATGTCTGTCCTCGCGGCTGGTACCGATCAAGCGGGTCGTTTTAGAGCTTTCAAAAGGGCTCACAAAGGCTCTGGTGGCTTAGGAGTTCCATAGTATTGCTGCATACTGTGATGGGCGTGGCCTACCTGTACACGTATACCTGCCCCTGACCCTGGTCCTGGTCCTGACCCTGGTCCTGACCCTGGTCCTGGTCCTGGTCCTGGTCCTGGTCCTGGTCCTGGTCCTGACCCTGGTCCTGACCCTGGTCCTGGTCCTGACCCTGGTCCTGACCCTGGTCCTGACCCTGGTCCTGGTCCTGGTCCTGACCCTGGTCCTGGTCCTGGTCCTGGTCCTGGTCCTGACCCTGGTCCTGATGCTCCAGCTGCTCACACATGTGCTTGAGGCTGGGAAGAGAATACTCCCTCCCTCCTAGCATGAGAAAACACAACCATGAGCACATGAGACACGATACACACACACACACACACACACAGACAGATACACACACACACACACACACACACACAGACAAACACTCGCACACCCCCACACACACACACACACACACACAAAAACAAACACTCGCACACACACACACACAGACAAACACCCACACACACACACACAAAAGTATCTAATTGACAAGATTAAGTAACTGATCACTAGTTTTGCCAAGGCTCGATATCTATGAGGGCAGAAAACACACACACCCAGATATAGGCCTACTACACACTATCCCACAGACGGCATAACCATAATGGAGGACGGGGTGGTCAGATGGAAGGGTGTGGTGAGGGGTGGTGAGGGGTGGTCAGATGGAAGGGTGTGGTGAGGGGTGGTCAGATGGAAGGGTGTGGTGAGGGGTGGTGAGGGGTGGTCAGATGGAAGGGTGTGGTGAGGGGTGGTCAGATGGAAGGGTGTGGTGAGGGGTGGTCAGATGGAAGGGTGTGGTGAGGGGTGGTCAGATGGAAGGGTGTGGTGAGGGGTGGTCAGATGGAAGGGTGTGGTGAGGGGTGGTCAGATGGAAGGGTGTGGTGAGGGGTGGTCAGATGGAAGGGTGTGGTGAGGGGTGGTGAGGGGTGGTCAGATGGAAGGGTGTGGTGAGGGGTGGTCAGATGGAAGGGTGTGGTGAGGGGTGGTCAGATGGAAGGGTGTGGTGAGGGGTGGTCAGATGGAAGGGTGTGGTGAGGGGTGGTGAGGGGTGGTCAGATGGAAGGGTGTGGTGAGGGGTGGTCAGATGGAAGGGTGTGGTGAGGGGTGGTCAGATGGAAGGGTGTGGTGAGGGGTGGTCAGATGGAAGGGTGTGGTGAGGGGTGGTCAGATGGAAGGGTGTGGTGAGGGGTGGTCAGATGGAAGGGTGTGGTGAGGGGTGGTCAGATGGAAGGGTGTGGTGAGGGGTGGTGAGGGGTGGTCAGATGGAAGGGCGTGGTGAGGGGTGGTCAGATGGAAGGGGGTGGTGAGGGGTGGTGAGGGGTGGTCAGATGGAAGGGTGTGGTGAGGGGTGGTCAGATGGAAGGGTGTGGTGAGGGGTGGTCAGATGGAAGGGTGTGGTGAGGGGTGGTCAGATGGAAGGGTGTGGTGAGGGGTGGTCAGATGGAAGGGTGTGGTGAGGGGTGGTCAGATGGAAGGGTGTGGTGAGGGGTGGTCAGATGGAAGGGTGTGGTGAGGGGTGGTCAGATGGAAGGGTGTGGTGAGGGGTGGTCAGATGGAAGGGTGTGGTGAGGGGTGGTCAGATGGAAGGGTGTGGTGAGGGTTGGTCAGATGGAAGGGTGTGGTGAGGGGTGGTCAGATGGAAGGGTGTGGTGAGGGGTGGTGAGGGGTGGTCAGATAGAAGGGTGTGGTGAGGGGTGGTGAGGGGTGGTCAGATGGAAGGGTGTGGTGAGGGGTGGTCAGATGGAAGGGTGTGGTGAGGGGTGGTGAGGGGTGGTCAGATGGAAGGGGGTGGTGAGGGGTGGTCAGATGGAAGGGTGTGGTGAGGGGTGGTCAGATGGAAGGGTGTGGTGAGGGGTGGTGAGGGGTGGTCAGATGGAAGGGTGTGGTGAGGGGTGGTCAGATGGAAGGGTGTGGTGAGGGGTGGTCAGATGGAAGGGTGTGGTGAGGGGTGGTCAGATGGAAGGGTGTGGTGAGGGGTGGTCAGATGGAAGGGCGTGGTGAGGGGTGGTCAGATGGAAGGGCGTGGTGAGGGTTGGTCAGATGGAAGGGTGTGGTGAGGGGTGGTCAGATGGAAGGGCGTGGTGAGGGGTGGTGAGGGGTGGTCAGATGGAAGGGCGTGGTGAGGGGTGGTCAGATGGAAGGGTTGGTCAGATGGAAGGGTGTGGTGAGGGGTGGTGAGGGGTGGTCAGATGGAAGGGCGTGGTGAGGGGTGGTCAGATGGAAGGGTTGGTCAGATGGAAGGGTGTGGTGAGGGGTGGTCAGATGGAAGGGTGTGGTGAGGGGTGGTCAGATGGAAGGGTTGGTCAGATGGAAGGGTGTGGTGAGGGGTGGTTAGATGGAAGGGTGTGGTGAGGGGTGGTGAGGGGTGGTCAGATGGAAGGGCTTGGTGAGGGGTGGTCAGATGGAAGGGTTGGTCAGATGGAAGGGTGTGGTGAGGGGTGGTCAGATGGAAGGGTGTGGTGAGGGGTGGTCAGATGGAAGGGTGTGGTGAGGGGTGGTGAGGGGTGGTCAGATGGAAGGGTGTGGTGAGGGGTGGTCAGATGGAAGGGTGTGGTGAGGGGTGGTGAGGGGTGGTCAGATGGAAGGGTGTGGTGAGGGGTGGTCAGATGGAAGGGTGTGGTGAGGGGTGGTGAGGGGTGGTCAGATGGAAGGGTGTGGTGAGGGGTGGTCAGATGGAAGGGTTTGGTGAGGGGTGGTGAGGGGTGGTCAGATGGAAGGGTGTGGTGAGGGGTGGTCAGATGGAAGGGTTGGTCAGATGGAAGGGTGTGGTGAGGGGTGGTCAGATGGAAGGGTGTGGTGAGGGGTGGTCAGATGGAAGGGTGTGGTGAGGGGTGGTCAGATGGAAGGGTGTGGTGAGGGGTGGTTAGATGGAAGGGTGTGGTGAGGGGTGGTGAGGGGTGGTCAGATGGAAGGGTGTGGTGAGGGGTGGTCAGATGGAAGGGTGTGGTGAGGGGTGGTCAGATGGAAGGGTGTGGTGAGGGGTGGTCAGATGGAAGGGTGTGGTGAGGGGTGGTCAGATGGAAGGGTGTGGTGAGGGGTGGTCAGATGGAAGGGTGTGGTGAGGGGTGGTCAGATGGAAGGGTGTGGTGAGGGGTGGTCAGATGGAAGGGTGTGGTGAGGGGTGGTCAGATGGAAGGGTGTGGTGAGGGGTGGTCAGATGGAAGGGTGTGGTGAGAGGTGGTGAGGGGTGGTCAGATGGAAGGGTGTGGTGAGGGGTGGTCAGATGGAAGGGTGTGGTGAGGGGTGGTCAGATGGAAGGGTGTGGTGAGGGGTGGTCAGATGGAAGGGTGTGGTGAGGGGTGGTGAGGGGTGGTCAGATGGAAGGGTGTGGTGAGGGGTGGTCAGATGGAAGGGTGTGGTGAGGGGTGGTCAGATGGAAGGGTGTGGTGAGGGGTGGTCAGATGGAAGGGTGTGGTGCGGTCTCACTGTTGAGGATGGCGAGGAGCGCCCTGAAGAAGCGCTGAGCGTATCCCTGCTCCTCCTCCCTCATGTGGCCCAGGTGCAGGAGGTGCTGCTCCACAGGGGGGCTGGCCAGCTGCTCCACCTGCGTCTGGTTGTACGCGTCGCCCACCGTGATCACAAACAGCACCACCCCCTGGCACTTGGCCTGCTGGGAAACGTAGTGCAGCTTGGCGCGGTCCCAGTAGACCACCTCGTCCCCTACGACCACCAGGACCACCTTGCTCTGCCGGGGCTTGGCTGCCTTGGGCAGCACCTCCCGCAGGGTGAAGTCCAGGGCCTGGCCCAGGGCGCAGGCCCCCCCGTGCTGCCGCATGCCCTGGAGGACGTGCCTCTTCATCATGGTGTGGTTCTGGTAGCGCTGGAAGCCGAACTCCAGCTTGGCGGGCGGCTGGTACTGGTACTGAGAGCCGGTCTGCTGGACCAGGGCCACCCTGGCCTGGTGGTCTCCCTGGCCGGGCTTGGGGCTCACGGCCAGCTGCTCCACCACCCTGCCCAGCAGGCGCTGCACGCCGGCGTACTGGTCAGCCTGGACCCCCCGCGAGCCGTCCACCACCAGGGCCAGGTCCATGTCCACTCGCTGGGGCAGCAGATCCCTGATGATGGAGCACTCCTCCAGGGGTCTGCAAGGGTCTAGCGGAGCAGGGGAGCAGGGGTCACCAGAGGAGCAGGGGTCACCAGGGGAGCAGGGGTCACCAGGGGAACAGGGGTCACCAAACACACACAAGCATCCAAGTGCACACGACTCCCGCATGAGAAGCAGTCTGCAGAATTAGTCATTAGACGTTAGACTAGTGAGCTACTGATTCAGCTGCTGGTATGCTATGTTAATAACATGGCAAATCAAAGAATGGAAGACCGTATCGTACCGTAGCAGATGACACAATGCCTGACTCTCCTCAGCTGAGGCTCCAGGTCATGGGACTGATTCAGCACAGTGAGGATGAAGCTGCCCGTGTCATCAGCCTGCGCCAAAACAAAACCAAACAGCCATTGGCCCTGTTACTGCTCTCTCCCTTCACCCTTGCATCTGCTTCAGCAGGTGTGTTTTTGTTACCGTTTGTTCCTGTGTTGCATCATCAGTCTCACTTCCTCCCTAAAGAGCTTCACATGGACTTCAGTCTTTTGCTACTCTGACATATAAACACTTGTCCACCTCGTGGCAGTGTTTGCATCAGCCCTACGTACCTCAAAGGCGTTCTGGACATCTGGGTTGTCGCTGAGGGAGATGACCGCCGGGGTGATGCCCAAGGCTTTGTACTCCATCGCCGCCGTCATGATGGCAGAGGGGTCTTCTGCAGGCCCACTGGAGAGGAAGATGGCCACCTTCCTCATCATCATCCCCTGCCGCACACGCTTGAAGACATTGTGACCCACATAGCGCATAGCCTCCCCTAAGAGGGACGGACTGTCCCTCTTCTCCAGGGCAATGTTCTTCACCGCCTCGATCAGCTTGCTCTTGTGCTGGTAGTCCTGGAAACGGATGAGATACTTCGTGAAGTTGCTGTAGGCGACCACGGCCACGCGCACCCCTGTAGGGCAGTTGCTCTCGGCGATGGAGATGCCTTCCAGCAGGGAGAGCAGGGTGCGGCGCATGATCTCGAAGTCAGACGCATTCACGTTCTTCGACATGTTCAGGGCGAAGACCAGCTCTGTGGGGTAGGCGGGGCACTCTGCCCGGCCTGGGGAGGGGGGGGGGGGGGGGGCGGGGAGGGAGGGAGAGGCAGAGGGAGTTGGGTAGAAAGAGAGGAATTAAGCACCTATTCTATTTGTGTTTAGCTGTTCTTGCATTTGTACTTTAACATCAGGCTAAGCTCTTAGTCACTTGTTTAGAAAGGAGATGCACGTATGAGTTCTACAGAGTACACTTGACTCTCTACGTTAAGTACAATTATTGTAAGTTGCTTTGGATAAAAGCGTCAGCTAAACGACTGTAATGTGATGAGTTCGGGAGGGAGAGAAGGACAGGCAAAGAGAGGGTTCCAACAGACTGGGTCTAATGTTCTGTTCCCTGAAAGAGAGGGTTCAAACAGACTGGGTCTAATGTTCTATTCCCTGAAAGAGAGGGTTCAAACAGACTGGGTCTA